>NC_137143.1:21053016-21538016 GCF_949319135.1 Squalius cephalus
CATTTTGATAATGACTGTCATTTTCAGAGGAATGTTATATGGAACGCCAAGAACAAAGCATTTGGATACTTTAGCGTTACTATAGCTACAGAAGAGTGCAAGACTATTTCCGTCATTATGTTCCAGTCAAGAAAAAGCACAGACTTTTTATGTGATTTATGACAAGCATATTTCTCATTTTATGAGCTTGCAGAAAACAAAAGTGACTGTTAGTGCTAGTAAACCAGTAAAACGGCAACCATCTCCACTTCTGACCCAATAGTTTCTCCACGTGGATGATCTTCTACCTTTATCTTGAAGTGGTTGAGACTGAAACATAAGAGGATCTAAGAGAATTAATCTGTTTCTGTCATGATGGTTCTCTGTTGCATTCAAAAGACGTCCTGAAGCTCTTCTCAGTTGAGACAGGCTAAACTGTTGAATAACAATCATTACTTTTGTCAATTCTGAATTAAATCCTCCAGTTTTTACAGCTGAAGTGAAATGTGTTTGCAGTACCACACATTTGGTTTGAATTATGATATGTTTTCTGAAATCTGTAATCCTAAAAGGAAAGTGTGAAATTGTGTTTCTGCTGCTGCAAAGCCTCTCTTGAGTAACGTCATCAACGTGGGCTGTGTTAGACCTTTTTCCCTCTCTCCCACGCTTGGTACCACTGCCTCATCATTAGCATGCAAGCCACAAACACTTACACACACACACACAGTCCTGTACCCAGGCGTTCACTTCAAACACCGGCGCAGCTTCAGTCCGCATGCAGCCGGCAGCATCAGAGCCCAGGATACTGCAGTTAGGAAAGCATATCACATTCAAAACATGTAAAAGGCATGTTTGCAAATGACATAAATATAAACAAGTTTAATTAGCCAAATCTGTGTGAAACAGATAAACATGCTTGTCTGAACATACGCGTGTAACAAAACCCACAGCAGCATATGGCCTCAACTGCAAAATTTGAGTATACAAAGATGTAGGTTCCAATCATTTTCATGAATCGTGCTTTTCTTTCACAAATGTAATGTACCTCCCAGCATTTACATGCATGAGTTTCGCAGTGGTCTATTTCAGACCGAGCTGCTCTGAGAGAATTCAGAATTACTTTTAAATGTAATAAGTTCATAGAGCAGAGGGAGTAATCCAAAAAACGCTCACTTAATATCAGCCAGAGGGACACAAGAACACTAGTTCCTTTATATGCTAATAAGACTCAGCCTCTGTGCAGTGCTCATACATTCTGCCATTCCATCATGCACTTTTTATATTTTTATATATGTATAATTACATGGTGCATAACCTTAGCAACACTGCCTAAATGAAACTTTGAACTAAGTTTATATTCAAAATGTGCTGTTTTATTTTTTGCAGCCCTAAAATTTGGTAATTGGCATAACATTTGTGGGCCTTTTTTGTAATTTTTTAAGCCATAGTAAAAACAATTCTAGCAATCCATAAACATCAAATTTGAACAGATAATGTATAAAAGAAACAACAACAGGATTGCACAGGCGTAAATTAAGCCATCAGGGACTATAGTTTGCTATGGGACCAAATGTTGGTAGTTATTTATAAACGTATGTTTACCATAAATTAAAGCCAAATATTTGATAGGTCATTTTTCTTACAGCAGGGATGAAGCTAGAGCTTGATGGATGCAGTAGACACCATTATATTTGTAAATACTGAGAATGATGGGGTGGAGGGAAGGTCACAATTTTAAAGAAATGTCATTTTTTTTGTAATAGGATAATCACCTAACAGGTGCACAGAAAATGTGGATCACAGCAAATCATTATGTTTTTGGTCTTTGCAATTTGTTGATTATTAAAATGAGCTTTTACAATTGTGAAGATTTAATTTAATTTGAGTCAAAATTACATTGTTGGTTTTAACTGATAAGTTAAAATTGTCAAGATCTTGGTGGGGCAGGCTAAAATCACCTTTTTAAGGGGTGATACAGAGATTTGATGCGTTTAAAACTAGCTAATTTTCAGGCTAGGTTCATTTTATTTGACAATAGTTTATCAAAGATATCTAATATCTAACAAAAACATAAAAAAATGTCCTCAGTTTTAAAGTCATGCACAAAAATGTGCAGTATAACCCATCAAACAAAAATATACGTTTTGTTAACGATCCCTTTAAGTTATAAAAACAGTATTTTGGAATATTCTCTGAACGTTCAAAATGTCGAATTTTTTAAAAACATTTTTTTTTTATGTTTCTTTTGAGTTATGCAAACATTCCATTTTATCATTCTGCGAACATTACAGGAAACATTACTTAACATTCTTAACATTCTGAAACAAGTAACATCATTTTTTTTAAACCTTAAAAACCTTTTAGAAAAAAGACATTCGTGTAAATAACGTTTTTGTGCTAACAAGTTTTTAAAGACCAGATAACTTTGAACGAAACATTTTTGCCAGAACGTTAGCCAAAGTTCTGAGAATGCTCCTAAGCGTAGATCATGGCTTTAACGTTTATTTCCTGTCTCTAGCTGTGCTCTGTCGATACTGTTTTAAAATGTTTTCACGCCGTTCATGCTTCATCTTCTGTCTGTTGCACCAGATCAATAATATAAATCAAACTATTATTGTGCTGCTCAGGTCTGTGTAATGGAAGATATTGGGGAGTTACCACAAGCACTCTCACTCTTGTTAACAGCTGTGATCCATGTGACCCTGTATGCATGACTAACAAAATAATGGCATGCTCTGAATCGCATGCCAGGCTCAGATCCTCACAGGAAGCCCGCTGCGTCGCTACCCTGTTTCGCTCTAGTTGTCATGGTGTACGTTAGTCATAAATGTAAATGCGGCACAGTTTTACCACCACAGTCTATTGCAGAAATGGCAGATTAACATGATACATGAATAGTGTTTAGATGATTTTCTGGCCTGGCAAATCAACCTAGTCATGTGAACTGGTGTGAGAATGGAGTATGATGCCCTTTGGGTGTAAGAAAGAAATGGAGTGGCTGCTCCACAAAGATTGCTTCTCTTGTGACTGTACATTATTAAAGCTGAGAGAGGGGGAAAGAATGCAGAAGGAGTTTCTTGCGAAGGCTCAAACTATCCCGTGTTTACACCGGAAGAAAGATAAACGAGAGGAACAATCTCCACGGAATAATGTGCTTAGTGGAAGTCCTGCTTCTCTGAAGGCTACTGATAAGTAGTAAGTGTGTACCGCCGGTGTGAGGTTGTTGAGGTAGAAATGCAGTTCCAAACACCTATGTGTCCAATATTTCTCTCTCAGTCTAATCATAGTAATTCAGAGACTTCATAAACCCACAAAATCCAGAGGGTATGATGACCTTTAGAAGCAACTTCTCCTTCAGATTTCTCCAAAAGACCAAACAAAATGGTTTGCTTTACTGTATGGAAGAATTTTCTATTATAACAAAGGTGGAATGGGACATATTGAAAAACCATGGTTTGCTATTTATTTGGTGGAAGATGGTGTTGGGGGGAAGAGATGTTTCAGTTTAGATTGTGTGACATTCTGTATCTGTAACAGTGAACAGGATATTTTTTATGTTTGTAGGTTTTTTGATCAACGTTTGCTGCATTCATGGCTGGCTTAGTCTAAAGATTTATTTGCAAGAGACAGCTGTTTTCCATGTTGCCTCATTGCAGGGTTTCCGAAACTAGGTTCATAAGGAAACTGCAGGGGGTTCGTGAGTTGATGAAAATAACATAAAAAATGAAATCATTAAAATGTAAACCAAATAAATACTTTATAAATGCTTTTTAAAAAGGAAGGAAAATAAACTTGTTTACTTGCATGTCATGGGATCATTAATAGACATCAGAGAACCATGAACAAGCAATTGTGTTGTTAAATGATTGAAATATTAATAAAAAAAATGTATAAGGTGTTTCAAGTAAATAATTTATTGCTTTATTGCACTGCATTTGCTTAGGACACATTAAGTCTCATTCTGTGCATGCAGAATGTATATTGTGTAAAATTGTTGTTTTTTATAGCACTAAAACTATATTATCATACATTTTAATCACAAATAAAAAAAATTACAGTGTATTATTGCATGTATGACATTTAAACAAAAACCTATTATTACAAACAGAATAAATCTGACTCTATAAAAGTGACTGTACAAAAATAGTAAGTAATAGAATATAAGTATTAATTCTGTGGCCTAAAATGTTTTATTGTGTCAACTTGTTTTAGAGAATGGCACATTTGCCAAACAAAGTGAACCTGAGAGTAATTCGCGCATGTTTATACAAATTAACTGCCGGAACACACTCTCTCATTAGAACAATGTTAAGAACAAATTTATCTGCATAAATCCACCGGAAGTTTTGAGTGAACTGAACTTTTCTACGCACATACAGTAAATTCGCGAAATGAATGTACGTATTTATTGTGTATGAGACACAATGTGTTAAAGTCGGCAAGAAAAGGAAGTTGTGAAGTATCTTCAAGTAAAACAGCTTCACGAACAACAACAACAACAACAACAAATGTTGGAGAGGACTTTATTTAGTCAATCAGGAATTGATTGGATTGATGGTTCAATCATTGCTGTTTGCTACTGATGTGATCTCATGTGATCCCTCCCTCACTCCAAACATGTCATCAGTGAAGAGAGTTGTCAATTTTGTTTTCATGGTGACTTTAACTTTGGAAACGAGCAGAACACGATGAATATGCTGTTTATGTAACAGCCTCTGAAATGTTCCAGTTGCACTGTGTTCGCCGAAGTACATTTCAAGTCTAGCCATGCCTTGCAGCGAGCAAGAAGGTGTGAGGAACCGTAATGCCATGACTCCGTGGCAGATACAACCCTGGGACATCTCGGAGAACAGGAGAAATGACAGTTATCCAGGCTATCAATTACTTTGACACATTGCACGCCTGTGGCGTTCATTATATACACTCGCTGGCCTGAGAGGGCTATGGCCATTCATCACCACAGTCAGTGAGTCTCAAGGCTGATGTGCGTGCTGCAAATGAGATTTTCTAATTACTCCCGCAATTTCTTTGATCGAAAGGGGGTAAACCAAGGGCATTAATTAGAGAACGCGTTCCGATGGATGGCTTTGTTTATTTGACATTTGTGATCATATGGAGCTCTTGTAAAGCTTATGCTCCAGTAGGAATAAAAGAGTGCACCATGTCTTTCGAAGACATAAACATAAGCCTAAGAGAAATATAAATAAATGTATGCAAATCAAAACTCCTTTCTATACTATACACAACAGAAATGTCAGAGAATACTCTCAAGCAGTTGTATTCTGGGTAATTGTAACCAGAGGGTATACGTTAAAAGAGTAGTTCTGTACACATCTGTTTACCTCTCAAGCCTAAAATTAGATAAAAGTGACAGTGCAAAACAAACGATTGTGGATGAAGGCAGACATCAGCATGCAGAAAACACACAGCACTGTTGGATTTATTGAATTACAGCAGTGCTTTTGGCTCATGAATCTTCATATTAATGAACCCATTTACAGGTGCACCTATTGTAGAATCTGACTTCTCTGTTGAAATGGTTTTCTTCTTCTTCATTCTTTATTTCCTCTGCAAAAGGCTCCAAACTAGTTTACCTTGATAGTGAGGCACTTGTCCCTCAGCTTTGCAGGATCATTTGCTTCCCCCTCGTTTCTTGCTTTCTAAATCTGTATCCACTTTACTACTTTTCAGTACCGCTGCAATCTGCGGCTCAATATGAAGTCTGTATTTGTCACATTGTCCGCAGCGCCCCACTGTTGTCCTAAAGCTGTTTGGCTTCCAAATGTCCAACTGTTTATGCTCAGTGCCAGAGAGAGAGAGAGAGAAAGAGAGAGAGAACCTGCCAGGAAACAGACTGAGTCAGCATGGGGAAGGGGAGTCATCGTCCCTGGAGCCTGGCGATGGTCCAGCGCTCGCCGAGTTATGACGATAACAAGAGAGATGAGAGCTGCTGGGAATCCCTTCAGGTGATTGTATAACAGAACTAGAGATACATGTAGTTGGGAAATGTGCAATCTGAGTTTATATATGTGTTGGAGGAGTCACATTGCACCAAATGAACATAATTAGTGTGGCAAATGTTTATATTTTTGTAAACATCCATTGATAATGGGTGTAGATGTAAAAGCCTGAAAAATTTCAGTTCAATGTATATACAAACTGTCATTATAAAGCAGTATTAATTCTTAGTGAGCAGGTCAGGTGTAACACCACAGCGGCCAGGAAAAAATGATTGAAGATACAGGCTAAT
Source organism: Squalius cephalus (assembly GCF_949319135.1). NCBI lineage: Eukaryota > Metazoa > Chordata > Actinopteri > Cypriniformes > Leuciscidae > Squalius > Squalius cephalus. Next base: position 21,059,246 of record NC_137143.1, read on the forward strand.
ATAAATATAAGTGAGCCATTTGAGAATATGTAGCCTATCTTTTTTTTTTATTGGTTGTTAATTTTTTTTCTGTCGGGGCTAGAATCTTTGGCTGTGGTCTTACATATTTGGACCCCATTGTGCTCCATTGAGGTCTGTGAACCCCAGTTAGAAAACCAATGTGATTTTTTTATTTATTTTTTGCACACAGACAGTCTGAACTAAAAATAGTAACTTTTATTTAGATGGACACAATGTGCATCAGCTATGGGAGAATTAAGGCCAGTGGAAAAATCAATGCAAAACATGTCAGCTGCCATCTAACACTGGCAACAAGTATTGATAATTTTATAGGTGAATAGTTCTGTCTCACTCATAAATGATAGAAACAAACCCAGTGATCTCTGAGAGCTTCAAAAGCTTGAAGTCAGCATGATGCATTCGCAACCCATTTAATCAAGCCAGGTGATTGGAGGGGATGACTTGGGACCGACATTAGTTGAAAAAGTATTTTCAGTGGAGGAGCAAGTTTTGCTAAAAAAAATATGATTACATTCTGGCTTTGAACAATTAGTTAACATTATTCCTCAGTATAACTTCTAGAGCAGGAGGTTTAAACTTGTTTTTTTTTTATCATTTATCAAATTTGATATTATTGCTTTCTTATTCTACAAAATTTTTCAATGGAAATAAAGAACTGAAGATTCTGGGTAAAGAATTGTGAGGACTCAGGCGCAGAGAGCTTTGAAGGGCTTTATTTAATCAAAAAAAAAAAAAAACACATCTTAATCCATCTAATGGGGGAAAAACACAGTGCAGGGCAGCAGGACTGGAGCAAGGCATGACAAACAGGCAAGCCTTTCACACATGAAACATAGATGATGAGCTGGCACAGGACAGGAAGTCAGAAGGGTAACAAGGGAGGTCAGTTGGGGCAAATGAACCAATCATCAAGTAACAAGAGAGCGAGCCCAGAAACAGAAACAAACAAAAAGTTACGTGCAAAATGCATACACAGAAGTCATGTGCTCTCTCTCTCTCTCTCTCTCACACACACACACACACACACACACACACACACACACACACACACACACACACACACACACACACACACACACACACACACACACACACACACACACACACACACACACACACACACACACACACACACACACACACACACACACACACAGGGGAGAAAATCAATCAATCAATCTTCTCAAACATTGAGAAACACATGTTTGTTATCTATTACACCTTAGAAAACCCTGTTCTTGATATTATTTAACCTTTGATCATTAGCCTCTCTGCACACTAATCTCAAGTAACTGTGATGATGCTGAAAGCATAAAGTTCCAACCTTTAGACGTCATTTGCATGCGGAACCCTTTTTACGCTGCTTTTGGGTTTCCCTCAGCACCATCAAAAATGAATAACCTAAACCTCAATGAAAGAAACCGTGAGAGCCTTTTACAGTCTGTTGTCGTGAACACCACCCCTTTAAGTTCAAATTGCAGGGCTGTCTCAATAAAAGAAATACGGCATAAATTGATTTGCATGCCTTATCCCTCGGAGGAAGTAGTCTTTCATTTTGGGTCTGGGGAAATTCAGATCGTTCTATGCCCAAGTAGTGGAGCAAGAAAAATGGAGCTCCTTTAAAGTCTGTGTTCAAAAGGTTTTCTCTCCCTGTTGTGGGTTTATCATTATGCATTTCTTTTCTAATTGCCTCTGAGATATAACATCTATATAGCTGACTAGCTATACCACAGTGGGCATTTTTGTATTGATTTGCTATTTAAGCTGTCAGGTGACAATCAATTTGCCTTCCTCTCAAATATTATGAGTACTCGACTTAATGCATTAAGTACAGTGGATTTTTTATTGATTAATAAATCTAAAGAGCTATGATGAACTATATGAAAATCAATATATGTACAAATAAGTTCGCTTCATTGCTCATAGCTGTTATATAATGTTTAGGTTGCTTTAAGGCCAAACCATTGAGCTAATAGAAATCAAACTCAGCTTCTCTTTTAAATTGTAAAGAGATTTATTAATCTCTAACCTAGATTAAGAGGACCTAAACATTTTGTTCAGCAGTTCCACTTCAAGGTGCTGGCTAAGCCTGTGGGAGCCAAACATATGCTGGATTTCTATGTCTCAGGCTGCTGTAAATTTATAATGAGGATGCCATCACACTTCGGATTCATAAATCTCAAGGGTTGTTGATAAAATAAGTAAAAAACTATTTGTCTTTTCAAATCTTCTATTATGTGTCATTATATTTATTGAGTTGGCTCATGCATTTTATGTTTCGCGCTTGTGAATGTGACGTAATTTCCGGTAAGGGAGCATGCTCCCTGGTTTTTGCGGCCCATTGTGGGATTTCTGAGGGAGCAAACATTCCAGTGCACTGGAAGGATTTTGCGATTGCCATTCAGATTGGTTCACTGATTTGTTTAGTGATGTTACATCATTACACAAGTAGGTGGTCACCTGCAATTCTTCTTAAGTGTTCAATCACTGAATAAATAATTGGTTGCGTCCAAAATCGCATACTCTATTGAGTAGGTACGTTCTATATAGTGAGAATGTATAGTATGAATGCAATCTGGACGTACTTCATTCACCATGTTGTCATTGTCACTGGACTTACCAGCGCCAGTTGCATCACTTCACTGCCATTCATAAATTCTCTCCTGTGGCCTCATGGGATAATAAAGAGTCCATTTAATGTGCACTTCAGAATCGTGATGGTCATCCAGGTATTTTTTTCTCTTATGAGTACTGTGGATTTGGACATTCTACACTTGTTATATACTGCTTTTTCTGCCTACTAAATAGTAGGGAAGAATGTGATTTCGGATGCAGCAGTCAGTCAATGATTCATTCAAAAATACTGAGTATTTCAAGGCTTTACTGAGTGTCTTCAGTTGTGTATAGCTTACTTTATCTTGCATGAGATTAAACACATAGGCCTGGTTTCAGAGACAGGGTTTAGATTAAGCCAGGATTATGCCTTAGTTCCATTAGTTCATTTAGCTTTTATAAGCGTGCCTTAGAAAAAAAAAAATTACTGGTGTGCATGTTGAGACAAACAATGGCACTGACATATTTTAAGATGTGTCAGTACAAGTTGCTTTCAGTTAAAACAGCTCAGACATGCATTTTAGTCTGGGAATAGGCTTTAGAAACAAACTTTGTTAAATCATTTTCCTGTTATTTCTGTAAAGCTACTTTGAAACAATCTGTATTGTAAAAAGTGCTATATAAATAAAGGTGACTTGCTCTTAATCTCTTTAGGGTAATTGTTTTAATAATGGCATTTTCAGTCAATACGTCTTCAAATCAAACTCTAAAAAAGGTATGCGAACTGTTGCTTTCTTTTATTAATGTTTTATGGACACCTAATTTTAGTGTAGACTTTAAGATTTTTATATTAAAGCCGTGTTTGTTCTTAAATTTACAGTAAACAGTGCAACACAGTATAAATGCAGCAAAAACAGAAAGGTCAGGTTCCTCTGGCATTGTCCTATCCAGAGGTGGAACAGATCGTATCTGCTTGCCCTTATTTTCCCCTTTCACTGCGATTCTCTCATGTCAGAAGAAAAGATATTAACTTATTCACAGACACTAGTTTGTTTCGGTGATATTCCAGATAAGACGACAGAAGGTTTGTTGAAGACCATTATCACACTAATGTTACTGAACCAAACCAATCAGCAATCCCAAATCTGCCTTGTGGTGGGAATAGAACTCATCAACAATTCACAGTCTACATTAAAAAACATTTAAACAGTCTTGATGAGTCATTTAATCCACATTACAGCCCCCGAGAGATAAGACAATTGCAGGACTTGCGGTTTGGCATCAATTCATCCAAACACAACACGATGTAGTAACATAAACCCTCTTGATGGAAGAAAATCTCAACACAAATTTAAATGGAAACTGTTCTTGAGGTAAACTGAACTGTTTGCGGAGCACTGTTTATAGTCTGCAGAGCTTCATGGAGCAGATCCACATGCTGAGAACAATTTCCAGTTTCACTTGTTGCCATAGTATTCACATCTATTCCCAATAAAGAGCAGAGAGGACCTCAGTTTACCATTCAACCCAATTAGTGTGAAGGGTGAAAGGTGAGCTTGTGTGGTTGTGCTGCTACAGTGCTCATATTTTATCCTTTTCCATCTATACATTTTTTTTACGCCAGTGGCAGCCCATTGGAAATCCATGTAGCAGTTCTCTCCCTGGCATTCGCTCTATTGATTATGTGTCCAGATAGCTAGCGAGCAGGTCTGTGTGAAGTGGTGCAGAAAGAGAGGATGGAGAGAGGAGAGGAGAATGTGAATGAGATGGGAGGAGCAGGAGGAGAGGGGAAGCCATTTGAAATCTTTGGAAAGGTTGAACCCTAAACTCGTCAGCTATTTTACAGAATGGTGTTAAAGCTAAATATCGACTACTGCACTGCTCTTGTGTTCCTAGTTCCCCTGAGAAACCCAGATCAGAAAATTCCCAGTTTCAGTGCTACAATCAGAGCTCGCTGCATGCTACCACTTCCGATAACTGTGCTCAAGTTCTTCTGGGAAGTTCCTTATGAGTTTGGAAGTAGTAATTATGACGTGATGTGCATTCAAGTGATTTTGGCTGGAATGAAATTCATACATTGTTCTCTCTTTTTCATTTACTAACAATGACAGAAAGCATTTTAGTGCTTATGCTAATACAACAAAATAAGCAAATGATGCCCATTAGGTGTTTAATTTGATGTTTATGTACGGATTTACTTGTTCTCATGCTATAGGGAATGTAGTTTAGTTGCACAGAAGGGGTCAAGGTTTAGCTAGTTAGCATGGTCCAGTTGGTCAAAACTATAACTATAATAGCAAAAAGCATTTTTGTCCATTGACAGACATTCAAAAGAAGCCATACAGCATTTTAACAAAAGACACATGCACTATCAGTCAAAAGTTTGGGGTCAAGAACTTTTAGCCTCACCAAGGCTGCTTTTATTTGCACAAAAAATACAGTAAAAATGCTAATATTGTGAAATATTATTACAATTTAATATAACTTTTCTAATTTAATATATTTTTGAATGTAATTATTTACGTGATGGCAGAGCTGTATTTTCAGCATCATTACTCCAGTCTTCAGTGTCACATGATCCTTCAGTAATTATTCTAATATGCTGATTTGGTTGTCACGTTACGATGAAGATTAAGATGCGGAGAGGCGTAGCGGATCTAATTGCAGCTTAACTTTATTAAATCAAACAAAAGATTGAAATCCAAAATGAAAAAAATAAAACAAAACTGTGCTATAAACACCACCATCACAAGACAATGAAGAGAACAGAAGGCATTATAGATTGAACTCAAAATGAAACAGGTGTGAACTAATCAATGAAACAATGACAACAAAATGAAATCAGAAAGAAAACACAGAAAATAATGATAACAAACTAAAAGTCCTTGAAAATGAAACCAAAACATCACCATGACCTGACATTGGTGCTCAAGAAACATTTCTTATTATTATCATTGTTGAAAGCTGTTGTGTTGCTTAATATCTAAATTCTTTGATGTATAGATTTTAAAAGAACAGCATTTTGTAACAATGTAAAACATTTACTGTAACTTTTGATAAATTTCATGCATCCTTACTAAATAAAAGTATTATTATTATTATTATTTTTAAAGTATTACCCCAGAGCTAAAACTACAGCTAAACTAAAGTTAGTTTAGACTAAATTAAACCAACACACACACACAGTTATGTTCAATGTTCTGCCTTGATTATTTATTGAAATGGCATTAAATTGGAACGTCTGGGCTTAAGGAAAATCCCTAGTTTCCCATTGATAATTATCTTTATGGTGGGGGTTTCAGCTTTTGGAGGGCTCAGCCTTTACCTGGAAAAATGAGATGTTGTGGCTCAGAGGAATATTTTTTGCTTTACGAGCTAGAGATCCCGAATTCTTGCTTGACTGACATTCCTGCATCACTGGAGTATTTGATTGCACTTTTATATCACTTCAGTGGAATAGAGAGTGTTAAACAAATACATGCATCTGTCTAGGGTCTGTCTACAAATGCTGGCATGCATAATTTATTCTAAAAGAGCAAAAACAAAATGACATTATTCTTTATTGATTACTGAGAGGAAAATATCACTCTGTTAAAAATGTGTGTGTTAGTTTAAAAAAAAGACAAACAAGGGAGAGGGAGGTGGAAAAAAACTATGGAAAGACAGGCAAGAAAAGAAGCAGAACGTAACTGATGACATTTGTGAAAATGCCAATGGAGCTGATGGATGGAGGTTCTCACTGGCAGGCGGGAAGACTCCTCACGGCAGGTGCTGAGCGACACCAAAGAGGACACGGTCAAAGAGAATCGGCAACCTCGTTAATTATCACCACAACTGAATATCATTAGGCCTTCTGCAGGAATGTTTATCCATAATTAACTCGCTACATATTAATAATAAATGCACTATGATAAATTTTTAACAGCTACATACTGCTGGAACCGCCAAACAAATATATGGTGAGCTGGACAAAATGGTGGATCCCACACAGAGCAAATGTAATGGAAACAGCCTGTTAAGGTAAGCAGTATAATTCATTTGACTGCTAATAATGTGTCTTTTATGGCACTGAAGAAAATGTGAGCACAAAAGGCGCACTGATCAAGAAGTAAAATGTAGCTTTTGACCTGATGAAACAGGGTCGTTCTTCATTAAGAGCAATGGTATGTAAAAAGGAAAGAGTGCATAAATCTGTTCCTCCATTTTCTGCTTGATTGCTTAACATACTGCTCTCCTTGGCTGCCCCCCCCCCCCCCCCCCTCCTCTCGCCTTAATTCTTATTCTGTGCCCCTTAACTTCATTTTCATTCTTCTCTACATCTCTGTCTCATGCAGGGCTCTGGATCCTCACAACAATCTTTGACATTATATTGGATTTTGGATGCAAAGGTCAAAACTTTATAGAATTTCTTCTTTGGTAGTGAAACAAATTCAGTCTCTATATTAAAAAAATCATGCGAAGAGTGTTTATAAAAGTATCAAAAATAAAATTACAGATTTAAAGTCAAGATGAAATCAAAATATACTGTACCATATTTAAAAAGTATGTTTCGTGATTTGCACCTCATTAAAAAAAAATAAAAAAAAATATCATAAATATTACAATATTAAATGTTACATACTAAGTGTTCCCAATATTTTACCAAAATCAAAATCAAATTGAATTGAAAATTGCAACTATTGAACATTGTTCGTTGTTGGACCTTATTTCAAATAGAAAAATGCAATAATAAATGTTATACTATTAAATGTTATACAGTATAATAAATATTACCAAATGTAATAACTTGCTCTGAAACATCTTTCTTTTTCAGATGACATCAGCAATGTTGCCTACTATTTTATCTCCTCCCTTCCAATCTGGAAATGCTTACTTTTCACAACCTGTCAAATACCAATGATTAAAACGATAGTCCCGCCCTACAATTTTTCCTGTTTTCCTTGGTAATCAAGATTAGAGAAGTAAAATGATGTATTTGATGTGTATTTGCTGTCTTAAAGATGTTCACTTGCCCATATCTGTGAAGACTGGAGTGTCTATCATTTGTCATATTATGATTCTTAAGGGTTACTAAAGAGTACTGTACAACCTCAAATAACATTTGCGACTCCACAGCAACCCAAAGGTCTATGCAGCGTTACATCACCAAAGCATATGTCACCCATGCTAACTTTTAAAAATTATGCAGTGTTTCTTCATGAAACATTTCTGAATGTTGCTCAGATTCTTGCAGTATTAGACAAGTTGCTTTAACTGTAAAGCTCCATTTAAACACTGCTGTCAGCAGTGCAATGTCAAAATAACAAAGCTGTGTAGTTCTCTAAATTAAAGCAGGGAGAGGTGATAAGGACAGAGAGGCAGCATTAACAGATGGGGCGATCAACCTTCCATTTATATCTAAATTGAATCTATTCCACTATCATCTAAAGAGCACAAGAGTGTGTCTTTTTTAGAAAGCACAAACATGGAAAGACACCCCCTTCTGCACCTAACGCAGTAAAAGTCTGCAGAGATAGATATGATTTGGATTCAGTAGCACATAGTCCTCTCATGACCATAATGAGATATTGTTTTAATTTTCTCATGATAGTTATTCTCTCTCTCTCTCTCTCTCTCTCTCTCTCTCTCTCTCTCTCTCTCTCTCTCTCTCTCTCTCTCTCTCTCTTGTTTGCTATGGTGAGGAGCAGTGAGTTTCTGCTTGATGAGGGCTTTTGTGTTCGCTGGCTTTGTACCCTCCTACTATGAATAAAACACCAGACACTCACAAACTAAACAAATACTAAGAACGAGGGCTAAGTAATATGTATAGTAATCACAATAATGTATGCTCACAAGCACATACAAAGGCTGACACGTACATATACAGATACAAGGAAAACGCCTTATCTTTACAGTTTGACACATACATTGAAAAAGGACAGTCTTAATCTCCTGTAAGCATTGGTTGTTATTAGCTCTGTTCCAAACCTAGTGAGCTGCCTGGCTGTGCTCTGCCTATAAAGCTGGCTTCTATGGCAGCATGCATGGAAACCCATAAGTCACTGATTTGGAACACTACAGATTCAGAATGTATGAACTATCTCCCTTTCAATTAAATTGGCCAGTACCAGCAGAAACTGGAATGACAGAAAGAGGAATTTATAGTCTGATATGATTCTATACTATCGATCTACAATTTGTTCGTTCGATCGTTCTGTCTGTCTATCGTTCTATCTGTCCATCTACCTAAAGCCAACAAAGCTTTAAACTTTAAGTATTTTCAACTTGTAAACAAGGTAAATCAACATTCAAAGTCTGTCTTGACAAACTTTTCTTATAGTTAAATGTCAGTTATATTCTAATTACATTCAAATTTGAAATGTATTTCTGCATCCTGTTTGTTACATCAATTCAAATTCATAAATTTAAATACAATTTAAAAGACATATGACACTCTAAAAGACATGCGCAGGAGACATGAGAGGAACAATATGCATAAATATAGCACACACAAATTTTGGGTAATATGATTGGATTCTAATTCTTTCGAAATCTTTTCAATACTGATTGAATTATAAATATATGATATCTGTCCCTCTCTGGCATTTTGGATTCATTTGTTGCGATGCATTATGAGAGTGCTTTCTCTATGAATATGTGATGCTGCCATAGAATTTGGCAAAAACAAGTATTTTAAGATGCATAATTAAGGTACGTTTTGAAACCCTTTGTATAGAAATAGTGCCTATGATGTCTTAAAATGCTGCCTAGTGACAGCTCCATCCATCCATCTACAGCTGTTTGTGATCAAAGTCTGTTTCTTTTAATATTGCTTAAGGAACAGAGCAGTTACCCTATACATTACAGTAGTGGAAGCTGTGGCCTTTAAAACTGTCTGATTTTTCTATTTTAGTACACGATGGGGAACTATGGATAAATATAGCACCCAAGTGAAAAAGGACATTTATTTGCTAAATACAGAAAGAGCAAAGAAATCTATTAGCTGAGCCATTTCTTGCAATGTGAAGCAGTGAGTAGAAGATATGGGCTGGTTTCTGCTCATTTTCGATGGAAGCCTGGGCTTGAGATGAAGGATTGGGAATTAGAAAAGCCTCTCCATAATCTCCTCCAACACCATGGCAGATATAAATCCTTCCATGAGCTCTTGGGACGAGATGCTTCCGCTGGTGAGGGGCAAAGTCTGATGGACAATCTAGCCTGCTCTTGTTGATGACATCCCCAGATTAATGGCTCATGTGCTGCCATAATTCAGGCTAAGGGACCACAACTCAATGTGTCATCTTGTCCACCAGCAGCAGTTGGTATGTATATGCACTGTGTACAAAGCTCTCCCAACTGTTTCTTTCAAAGCAAAAGCCCTCAAGTCCTCACTGCAGTATGATTTAATATTACAAGGAAGGAAGTATATAACACAAGGAGAAAGCTTAGCATTCCCATTCATCTCAATGGCAGTTGCTCAATAAGAGCATAACCCATTTCACACTTCACACTTTTAAGAGCCCTCAAAAATGGCACTGGAAAAACACACACACACACGCACGCACGCACGCACGCACGCACGCACGCACACACAGTATATATATATATATATATATATATATATATGCGTATACATACTGTATGATTATGTCCCAATTAAACTAAGGCCTAATCCTGGCCCTGTCTCTGAAACCAGGTCATAATTTCATAATGGATGAATTTTACAAACCAAACTGAACCAACACTGAACTGAATTCACTTGAAAAATACACTATTGTCATTTTAGAGCTGCTATGAAACAATCCATATTGAATAAAGCACTTGACTTGACGTAAGATGTATTAACAGCATCTACCAGCAGGGGCTAATAGGCCTGTGCTAACTGTGTTGCCAATCCGCAGTTTTCCAGTGGAATGGGGCTACCCCTTTAAGTTGGGGCGGGTTCTGCGGGTTGATGTCTACCCCCGTCAGTACGATATGGCCGCTATGACAAAACACCCCATAGACGTACAAATTCAGTGCAAAATTTCGCCGACCGATAGAGAAAATCGTATTGGGCTATTTTTGAGCTATTTTTGACAGGCCATTGGGCTACTTTTGTTGCACAGACCAGGCAACCATGTGTGCTAACCAGACAAACCTTGACCCCTGGGTTTAACAGCATGAAGCTAATTTAAAATACCATTTCCTGAGGTGTCAACAAAAGCTTGAAGTTTACGCCTCTGCAGAGTTCACACAGTCATCGGTCTGACACCTGATTCCACCCTCAGGACAAACCGATAGGACCAAAACAATGAAAAGTGCTCACTTTAGCATTCTAGGGCATTTTCTCAAGGATTTCCCCCCCTGGCTTTTGTTTTTGTTTGGAGTTATTCATCAGGCACAAACACAAATGTGCAGTCTGTGAAGTAAAATTTTCTCATAATGTTCCTGAAATTAAGCCATTTACTGCACATTTTCTCAGCCTGCTTTCAAGGTGCTAGATCTCCCCCACCTTGATGTAGTTTAAATTGAGAGAATCAATTCATATGGGATATGTTCTTGTATTTTGTAATTAAAATTATATCACATGTCACACACTCAGACACATGCTTGCACGCAAATCACATAAATAGAACATGTTAGTGAGAAGGGGCGGGGTGAGAGGATGCTGGCTATGACTAAGGCTGATTTACTGTATACGTTCTAACCTAACACTGACTGCAGCAGCACAAGAAAGGGAGGGAGACAGACAGAAGGAGAGAGAGGGGGTGAGATAAAGAAGAGTGAGAACAACAAGAATCAGGGAGAGAGGATGCAAGATATAGGCTCATATGTGCAAGAGCTCAGAGATGGGAAAAATGCAGTTGATTTAAAGGGACAGATCATGCAAAAATGACAATTCTGTCATCATTTACTCACCCATACCATTCCAAACATGCAGAACACAAAAGGTGAATTTATATTGATAAATATTTATAATTGTATAGGAGACTAAAAAAAAAAAAACATCATAAAAGTGGTCAAACTCATGTGCTATAAAGCCATAACATTGTTACACAGAATATAACCACTGAAAATCACCCTATGATGGAAGCAGCAATGTTTGATTCTGTTAATTTAGTATTATTTCTGTAATATTATATTTATTAATATTTTAAATAAGCTTTTATATTTATACTGTATGTCCAGTTTTAATTTGCAGTTTTAGTACTTTTGTTATGCGCTTTTGTCACTTTTATTAGCATTTTAATATTTCTTTTTAGCTTTTCTTTTATTTCTGTTTTATTTTTAGTACTTCAACTTATTTCTTTGTTTTTCATATATTAATATTTTAATTTATTTCAGATTTATTTCAATTAATGAAAATTATTTTTAATAGTTTTAGTTTACAATAACACTTGTCCAATTTGTGAACAAACCATCAAGTCTATAACAGAGTCTATAACAAGTGAATAACAAAATTGGTCTGAATGACTGGTTCTTAAATCAAACTAATTCGAATCTTCGAAGTAAACATAGGCCTACTTAATGATTCGATCACAGCAGTAAACAGATCACTAGCATAGAATAATATCAGTGAATAATAATCTACATTTTGGTTGTTTCTTACAATGGCTCGCATAGTGCACGACTGCACGAATCATTTGGGCTACTTTTTTGAAGCGTGAAAGCTCTTCTTCTTCTTCTTCTTCTTCTTCTTCTTCTTCCTCTTCTTTATCTTAATGGCGGGCTGGTGTCATGCTTGAAACCTCCGAATGGCCAAACACCTTTAGTGTGGGTCGGAAATGTAACACCACATTACCACAATCGCGAACTTCCGCTTCCAGGGCTTCTAAAGCAATTGTAAACACAGTTACAAATGTCGTCTGTACCGTATCGTTTCGAACCTGCGTCGGTCGGATTCTGAAAATGCGGATGATCATGACTTGAGCAGTGGTAAGTTTTTATTTTTTAAAATTTTGCAACTCTCTTACCATTCAGATACAATGTTAATGGTTTAATTCGTTTTCTTCACCATAAAAACTTTAAGTTCTGAGATGTCAACATAAATTACAGTTTAAAAAACATATTTAGGTGTGTATAGTCAGCGTTGTACTCTCCAAGGTTCAGAAGCTGTCCTCTGTAAAATGCGCTGTAGGCTGCTGTACACAAGCTAACTTTTGGGATGTAGGCTACTGTTCAGGAACAGCGTTATAAATAAATCTTAACCACTGATTCCTAATTTCATCCATTTTGGAAGGCCAAAGAAAGGGGTTTTGCTTTTGCATCCACACAGCGTCTCTGCATATCACTGAAGCCTTGACTTCTTTCTTTCTTCATTACGCTAATATTTCACATTGTGATGTAGACGTTTGTGGAAGTAATATCTGGACTTCGATCGAGGGGTTTTAGTCATGTCTGGAGCAGTGTTTCTATGGAAGATTGTTTCTTCCACTGAAATAAAAATTAAAAAGGTAATTCCTAGTTTAACATTTTTTAATTCTATTTCTTGCAATTGCAAGTTTATATCCCACAATTCTGACTTTATAACTCGCAATTGCGAGTTTAGCTTATATCTTGCAATTCTGAGAAAAAAAGACATAATTGCGAGAAATAATATAATTTTTATCAGTGGGTATAGTGGTCTCTGGTCCCCGCTAATGAGGACTGGTAATACTCCGGGCCCTATAATCATGCATGCTCTAGCAGAGCATGTTCTTCATCCGTCCTCAGTGGCATTGAGGTGCACAGTAGGAACTAACACAATTATCTGCTATGACCTTTCAGCAACTCCCCTAGCATCGTATGCCTATCCTGAGAGACTCCGGCCAGCCCTGAGAGAGTACGTACGTGCATATGTGTGTCTGTGCCTCCAGAAGGACGAAAGAGCTGGCGAGGACACATCGGTCCCGCCCTGTGATTATTTTGTGCTAGTGAGCACACCAGGCAAACCGGGAGTCACTCCAATCATTATGTGGCTTTTCACATTTTGTAACAGGTGGAACATCCATGGGGATGACAACCTAACATTTTGATCTAATAAAATGCTTCACATACTCTTAGAAGTCTTTGGAAGTCTTGATATTATCACTTCCGAAAAAGGGGCACCCGGTTTTTCAGAAAAAGAATTTAGTTTGGAGAAAAATGGCAGTGAATGCAATTACATTATGAAAGTTTTATTAAAATAATCTTAAATTCCCAAGATCAATCTTTAACTCTAGCTATTTTAGTAGCTTTTTTGTATGAGTTTTCTGTCCAGTGTCACTATGTTTTGCAGACTAACTAGTTTTTTTTATGAATGTTTTTTGATACAAACCTTTTGTATCAGTGTTTTTCTGCACCAATTTTCAAGAAATGCAGAATCTTCAGTGCTAACGCAAAACAAATAATTGTTCACAACATAGTTATGAATGATTCAAAATCAAATGACTCCCATGAGCCGGTTCAAAACATGCAGTGGCACCAATGTAGAATGATTTCCAAAATAAATGACTTATGGGCCAGTGCTTTTTACTGAGTCAAAACAGCACAATTTGGAAACAAATGTCTCTTAAAAATTGATTCTTTTAATAAATAGTTACAGAGTTGACTGTGTCAGTTTGCATTAGCAGACAGAGAGAACGTCATAATAAGCTAAATGAAATACAGCCTACCCAAATGAATCAAATCAGAATCAAATCATCTGTAGGCTTATTAAAAACAACACTAGTGGTGTGATTTTATTTTTACACTTTTCACAAATACGTACTGATTTTTCTGCAATATTATTGTACTTTGCATAATTAGTTTATGATTAAAAAGGATAATTAACTGTAATTACTCTGTTTAGATATCAATAGCAACATACTGTAATAGAAGGAATTATTAATTATATTCATTAGAAATGTAATTTTAACATATGCTAATGTCATAGACTTGCTGAGAGCCACTACACTGTAAAAAAAAAGAAAAAAAATAGTTCTGCCAGGACATTAACCGCTAGGTTTACAGACTAAAATACAACACAATGTAATTCAAAATACAGGTGAAACACTTCTGAGACATCAATATGGAAAATTCCTTTATATAATAACACAGTACATTTGCCTTATTTTTACAGACATTTCTTAGAGTGCACTCCAATCGCCATCATCCCAGATTCCTTTAGACTCCTGCAGCAGCACTAAACACTGTGTGCCATTAAATAGAAAAAAAAATCGGCCAATGCAATTTCTATGTAAATGCACAACAGAGCCAGGCAAGTGACTAGAATAGAAAACACTGTGGACATTATTATACCGACAGAGAGCAGCCACAAATCAAGTTGGGATAAGAAAATCTACACGACTACAGCGTACTTGGCTTTTCTATGACCCTCTGAGCAAAGCTGTGATTTAGAAAGGATATTTGCCATTTACCCCTTACAAGAGTGACCTTTTCCCTTTCACACACACACACACACACATTATCAAACACACATATACCTGTACAAAACAGAGTACCACCTGCATCCATATCCAGCTGGGAATTTTGTCTCGGGCTGCTTTAGCAAACGGTGGACAGCCTATAAAAGTATAATTGATGGTTGCTTGTGAATGGACATTTCCCCCCACTTTTTTAAGAGTAGCTGGGGAAAATGAAAGCGCACACAAGGGCCTGGCTCAATTTTATGGCACCATGGAATTCTTTCTTGAGTCATCGTCTCTTTCAAGGTAAAGAACATGGTCTCCATGGGAACCAGAGGGTCTGAACTTTCATGTTCTGTCCAGTAGATCCTTCTGTCCTAATGACCATATGCAGTCACGCTGGAATTCTCACAAAACATTACATTGCAATATGATCAAACGCAAAAGAAGACAATGGGAAAAAATGAATCGCTCTTCCATTAAGGTCTGGATGGCTGCCATATAGATAATAAACAGCTCCCCATAAAATAGGAAAGACAACATGGCAGAATTACATCCCTTGATGTTGTAAAAAGGAGGCCTGATATGTAGTTTAATGTCGGTTGGCTGTTGAACGGTCCAAGTGGACCAAGAGAGGGGTTATTTATTGTGCTTTGATGTCCTTCACAGAATGGAGTATGTGTTTTACCTTTGTGGAGTTTCCTCCTTGACTTCATCTGGGAAGTTGAATCCCACCATTGCTTTCATTCATGTTATAATTTGAATCCTCTTGTTATGGTAATGTAGGGTTTGCATGACAATCGTTGAAAAATATAAATATGTAATGGGCTTGCTCTGCTCACTTGAGATTGCAGGTTCAATCTGTCAGATGTAGTTCAGTTACCTCAAGGCAGAACAAGGGTGCATATCATGACAACTCTGAAGAGATTAAGCATGGTGATGAATATGACAATGTTAATGTAAGTGGTCTTGGCGGAATAGTTCTGCTACGCTGCTGCTTCAGAGCAAGTATGGGAACTTGCTTCTGCCAATACATACACCGATACGCTGCTGTGAGCATGTAAGACATACTGCTTCAACACAAATAGCCTATATAAAATCACTCATAGCAGATCTATACAGGTGCAGCTGGGGAAAGGGGCAGGGTTTCAGAGAAAGTCTGAAAGCTCACTGCAAACTGCTATAGTGAATGATAACCAGCTATTTAAATGTTGAACAGCAAGCTCATTGGCTGCAGATGCAACATAACCAATCAGCTTGTGCCGTGTTGTTAACGATGTAAACGAAGCGGTACAACTGTTTTCAGCATTGATACAATAAAGAAATGTTTCTTAAGCACCAAATCAGCATATAATAATGATTTCTGATGGATCATGTGACATTTAAGACTAGAGTAATGACCATCACAGAAATTTATTTTAAAACATATTAAATCTAGTAAATCGTTTAAATTATAATAATATACCACAATTTTGGTATTTTTACTGTATTTCGATCAAATAAATACAGCCTTGGCGAGCATAAGAGACTTCATATTATATATAATTCATTTATTGATATTATATCTTATAAATCTTAATAAAGGAATGAATATTAGTGGTATATTATGCTATTTTGCATTTTATGTGACGAATGTGCAGAATCTTTTATATGATTTTATAATGTATATCTTTTATGGTGCTTCCATAAAAGGGAATATTTTAATTGTTTTCATGACTGGAATGACCCTTGTACAATTCACCTTTCTCAACTTTTTTTTCCCTCACATTTTTCCATTCAAAGGCACAGTATCAAATATTAAACTACTTGCCATTTTAGAAAGGTCAAACTGTTGTAAAACATTACAAGTACAAAATGGATGAAACTGACCCATTTCTACAAACAAGATAATACGTTAAGAAGTTTACGCAACATTACTTAAACCCAAGAACCTTTTTCAGTTACTGTTTGACAATATATGTGATATATTATCTATATTATTTGCATACTCTATTTAATGAGATTCTTTGCCAGTGAATCTTAACACTTTTCTGAGAGCTGAGAATAGCTTTAGATAGAGATCACAGGTCAGAGAAGGGTCTGTCCATATAGCCTCCTTGCTGACCTTTGCATAACCAGCCCAGAGAGCAGATCAATGAATGAGCGCTGCCGCTATAATGAGATCAAGCAGGAACCAATTGTGATGAAATAACAGGAGGATGCAAATTGCAAGTAAAACTCAGTTTATAAAAGATGGTCAGAAAAAAGACACAGGCCGGGGACAAACACTCAGGTGGTGATGAAGCAGGGACGAGATGGCGATCCGGTGGTGGTGCGGTGAACTGCGTGCTCGAGTGAAGACAACCAGGAACCGTGGAACATCAAACGACACGAAGAACTGACGAAATCCAGAACGAAGAATCTTAGCAGACGAGGCACAGGAACAGGACACACACCGAGGAACAACCACAACGATCTGACAACATGAGAGGGAAATTACTGGGCATATAAAGGGAACTGAGATTGATGACAGCTGGAGACACTAATCAACACAACGAGTAACCACACCCACACAATTACATTCACACAGACACATCAGCATGAGACAGCCGATTCATGAACCGTGACAGTACCCCCTCTCCTAGGAACGCCGCCTGGCGTTCCCAGACACCCTTACCTGTCGATTGTAATCATCGATAAGGGAGTGATCCAGAATGTCTCTAGCAGGTACCCAACTTCTCTCCTCCGGACCGTAACCCTCCCAGTCCACCAAGTACTGAAATCCGCGTCCCCTCCGTCTCGAGTCCAGAATGCGATGTACCGAATAAGTTGGTTCCCCATCTACGAGTCGCGGCGGGGGGGGAACCGGGGCAGGCGGATTAAAGTGAGAATAAAACACAGGCTTGATTTTGGATACATGGAAGGCGGGATGAATTCTCCTGTACGCAGGAGGGAGTTTGAGTCGGACTGTCACCGGACTAATAATTTTGGTGACAGGAAACGGGCCAATGAATTTGGGAGCTAACTTGTTAGACACGGAGCGGAGCGGAATATTCTTTGTAGAAAGCCACACTTTTTGACCCACGACGTAAACGGGAGGCTTTGACCGGTGGCGATCGGCTTTGGCCTTCATGCGCCCCCCTGCTTGGAGTAGAGTCTCACGGGCTCTAGTCCAAGTATGGCGACACCTCTGGACGAATGCGTGAGCGGAGGGGACCGCGACCTCGGATTCCAGACTAGGAAAAATTGGTGGCTGGTAACCTAAACTACACTTAAAAGGCGAGAGGCCCGTGGATGACACTGGTAACGAATTGTGGGCGTACTCCACCATAGAAAGCTGTTGGCTCCAGGACGACGGATTCTTGGCAACCAAACATCGCAACATTCTCTCGAGGTCCTGGTTGGCTCGTTCAGACTGACCATTGCTCTGGGGGTGATAGCCCGAGGACAGACTGACCGTGGCCCCCAGTAACTTACAAAATTCTCGCCAAAATTTGGATACGAATTGGGAACCTCTGTCAGAGACCACGTCCATCGGGAGGCCATGTAACCGAAAGACGTGATCTATGACTGTGACCGCTGTCTCCTTGGCTGAAGGTAATTTGGGCAAGGGGATGAAATGTGCCGCCTTCGAGAACCGGTCCACTACGGTTAAAACAACCGTCATGCCCTTGGAGGGCGGGAGGGCGGTGACAAAATCTAGAGCGATATGGGACCAGGGTCTTGAAGGGACAGACAGAGGTCGAAGTAGCCCATCTGGGGGTTGGTTAGATGTCTTACCAGTGGCACAGACTGAACAAGCCAATACAAAATCGTGAATGTCGCGAGCCATTAATGGCCACCAGAATCGTTGTTTAACTAAAAAACTGGTTCGCGTCACTCCTGGATGACAAGCCACGTTGGAGCAATGACCCCATCGAATAACGTCGGACCGTAACCCCTCCGGAACAAACAAACGACCCGGTGGGCAACCAGGCGGAGGCGTTACCCCTTCTAGGGCTGTCTTGACCCTCGATTCGACCTCCCATACTAGAGTGGAGACGACAATCTTCTCAGGTAAAATACACTCGGGAGTCACCGGGCGTTCGGAAGGATCAAAAATACGAGATAAAGAATCGGGTTTGATGTTTTTGGAACCCGGGCGGTACGAGAGAACAAAATCAAAACGTCCGAAAAAAAGAGCCCACCGAGCCTGCCTGGAGTTGAGTCTTTTAGCAGATCTGATGTATTCAAGATTCTTATGATCGGTCCAAACGATAAAGGGTACCCCCGAACCCTCTAACCAATGACGCCACTCCTCCAACGCTAACTTGACCGCCAACAACTCTCTGTTACCAATGTCATAATTACGTTCGGCAGGCGACAGTCGATGAGAAAAAAACGCGCAGGGATGCATCTTGTCGTCTGAGGAAGCGCGTTGTGAAAGAACTGCTCCTACTCCCACCTCTGACGCGTCGACCTCCACCACGAACTGACGTGTGGGATCAGGGGTGACAAGAATGGGAGCCGAAACGAAGCGACTCTTAAGTTTGGTGAACACTGCCTCGGCAGTGTTCGACCACCTGAACGTCGTTCGGGGGGAGGTCAAGGCGGTCAGAGGTGCGACTAGTTGGCTGAAATTGCGAATAAAACGCCGGTAAAAATTGGCGAATCCCAGAAACCGCTGTAGGGCCTTACGGGAATCTGGACTTGGCCAATCTACCACAGCCTTAACCTTGTCAGGATCCATGCGCACTCCCTCAGAAGAGATGATGTACCCTAGGAAGGGAACAGACTGTGCATGAAACGCGCATTTCTCCGCCTTGACAAAAAGCCCATTCTCTAACAATCTCTGGAGTACTCGTCTGACGTGTTGAACGTGTTCCTGGAGAGACGAAGAAAAAATCAATATGTCATCCAGGTAAACATATATGAACCGATCAACCATGTCTCTCAACACGTCATTAACGAGTGCCTGGAAAACCGCTGGACTGTTGGAAAGCCCGAAAGGCATAACCAAATATTCAAAGTGTCCTCTAGGGGTATTAAAAGCGGTTTTCCATTCATCCCCCTTCCTGATGCGAACCAAATGATATGCATTACGTAAGTCCAGTTTCGTGAAAATAGATGCTCCCTGCAACCTCTCAAAAGCTGAAGACATCAACGGCAAAGGATAAGAATTCTTTACCGTGATGTTGTTCAGCTCTCGGTAATCAATGCAAGGTCGCAGAGAACCATCCTTCTTCCCAACGAAAAAGAACCCCGCCCCCGCAGGAGAAGAGGAAGGTTGGATGAACCCAGAGGCTAGAGAATCAGAAATATATTTCTCCATGGCCTCCCTCTCGGGAACAGAAAGAGAGTAAAGTTTGCCCTTAGGCGGAGATTTACCTGGCAGTAGATCTATCGCACAGTCATAGGAACGATGCGGAGGAAGAGAAGCAGCACGAGACTTACTGAACACCTCCTTCAGGTCGAGGTACTCCGCGGGCACGTTTGACAAATCCGCTGCCTCACTCTGAAACACAGAACCAGACACAGAAGGACAGGCAGACAGTAAACAAGACTCATGACAGTGGTTACTCCAAGTGGAAACAGTGTTAGTGCTCCAGTCGACACGGGGATTGTGTTTGGACAGCCACGGGTGTCCCAAAACCACTGGTGCAAGTGGTGAGTCCATGAGGTGAAATGAAATGAGTTCCGTATGATTGCCCGAAGTGATGAGGGTGATGTTTTCAGTAGAATGAGTAATCCGGGGGAGTTCTTGACCATTGAGTGCGTTGACAGTAATGTGACGTGAGAGAGGAGTGATGGGAATCTGAAGCTTCAGTGCAAGTTTAAAGTCCATGAAATTACCCTCTGCTCCCGAATCCAGTAGTGCGCTAGTGCTGTGCGTCGATGTTCGCCATCTCAGTCTTACCGGGAGGAGGGTCGATGATGGTGATGAGGTCTTCTCGGCGGAGATCCCACCCGATAGTAGCCTCATACTTACTATCGGGCTTGCCCTTTTACCGGGCAGGCATGGATGTAATGGCCCGCCCGGCCACAGTAAAGACAGAGTCCTTGGGATCTCCGCCTTTCCCTCTCCTCCCGGGAAAGCCGAGCTCTCCCCACCTGCATGGGCTCATGGTCGAATGTGGGGCTGACCGCGCTCGCGCCGCCGGGTTGATGGTCCTCCGTGCTGGGCTGTGGGCGACTGGTACGCGTTAATCTGGTCACACGATTCAGACGAGCGTCAACTCTTAAAGCCAGTTCCACCAATCCATTGAGGGTCTCGGGTAAGTCCAGGGCATAAATCTCCTGTTGAACGCGGTCAGCCAGCCCATGCAGGAACATATCCCACTGCGCCTCCTCGTTCCAACGGCACTCTGCGGCCAGGGTGCGGAACCGGATAGAAAAGTCCGCCACCGAGCCTTCTCCCTGTCGCAGTTCGGCGAGTAATCTGGCCGCCTCCTTACCCGCCACTGCACGATCGAATACTCTCCTCATCTCCTCGGAGAGTGCCAGGAACGAGGTGCAGCAGTTGTCTCCGTTCTCCCACACCGCCGTTCCCCAAAGCGCTGCTCTCCCTGACAGCAGGGTCAACACAAATGCCACCTTAGCCTGTTCGCTCCGGAACGTGCGTGGCTGTAGAGCGAAATGCATGGAACATCTCGTGAGGAACGCTCTGCAAAATTCCGGCTCGCCGGAATAACCCTCGGGTGTGGGTAGGCGTGGCTCTGGGCTGTCTGCTGCAGCAGGCGCTGGTGGTGGGGGAACGGGCGGCGTGGGGGGCGCAGTGGGAGTCCGTAGAAGTTGTACCTGTTGGGTGAGCTCGGACACCTGCTTCACGAGTGCTTGCACCGCCCGACCTGTGCCCGAGATGCTCTCCTCTTGCTGGTCCATACGTGAGATACTGTGAGCGATGAAATCGTTGATCTGGGACGGGCTTGCTGCATCCATGATCTGGTCAGATCGTTCTGTGATGAAATAACAGGAGGATGCAAATTGCAAGTAAAACTCAGTTTATAAAAGATGGTCAGAAAAAAGACACAGGCCGGGGACAAACACTCAGGTGGTGATGAAGCAGGGACGAGATGGCGATCCGGTGGTGGTGCGGTGAACTGCGTGCTCGAGTGAAGACAACCAGGAACCGTGGAACATCAAACGACACGAAGAACTGACGAAATCCAGAACGAAGAATCTTAGCAGACGAGGCACAGGAACAGGACACACACCGAGGAACAACCACAACGATCTGACAACATGAGAGGGAAATTACTGGGCATATAAAGGGAACTGAGATTGATGACAGCTGGAGACACTA
Organism: Squalius cephalus; assembly: GCF_949319135.1. Taxonomy (NCBI): domain Eukaryota; kingdom Metazoa; phylum Chordata; class Actinopteri; order Cypriniformes; family Leuciscidae; genus Squalius; species Squalius cephalus. The sequence continues at coordinate 21,081,407 of NC_137143.1, forward strand.
ATCAACACAACGAGTAACCACACCCACACAATTACATTCACACAGACACATCAGCATGAGACAGCCGATTCATGAACCGTGACACCAATGTGCTGGGGAAAAGGTGTGAGAAGAGAAGGCATTTGTGAAGTGTCTGAAATAAATAAGGGTTGTGAAATGGGAAGAGAGGGAAAGATGAAGGTGAGTATTGAGTGATTTTAATCAACACACCCAGGGTCATCAGCCCTGACACGTTTCACACGCTTTGTTGGATATAGGCACAGCGCCACACACACATAGATTATCAGCACAATAGGAGGCCTAGTGAGTCTGAAGAGCACACAACTCAATGGCCAGAATGATATTACTCATTTTTTTCCCCAAATGATGATGCTTTGCTTTTTAAAGAGTCCACTCCATTAGGCTCTTATTCTCTTCTAGAGTTTCCCCAGCCAGGCTGGATTGTCTGGAGTGCTGTAAATGATTTCCCATTGATAGCAGTGTGTGTATGATGGGTATGACAGTGAGAGAGAGAAGAAATCCATTTTTAGGCATTGTAAGGTGTGTGGGACTGGACTGGGGAATATATTATTAGATTAAAGCACTCAAGAGAGAAATAAGAGAAATCACTGAGGTTAGAGAAATTTGTGTTATGGATGTACACTAAAAAAAGAAAATGTTACATTTAAAGAACTATTTTTACCTTTTGCCTTTAAAAATTACTTTTGTTGGTGTAACCTAGACTTATTAAATACAATTACTGATTTAAATCAAACTGTTCTGAGCATGTTACCACACAAAGCATTTTTTTCTAACTTGACAAAACATGTTTAGATTGATGTTTTGTCATTTTAAGTACGTCTTAACATTTCTGTTTTTCTTGCACAACCTCAATGAAAATTTCAGAGCAAATTACCTACTGGTTTTCACTGGTTTAAACTGCTTTCTGGAATAATCATTTCTGATTGGCCAATCGCACCATCCAGCAGTTATACGTTTCCCTGTTGTTCTTGGCAACAGTGTGTATGTCATGGTGCGTTCAAGTCCTCCTGGGAAGTTCGCACTTACGAGGTGGGAAGTCGTGTTTACGATGGCAGGTGCGTTCAAGTCACTTTCGTCGAAGTAAGATGGCGGTGTACTTTCTCTTAATTAATTGCACAAAAATACAGCAAGGTTCTTAAAGTTCTAGATAATGAAGGACAAAGAAATGTGCATCAGGTGTGCTTTGTTAATTTATGAAGCCACTGCAAACTTTATCGTTACATGTTACATTGTTATAATCCCATCATATTCTGCGTAGGCAATTAGCTTACTTCGCTGTAAATAGAGAAGTCTGACAATATCACTGCTAAAAACCTTTAAGTATTGTGGTATTCCGCTCACTGACACGCCCCCAACTCGTAAAGATGGGGGCTGAAAGAAAATACTGAGCTTCTCACTCGTATTTCCGACATTGTGGTGGCGTTCATGTGCGTTCAACTCGTAAATACTTGAACGCACCATCAGTCCGTTTCTCGAGGTAACTGAAACATTTCGCTACTTTCATGTCTGTCGTATCCAAGCGTCAACCTTCCTGTCTCTCTTGAAACCAACACGGAAGTAACTTAAACTGCAATTCATCGACTGGCCACTAGAGACAGGCTGCAAAAGAGAATCAATCCCATGTTAAAATCCCCAACTTTACAGCAGAAAAAAATGTTTTTACAGCCTGGTGCAAAAAGTGGTTTTGGTCTATATAGATAATTTTGCCCTTCATGACAACCGTGAGGGGGGTGAATATTTTTATAACTCATCCGTTTAAATTATATTAAGCCTTAAAGTTCTGCATAATTATAAACCTTTATTTAACCAGGAAAGAAGACTCACTGAGATAAAAAAAAACTCTTTTACGGGAGTGTCCTGGCCAAGATAGGCAGCTCAGTTTACATAGACAGTTTTTTACATCAAAGTTACGACACACATAAACATAAAAACAAAAACATCATTACATAAACATAAAACATGCAACTGGTTAAAAACATTTACACACCATTAATTTACTCTGACGATTGCTTACATTTTTTTTAAAATTGACTACAAGACACCAAATTTTTTAACTTCATCTCAGTCTGGAGAAGATTCCAATCCGAGGCTGTGGCATATTTAAAAGAGGTTTTACCCAGCTCGGTTCTTGCAAAAGGCACACACAGATTGTGGATTCTTGCAAATGGCACACAGATTGTGGAATGATTTAGAGCGTAATGAGTAATTACCAGGCAATTTCTGTTTAATAAGACAGCAAAGATAAGAGGGCAGATTACCAAATATAGCTTTGTAAATCAACAAATATCAGTGCGTTTTTCTTCTAATATTCAACGAAGGCCAACCAACCATTTTATATAGATCACAATGGTGTGTTGAAAATCTACAATCAGTTATAAATCTCAAAGCACCATGGTACAAAGCATCCAGAGAGACAAGAAGATAAGAGGGCTCGTGCTGATACACTACATCCCCATAGTCAAAAACTTGTAAAAATGTAGCAGACAAGGGTGTGGCCACTTGAGTGAATTGCAGCTGCTGTCACTACTTGCCCATTTTCGTTTATCCGGGAGTGACGCACTACCAAGATGGTGACGGCCGGCTACGTCCACTTTGGGCTTAAAAATGCTCTTTAGAAACCTGGTGACGTCACAGACAATACATTCATATTTTTTCACAGTCTATGGTCGTATGACACTGCTGACTCGCTCTCCACAGAAACCATTTATATATATAGATGGCTAATTAGTGGCCGTTTCAATCCATCCGCCATATTGGATCAGCCCGGGAACATTCAAGAGCAAGTTGACTGAGCATCTACAACCGTAGTTAGACTCATGTTTGAATATGTGCAATAGACTTCAGCAGATGATTTTGCTAAACTAACACAATAGAACTAAGACTAAAGCATCAGCTAACATGACATTAAAAGTTACTATAAAAGTAAAAACATTAAAAGTACCATATTGAGTTAATAAGCTACATATAAAACACAAACCAACACATTCTGTGAAAGGTTATCCCATTGTTGTGGTTGTTAACCAGTTCTTTGTTATCTGTTATCGTAATTCATCTGTTGTCGTAATACTGTTGTGAAGTCATGCTTGTGCTCAGGGGCGCCGTATTCTGTGGCTGCTGAAGTTTCAGTGAGTAAAAGTAGCGTTCTGCCAAAGCACATTTTGGCTTTCTTTTCCTGAACATTCAGGAGTTTAAGTCTCGGCGGTTTCACAAATAGAAGCTGCGCAATGTTGAGGCATCAATGATTTTTACTGTGAGTGATTGCAAGATGGCGGACGCACAGACGTGTCTGGAGCGGTGGAATGTGGTATCTACGTATACAGTACTGTATATACTCATCCTGTAAGATGTATTTTGATCACGAGTGTTTGATAATCTGCACCTAATGTTATATAATATATAATATTATGTAAAATATACCTAATATTGGTGCCGTGTTGATATGAGGCAGATTGTTTGGTACATTGCAAAAGTTTTAAATTATATACAAGTAGAATTACATAACAATCTAAACTTAAATCAATATTTGCTTTTAATTGTCGAGTAGGCTAATAAGTTCAATAATTTACACTGAAAAGCAAACCAGATGACCCCATTATCCCTTGCTTGCAGTATGTATTTTTCTTTGTCTAAAACTAAAGCTACATTTCTCTTTGTACTGCCTGGTACATCTTTATTAGGGATTAATACTTTTTTTGCCCACTTAAAAACAATTGTGGTTCAAGTTGTCCTACTGCTGTCATCTCATTTAATATTAAAATAAATTAAATCAACCAGGAGAGTTGGATGATATAGTACTTGAAGCTCTAGTTGTAGCATCAAGCATGATCCTCAAATAATTAATTCCTTCCTTAATGATATATAATATTATAGTTATGTAATTATTCACACAAACACATGCACTCTGAGTGCATGACTTTCCATAACAGCAACATCCAGACAACAGTACTGAATTCATTATCTAGATTCCATTTTTGACCAAATCTGCAACTTAATTGATGTCAAATGTCATTTAGAACACTAATCCTGTCCGGATGGTGCTTAAGACATCTTGCGCATGTGTAGTGGTGCAGTGCCGTGTATGTCACACTAATGTATTCATCAGTATAAGTAACTGCTGCAGTATGAAGCCAGGAACCTGCCATGCTAGTTTGTCACTTTGTATCTCTTTGTCTCCTTCAACAGTCAGGAATCAGGCCTGTAGGATGGGGCTCGTGTGTGACCGCTTTCCAGACACCATGTCAGTTTTACTCCAGGGGGACGTGGCCAGACAGCCCCGACAGCCAGTGCTCTGCTCTCAGCGGATTGCTTATTTACGAAACACCCTGTTAGAATGTTGATGAACAACGCACGCTCACTGCTGCTCACTACTGACCCCTGTTGCCCAGTGGGTGAGGTTAGTAGTAAAGTGGGAGGAAAATGTTTCTGATGATTGACATGATGGGAATGGTGGGGGATTGTGGTATGTCTGATACATACCCACACACACACACACACACACACACACAGATAGATAGATATCAGATAGTAACTGCACATTCTTTTTTACTAATATATCCCTCAATGCTATAAATGTATGAAAGGGATCATTTTAAAAAAGAAAAATTTAAAATTTAAATTCTGTTTACATTTTCTCATGTTGTTCTAAAAGATTTAACCAAATTGAACCTTTTGTGTTATATGGATGAAAGAAAGTCATTCAGGTTTGTAATGACATGAGGGTGAGTAAATGGCTGAATTAGAAAAAATTGGCAACTGCTTTTAAAAAGAAAGATTCTGTGCATGTGGCAACTACTAATCAAACACGCATATTCTTTTAATATACGTATTAAGCTCTTTACACTTAAAGATGCGAAATAATTTAACGTTCAAAGAAAAAAAACACAGAGGCACAAACATATTGCATATTAAATACTAATGTCAGTCCTTTTCTGATTGCTTATCTCATTATATAATTGCATAGTTTGCTAATTAAGGGTCCTTCTCTTAGAGTGCATTTCCATGCTAACTAGAGTTAACAGAATGGTAGAAAGAAGGATGTTGTGGAGACAAAACTGTTGATTACAATATATAGACTGTGAAAAGAATTCATATAAAAATGGGCTTTACCAAGAATATCTTGAGTGAGTTTTGAGATAAGTCTAAATGCCACTTTCATTTGGAGATTGATAGGCCTTCTGAAATGTGTCTACTATTTTGTCACTACTTGTACTTTCTAACAATTCTGAGAGACTTTAGCTTTTGCAACTCTGGACAAAAGGTTCAGAAAGTACTCAATTTGCTGCAGTACTGTCAGTGAGATGATGTTCCCAGTTACTGGGAAACTTGCGGCTCAAATGCCAGGGGAGTACTGGGTCAGAAAAGCATGAACTATCTGGTTTGCCATTTTATCACTCTTGGGCTGACAGGTGTATATGGCTCTCAAGAGAATAGTTGAAACTTTAGAGGTAAAAAGTGAGACTGAACATGTTGGGGGTGACTGTTATTCTGTTGTTTGGCATGATTATTTTGCTAGTGTGTTTTGCATGAACATTTCCATTAGCATGGAATGCAGGGTTATTTTACTGGCTAAAATCTAATTCCAAAGTCAATAGATCTCAAACTCACCCAATCCATTAATGTGACTTGGTGGACCATTAAGCAATTTTCCTCTGCCTCATAAGCCCCAAGGACATTGGGTGGAGAATCCCCATACTTTTGTGTGGCTATAGGCTCAGGGGAATGTAAACTGGGAAGCAGGGGAGTGGAATGAATGGGTCAGATCCGTTAAGAGGCTGAGTGATGGCCTTGTCAGGTCCTCTGACTGTAATTATTGGATTACAGCCCAGCCACTGCTGCGCTAATAAACCAGTGGCACCATCCCATTAATGATTATGGTTAAAAGGATGGTACAGTGTCTTCATCTTGTTCTGTGTTTTGAAGACTGAGAATTTATATAGACATGCTAATACAAAAACATTGGCATGTTTAAAATGGCATTCGAACAAAAACTATACTACAAAAAACAATAAATTGGATGACATTTGGCAGATATAAACTAGTTTTGTTAGAATATTTTTGAAGGGAAAAAAATTATATATATATAAAAAAAATATTTTATAGATGTTTTCTGGGTCGTCAAAGTTAATATTTATTAAATATAATTTTATATATGCATTGTTTACCCTATTTAACGGGATAGTTCACCCCCCAAAAAAACATTTTGGGTACACTTTATTTTAAGGTGACAGAGTTACATTGTACTTACTCAAATAAGCACTGAGTAATATTAATTAACTCTGTGTACTTACTATAGAGTTAGGTTTTGGTTTAGGGTTAGTTACTAATTATGCTTAATTTACTGTTGTTACTATGTACATGTAGTAACGTGTAACTATGTCACCTTAAAAATAAAGTGTTACCAAAAATTACTCACCCTCAAGTTGTTCCAAATCTGAATTTCTTTCTTCTGCTGAAAACAAAAGAAGATATTTTGAAGGATATGGGTAACCAAACAGTTGCTGGGCCCCAATGACTTTATTTATATTTATTTCCCCCATACTATGGAAGGCAATGGGGCCCATTAAATTTTTGGTTGCCCATATTCTTTAAAATATCTTTTGTGTTCAGCAGAAGAAAGAAATGTATGCAGGTTTGGAACAACTTGAGGGTGAGTAAATGATTATCGATTTTTCATTCAATTTCATGTGTTTAAACTGGAATTCTTGGATGTAGTACTGTAAACCCGACTAAAGCAGGGTTCTCAAGTTTTATCAAAAGCTTGGAGTGAGATCACATGCGGTTAGGGGAGGAGCCCTAATGGAGCCCCGCCCCCGCCTGTCCCCGCCCCCCAATTTTACCCATTGTTCATAATTAACCAGCACAAATTGAAATTATAACAATTGGTAAATCTGATGAATGACAGAGCAATTCATCACATCAAATATACTATTTAATGTTATATTTCAAATTACAAATATACAAAAATATAACAAATTGCTCCAAACAGTTTGGAAAAACAAATCTTTTTGCATTTTGAATGTGTCTAGTCGAAATGGTATAATGATTTATTGTGTGGTGGGACATTGTGAACAAATGACATATTAGAGTATTAAGGTGTGTGTTTGTGTTTGTGTTTGTGTTTGTGTGTGTGTGTGTACACAAGAGCAGGGCTGGACTGGGACAAAAAATCGGCCCTGGCATTTTGGCCCAGACCGGCCCACTATATGATCATAAACACCACCCATCTTTGCACGCCCTTAAATATATGCATACCAACTCCTATTCCTTAAAACCACTAATGCCATGTAATGAGTGAGTATAGGAACGAGTGAGAGTTAACAGATGAAATAAGTAAAAATTTGACATTTATTAATACAGTTGAACTATACTCCACAGTGATGAATCCTAAAACAAGCTATAAGCTGCATTGGCATAGCAATACCCGTGTTTCTTACAGGATTTTTGGTAAAACTGTGGTGGGTGGACCTCTGTCCTTCTAGGGGGGGTTGGGGGCCGTTCCAGATTAGGAAACTATGTCGCTCAGAGGTCCTCACGTCTTCTGTTTAACGCGGGTCTCACATACACAAGCTCATCAGTTTTGATCACCAAACAGAGGTAATTGCTATATACCTGAGAATGGTCACATTCACGTTTACACAATCAAAGATACTTTGGTATAGCCCTTTTGGAATTGCATACACTTGAATTTAACTTAAACGTTTACTTCAGAAAAGGTATGGCCACAATTACAGATATACAGTAAGCTGACCAGCATTACTTCTCTTATAATAGCTTTGGATTGGCCATGGCGTGGTTTCCCATGTACACTTATCTAAAGTAACATTGAATTAAAACAGAGGTAAAACGCACCCAAATTTAGATTGGTCAAGCAGCATTTGCTGTTCTAAATGGAAATTCACTTCTTGTCTTTGCAAACCAAGTACACTTGAATTGATGCCAAATATTAGTCATCACTAATCTGATGCAAAACTTGCGGGAACATACAAATCCATTTAATCTACTTGGGAAAACAAAAGTCAGTCGGAATAAAATCAAATGTAACAATTTATTTTGTCAGGTAAATGTGCCATGGCAATTTCATAATCAGTAAAAAGATTATTAATAAAAAACATCATATGCTCTGCAAACCTGACATCAGAAAATACATGATGCTGAGATTCTCGGCCACTCTCAGCATCATGGGCTAATTTCAGCTACAAATCGCCCCGAGCCTCTTGTTGCAATTCATTATATAGCCAGACCAGGACAGAAACTCCTTTCACATGGAAACATTTGCTAAAAATGGGAAAAGAGTTTACACCTGGCCATTTGCCTGGAAGAGCCACCCTCCTTTGTGTGCAAGTTATCTCTAAACTCTTAAAAACTATATTACCTTTTGTTTTACATCTTTGGGAATGAGACCTTTGCACCAGCACTGTAAAAAAAAAATCAATCAACTTAGATGTTTAAGTCATTTCAACTTAAATTATATTAAACTGACTTAAAACAATGAGTTGAATCTTGTATAACTTGTATAAAAGAAGTTTAAGATTGCTTAACTTATTTTGATGAGTTAAAGCAATGTAAAAACACATGTTGTCATAACGTATTTATCATAGAATTTTTACAGTGAGCCGGACTGAGACATTTCAGATGATACCAAACATGTGTAATACTGTATGATAATTATTCACATTAAACCATATAGATTCTTGGGTGAATTTTGGTGATCTTAGCATGAGAGAGAAGGAATGGGTGAAGAGGGAAAGAGATGTAGATTAGGATGATTCTGAGGTGAGACTTGCATCTCGAATGGTGCACAAGAGTGAGTTCAAATGTTGATATCCTTAGTTCTCTCAGAGAGTTGCCCTCTCTTCCAGTTTTTCCAGTCTTACAGTACATTGGATACAATTTTAAACTGCATGCTTGGAGTGTTTGATCAAACACTGAATCACGGAACACAGAAATGCAGCCGCAATGATTCTGCCGTCATTATCAGGCAATCATTTTAAACTCATGCAATTGTGGAAGAAACCTAGTGCAGGCACACCCATTACTAAAAACCCACAGCCATTTTCCACTTTAGATCAGTGTGCTGATGGTGTGAGTGAAAACAGTGAATTAGAAGTGATCGTCTGTCCACTACACTCCCTCCTAGGCAGCCCTCCAGAAGTCATATCTGTTGGATCGCCTGTTCTGTCACCACAACAGCTAGCCGCTTTAGCAGCAAGCAGCCCTCCATCTGCAGTGTTTTATTCAGTGACCATCTCCTCAGTGGCCATGCTGAAGGATAAATGAATTCAATTAAATGCTTCTCACAGCGGAGAAGCGCCTGGCTTTGCTGACTACTAAAAGATAAAAGTGTTCAAAGCTCAGCGCGGGGAGAATTCATAATGAATGCTATAATATTCTGCAGAGATAGAATTGAGATGTGCGCGTTTTATGTTTGACTACCCTTGATAAAAGAAAATTCATAAAGTCTTTTTACAGTCTTATGAGATGGCACATCTCAGGTCTGCACAAAATGAACAAATTAAGAATTTAACCACATTGCGTTTTTCACTGAATGAAAGATTCTACATAATTGTGTAATTAGTAAGCATGATTATGTATCTGTAAGTGTCTCTTTGTTGTCTCTGTTGAGCAGTATGTGAAAGTTCATAAACAAACCACACTGGGCTTATAGACATGAAAACCAGTATTAAAGAAATCACATTTTGATCACAATCTCTCACCTGCTTAGTCATGCACCTGCTGGGAAACCATTCTGACATCAGACAGTGTGTACATGCCATGGATGCTCTCTCACACACACATCAGGGTTTAGGTAGCAACTTTTGCTGTTTAGTAACTGTCAAACACAACGTCTGTCACCCTCTGGCCAACACAAACCAAATTCCTGACCAGTTATTGATGCACAGAGCATGCTTTTTATCTTGCAGCAAACTCGTACACACACACACACACACACACACACACACACACACACACACACACACACACACACACACACACACACACACACACACACATCAATCTTTAAACCTCACCTTTAGCTATTTAGTAGCTGTTAAGCGTAACATCTGTCAGCCTTATTTTTGCTATGTAACAGTTCTGGTCCTCGAATTTAATTTACTGAACGGCACTCCAACTTTGAGGGGTGATTCACATAGAATACGTTTTTGTGCTTAAAATGCGAGATGCAGGGCAGTGGAATGAAATAAAAAGGTCTAGAGAGGCTTTTTTTTTTTTTTAGTTAAAGGGATAGTTAGAACTATCCCTTTAAACTACTTTTAAATGCTGTGTCATACAGTATGTGAGATACTGCTTTTTGTGTTATATTGGTTATGTTGTGTGTGTTAAACAAGTGCAGTGCTGTGGAAAAGAATTTTCCCCTGGGGACAATGAAGTTAAAAGTAAAGTAAAGTCTACAGCATGTTTACATAGAAAAACTATAGAAAAACAGCATAGTGGAATGTATTTAGGATGAGTTATTTTCTGTGATTCAATTTCTGCAATATACATCAGCATTCCAATATGTGGCGACAACTGACTGTCTGTATGAGTGAGTCACTGAACGAATCGGTTAAATTAATGATTCAAGTTTTAAGTGATTCAATGAGGGAGACATTAGCTATGTGTCCCAATTCAGAGGATGCATCCTTCAAAGGACTTGGACTTCAGAGGCTGCATCCTTCGATTAGCGCGAAAGTTGGAGCAAACATTGTTAAATGGGATGGTGTAGCCTATGGTGGATTGTTCTTGTTACCCTAAGGGGTGTTATCACTGCACTCCCTGCTCTTATCTATGCTAGCCTTCATGAATGTCAGCCATCTTTGATGATAATGGCCCTGGCAGAAGTTAAGTTATGGTAATGGACGTTTCGTTTCTGACATGCACAGTAAGTGGTAGACTAATCACAACAGACTGGGCTATCTGACCAATCAGACTAGAGCAGGCTCTCAGAAAGGAGAGCTTTAGAAAGAGGTTTAGAGAGGATCTTCGGATGTGTCGTTTGAGAATCTTGGAAAAATGTGATGTATAATGTATATTATGGGAAAATAATGTATATTATGGTGAAATAGGGTGGACCAATGCCTACTCTCAAATTCCCCCCCCCCCCAAAAAAAACATTTATAAAACAACCAATGAACAGAATAAGAACAATGAACAAAACTAAATAATTATAGACAGAGTCTGCTGCTGCTTCTGATTGTTTTTAGAGGGTAAAGATGCCCATAACTGCTGGTCTAGGATCAGTTTTCTCAATAATAATAGTATATTGGTGATCTGGCAAAAGATACTTTGAGTATCTGTGTCTGCACTCTGGAGAAGGTTCAAAGGTTTCTATTTACTACATGTTTTTGCAGCGCTGAGCAATGTAGCCAATCAGCATGTCTGCTGATTATTTTTTAAACGCAATGGCTAATCAGAGATGTTTAAGTTAGGAGTTTTTGTCCAGTGCTGAGTTCTGCACGTTTGCAAATCCTCTCATTATAACAAAGTGTAGACATTATGTAAATAAGAGATTCATTGTGCAGTGTAGACAGCTTCATTGATTATAACAGAACTCAACTAAGATGAGTGACAGCTGTACACGCTGCAAAGTTTCGGGAGAGATCTGCTAAATGTGTGGATTTGAGCGATTATTATTGTCATGTATGCGTGATTTTTTTTTTTTCTCCTTTTCTATAAAAATAATTTTTCTTGTGTCACATTTGGTTGGTTGGACCAGCTGTCAATCTGAGTGGGCTAGGGTAGCCTCACCATTGCTGTGTGTGTAGTCTTTCTGTTACTCAGCAGGTGAAACATGGTGCTTGGCATGTCAAAGTCTTGAACTTTGCAAAAAGGCATCTGCTAAACGCATAAATGCAAATGTGTCAATCATTTAAAATCCAGTTGCATTAATCAGCACAATCAAATAAGTGATCTCCATGTCGAAGCTGACAGACTGATGTGTTATACACAGCTCTGATATCTAATTCCAATATAGTGTTACCTAAGCATGTTTAATGTTTTGATTAGAAAACATGTTAATAATGTCCAATTACCTGATTTCCCTTTGTTGTTCTTTTTAAATGAGAAGAAACGAAAGAGAGAGAGGAGAAGGGGAAGGTGCAAGAGAGAGACGTTTCCCAATAGCATCACTTTGATCTTTTTGTTCCAGCCACAGACTAGATAAGATCTCTGGCTGGAGTCAATGAAACGATAAACCTTTCCTTTCTAAAGGTAAGACAGTTTAAAGAGGATCATGTCATTCTCTGAGAAACTCGCATTAAAGGAGGGAGAGGTGGTGGGGAAGAGGCAGAAACAGCTTGATGAAAACCTTTCTGTCATCATGATGTCTGATCATAATTGGCCCACAGTACATAAAACATTATATTATATTATAGACATAAGCCAGTCACCTGGGCAGATCTTTGGTTTACTCTTCTCAAAATGCAATATGATTTATTGTGTTTCTGAACATATGTAGGGGATGTTCAAGATTTATTGAAGCCCTACTGAAAATAAAGTACTGGTAACCAGTAAAGAAATTTGATTCGCAATGCTGTTACATTTATTAATGTTACATTACATTTATTCAGTGTAAATTCAACTTGCATACACATCACATTTACATGAAAAACATTTTCCGATCAAGCCTTTGTGAAAAGGAAATTTACATGCACCACAGCTACTTGACTATTTCTGTATAGCCTACAGGTAGGTACAGCCTACAGTTGTCTCCTCAGAAAGAGGAGAATGGCTAGTTGCCATACTTGGCTATGAAGGGGTGAGGAGGCAGCATGTTTTTAAGTCTGGCTCGCTCTATCTCCCTCCATTTCTCTACTCTTCCCGTCCCGTTACTCTCTGGGGGAGTGAGTATCTTTTCAAAGGTTGGCCTCAGCTCACTGCATACCTCTACCACAAAAGGAAGAGCGAGTTGCAGGATCCAGCGTTCGTTCGTATTTTTCCATACTTCTGAGACAGCTGTCTCCACACAAATGTGGGTTGTATTTGTCGCCCCAGACATGACCCTTTTTTGTCAGTGAAATTTGATGCTGTTTGTGTTTGGCAGGGTGGTGGGCAACATTTTATTTTCATAGGAGCGTGAGGCATTACACCAGTCTGAATTTATGCAAACCAAATCAGATCAAGTGTCTACCACTTTTGGCTCAGATTCAGATTCATAATGGATGTACAGTGACACAGGTACAAATGATGAGTGTTTTCATTTACCGCAGTGCTTTAATAAAACACAGAGTGGTGTAAAGAAAATGCCCTCAGAATTTATTTCTCCATCTCTGTGCCACATTAAAGTGAACTACTGCCAGAGTGTGCTTTAATTCACTACTCTTTCTTTCTTTCTTTCTTTCTTTCTTTCTTTCTTTCTTTCTTTCTTTCTTTCTTTCTTTCTTTCTTTCTTTCTTTCTTTCTTTCTTTCTTTCTTTCTTTCCTCTCTCTCACTCTCTCTCTTTGTCGGCAGAACATTTAGTTATTGATCGCACGCCCACTCCAGCCCCCCAGTGTTCTTGCCTGCCGTACAGCTATTTTTCTCTGGTCACTCTTTTTCTCTTTTAATATTTCTTATACTTCTACTTTTCCTCTGTTTCTTTCTCCTCCTCCCCCCATTCTGCTACAGCACAACCGTCACTCTACCCTGCAGTAGAAACAATGCTTTGAAGTTTCAATGGCTTTTTCTCTCTTTTGTCTTTACACTGATTAGGACCCAGCTGTCTATTATTTAGACATTTTGAATTTGAGTTTGAGGGATGGCGTATGCATCTATGATTTGATCATCCAGAAGTAGGGAGACTGGGGTAATTCTAAAACCTCTCATTCCCAGCAAACTCAGAACGTTACTCTAATGTTATTGAATTCCTGTTTAAATATTTCCTTGGGAACAAATTCCTTACGGTTTAGGAATATTCTTATTAGGTTTTAATTTTTTTTATATCCAAAAACTAACATTGCCAGAATATTCTGGGAACCGAGATTGTTAGCTGTGTATACTGATGCACACAAGAAAAGTATTATGCAAAAAAAAAAAAAAAAAACTTTTTGCATGTCAAAGTACATTTTCTGCTTGGCAGGTAAATTTTTATGTAAAAGCAAATTTGTCCAGGTCTAAAAATATATCATACATGTTGGTGAATTTCCAGTGTGTAAAAACTTAATTTAGCTAAATATTAGTCATTACTAATTAAATGAATTAGTGTGGGGTAAAACATGTCTTTGAGGTAAGCTGTGCAGTGCATTAGTGATCTTTAAAAAAATAATAATAATAATGAAAATTATTTTATTATATTAAAGTATACTGAATATTAAACATTTTGGCAATAATGTGAATCAATTAAGATATTAAATTAATTGTTATTCCCCACATTTATGGGGTAAGCTGGACCATATGGGAATATTCCTTAAACTTCCTAAACTTTTTAGATTTTAATTACAAATATGAACATACCTTTTTTGCATTTCAAGGTACATTTTTTACTCGGCAGGTAAAGTAGATTTTATGTAAAAAAAAACAGCATTTTTCCAGATCTAAAAAATGTATCATGTTAGTGAATTTCCAATGTAAAAACACAAATTATTTGGCCAAAGAAAAGTCATGCCAGAATGGCCGGGAGCATCAGACCAAGTGCAACAATGAGCAATTAAAGACATATTAAGATGATTTTAGACAAAATGGCTGAAAAAATCATAAAGTCACTAGAAATATGATTTAATGGTTTATCATTTTCAACCAATAGGTGGTGCTGTGACCAAATTGATGTAGTGTAGTCTGAGTGAGGTGACATTGACAAAGTTTGGTTTTAGTATGCCAAAGTATGCAGAGATACAGCATCAGCATTCATTTTGGCATCATGCCAGCAAATTTGTTAATGTGGTATACGTAAGCCGTTTCATCTATCAACACTAAATCCATAACCTTTTGCCGGCATGGTCTGAAAATGATACGATTCGTTTTTGGTGAAAATCAGACAAACTGTCTAGGAGGAGTTCGAAAAATTAGGTTTTGAAAGAAAATCTAAATGGCGGACACGTAGTTCGATTGACTATGGCAATATTGGTATCTATGTTCTCTGCATGAGGTATAGTTTCATTACACTAGTCTAATTTAATCCGATGTTATTAGCATTTTTTAAAATTTCATCTGAAACTATGCAGGTAGCCTCAGGTCATGGTTGTCATATCACACACTCAGAATACGCAATAGTGTTGCAGAGATATAGCCTCACATTCATTTTGGTGTGTTCTTCGTCAAATCCTTTCGCGCCTTATTCAAGAATGGTTTGACGAATCAACTTGAATTCCTTCATTTTTTCTCGGCATGGTCTGAAGATGATCTGGTTCAATTTTCATGAAAATTGGAGCAACGGTCTAGGAGGTGTTAGAAAAGGTAGGTTTTTCGAAAAATTCTAAATGGCGGAAACATTTTTATGATGGAAAAATGATGTCATAGGGTGAATTTTGTTTCTAGCCCTTACGGTTCAAAAGTTATTAGCATAACATAAATTTGGACAGTTGGTGGCACTAGAGGGATTGAGTTAGAGACTTCAAAATTGCTATGGTGACAGTTAAGACTGTCTTCTGTACCAAATTTCATAACTTTCCCAGAAGCCATAGACTTCCAGAGCGGAAGAAGAGGAAGAATCGGAAGAATAATAATAAGAACGCCAACAGATACAATATGGTGCCTAGAAACCTTCGGTGCTTGGCCCCTAATAATAATGAGGCATTTATATAGCGCGTTACTGTACACCAAAAGTGCTTTACAATCATATCAGGGGGTCTCCCCTCAACCACCACCAGTGTCCAGCATTCAATTTGATGATGTGACGGCAGCCACAGTACAATGGCGCCAGTGCGCTCACCATACACCAACTATAGATGGAGAAGAGAGAGAGAGAGAGTGATAGAGCCAATTGAAAGCATGGGGATTATTTTTAGGAGGCCATGATTGATAAAGGCCAATGGAGAGAATTTGGCCAAGATTATTATTCACCCCTACTCTTTACGAGAAGTGTCATGGGATTTTTAATGACCACAGAAAGTCAGGACCTCAGTTTAATGCCTCATCCAAAGGACAGTGCTTGTTAAAGTATAATGTCCCTGTCACTACACTGGGGTGTTAGGACCCACACAGACCACAGGGTGAACACCCCCTGCTGGCCTCACTAACATCTTCCAGCAGCAACCTGGTTTTCCCAGGAGGTCTCCCATCCAGATACTGTCCAGGCTCAACCCTGCTTACCTTCAGTGGGCAACCAGTCTTGGGCTATAAAGGGTGATATGGCTGCTGGCCATAAAGTATGTGCAGTTCTTTGGGGTAAGCTGTGCCATTAACTTGTGAGGTTATGTTTCTGTGATGTTATAAATGCCCTCTTTTCAATTTGGTTTGACAGCAAACAAGTAGTTTTATCTCTATGTGTCTCATTTCACAAAGAAGTGACACATCTTACTCCACTCTCCTTCATATTTAATGCAGAGGAGCGACCCTGCTTTACAGAACATTAACTAGTCCCTCCTAAGATTCAGATATCACAGCAATTGATTGAGTTTGTCTGCATGTGGGAGGCTGGAGAAAGCATTTGTATGTTTATTTGTGTGTGTGTGTGTGTGTGTGTGTGTGTGTGTGTGTGCGTGTGCGTGTTGTTCAGGCGGGGGCTCGACTCAATTATTCGATGGCTCTGGGCGGCTGAAAGGAGGATGTATGAGTGTTTTAAACATTCCTCTTGCCTTAGCCCTTCTCCTCACCTACTACCTACACACACACACACACACACACACACGCTGACTGCTGAAATACACCCCCACAGCATATGCACCTATCTACGGCCCCTCCCTCCCCTGAATCATGTGGGAGGGAAGCCCGCAAGTCCTTTCAGTTATGAGATCAATGGATGAGCTCAGGCAGAATGCAAGGTCACCTTCATGGACCCAGCGCAGAGCGGGAAAGAAACAGAGACGGGGATGTAAAATCCATGGGATTAACGCAGGTGCACGCTTAGCCTTCGTCGCTGCAACGCGACGTGTTTTCAAAATCATTGTTTACAAAAGCGCTTTATTTCTTCGCTTTCTTATATCAGACACTCCTCCTTTTCATGTACCAATTAGCCGCTGGTAGTGCTTGGGCTTCGAACACCCCTTCCCCTCTCTCACTGTAAACTCTCCTGCAGCTGGAGGGAAAGGGATTGAGTTTTCTCTCGTCTTTATTCATCAAGTGAGTCACTGGCAATGGCTGCCTGGGAGAGGTTAAAAAAAGAGTCATATGCGACAGAGGAGAGGAGGGATGATATAAGCCCTTGTGAAGGCAAATAACAATGGGAGGATCATTTGGGCGAGGAGAATGGAGCCCTAAGAAGAGGAGGAGGAAAAGGAATGGTACCGATCATAAAGCTTGACCGTACTAGGAGATTAGCAGCGCTTAGCCTTGCTCTCTATCTCTTCTGTTCATTGATGGACTGCAGACCAGTGGTTCTCAACTGGTGGGTTGCAAACCAAAAATGGGCTGTGGGTTTGCTCTGACTGAGTTGCGAGTAGCATGACCCATTTAGAAATGGAATTAAATGGAAACAGTTTCCATATCTTCTGTTGTTGACGTAAAAGGCAGCGAGTCAAATTTATGGACAGATTCATCTCTTACTTGGTAGAAGTTACCAAATTCAGGCAGAAAACAAGATGAACAGGTTTTGTGACATGCCTTCATCCTCAAACCATGAACAAATTTACATTTTAAAAAAGATGCCAATAGTATTTTCCAGGTTTTTTTTAAAAGAAACAATTGGGCCTGAACACTGCAATCTTCCAATAAATGTAGTTATTAATAATAATATGGAAATAATTCATCAAAAATATAAAAAGAAAATCAAAGTTCTGTTGTTTTATTATGCATGTAAAAAATTCTGAATGTAGTAGTTCACCCCAAAATTTAAATACTCATCCTCATGTCGTTTTAAACCTGTTTGACTTTTTTCTTCTTCTATATCTAGAAGATATTTTCAAGAATGTTGGTAACCATTTCATTTTATTAAAGGGGAAAAAGCTGAGCCATTTCTCAAAATATCTTCTTTTATGTTCCACAGATTTCAAGTAATACAGGTTTGGAACACTTTGAGGGAAATGACAGAATTAAAATTTTTGGGTGAACTATCCTATTAACTAGGCCTATTTAGCATATCATGTTAATAATATTGCATAGTGTTGGGTCTACACAGGTCATTGTAATATTTAAACATAATATTAACATTTGTAACATTAATAACATTGTAATATAAGTGCTACCATGAATTGAATGTTTGATGTTGAGGACATTTTGTTATTATGCCAGGTTGCCACTGCTGTTGATCTCACCGCGGTGAAAGAGAGCCAAACTTTAAATGATCTGCTGTTGTGTTTAATTTAGTGTTTGGACAGAAATCTGGCTTCATTCAAAATGCGCCATTAAATGGATCTGTGTGGGATGTTTGAAGACCTGTGTCCAGGCGCTTTGTCCAATTGGACATTGCGCTTATGGCATAGCTTCAAAGCTGTGAAAGAATGAGCACACACGTTTTGGTGAGAGAAAACCTGTTCATGCTCATGGGATTACATTTGTTGTGTCTTTACAGTTGCTTAACATCCAGTGCAAATAATCTAGGAGTATCTTTACATTGTGCACACAGGTAAATGTCAAACTATAAATATTTGACAGTTGCTAAGTAACCTCAGAAACCACCTGCAGTGGTACATGAACGAATTGATTTAAAAATAGATGCAGCTGAGTACCTACAGTATATACGTCATCAAAACTGTTGAATGGGAAACAGATAAATCAAGCAAACGTAAAACATTATTAATAAAGAACAGTGCATCCTCAAAGATCTGAGATAAAATGACACAAACACCTGACAGATGGAGCTGAGTGTCTACAGAAATGCAGAAGTATGTTTACAGCAGGCAGAAAGTACTGGAGAAGGGCGCCACATTGTGGTGAAAAGGGGCACTACAACTATTCAAGAGTAGTTGAATTCACTAATCTCTTCCTCTGATGACTTCTGCCAATTTGTCATGATGGGTCAATGTCTCCAGCTCTGTTCCAAACAAGTAAGCTGCCTACAAAAATCACTGGCATGCTCTCTACATGAAGAGTGTTCCAAAAGGTAGTTAGCATGTTTACGCTGCCTTTTTATGGACAAATTGTGAGGCAGCATCACCTAGTCCATATCCTCCATGGAGAAGGCTATCCCTTAATATTTTGCAATGCCAAAAGTGCACCCAAAATGGTGGATGAATCGAAAGAATTGTCATTTACTGTATAGATGCTTAGAATTCATTCAATAACTAGAGCGTCAGTAAAAATCATCCTAAAAATGTGCTTGTAACCTAACCGAGTGTTAACAAAAGCAAACATGAGTGAGATAAAAACGCATTTACTAATGCAACTAGGTAACTTTAGCTTGTCTCTATGTAGACTGTTACAAATTGGTCACTTATGGTGGAATTTCAGTTAGATCATTCCTTAGTGTATACTTAGTGCCTATGTAGGTGAGGTCGCTCACTAGATTTTGCAACAGAGCCATTTTTACATATTGTAATGAGTGCAAAGTCACTGAGTCCATACCTAACGTGACTGGCTAAAAGAGAACAAAGCTCGGAAATAAAAACTTTCTCCTAGATATTGATTGTGACATTTTAAAGTATTTGATCTTTTTGCTCATATTATTTTACTGTGGTCACAGAGGAGTTTAGAAGTTTAGAAAATACACACACACACACATACACACAAACTGTGGGGAAAAAAAGGGAACATTTTCCTAGACGGGAGTTCCTACAGGTAGTCGTGGTAAGCAGATATAAGCCTGGGGGTAGAAATTGATGTCCACCGGGTTGCCATCCAGCCTGATGTCCTCCAGGGCTTTCCGTATGTAGTTTTTGTCATGAATGTTGCAGAAAGTATCTGGGCTTATACTCTGTATATTGTTATTCTGGAGAAAATGTAGAAGAGAGGGAGAGAAATAGCATTAATTGTGAAGACATTATTGCCCACTAGTGAGGAGAGTAGCAGGAGTTTTTACTGTTTTTACCTGCAGGTGGAGCGATCGTAGGCTGTCAGGTAGGGGTACGGGAATGTAGTCTAACTTGTTGTTTGATAGGTACAGGAACTGAAGCTCTTTCATCTCCTACTCACGAGAGAAAATGAACACAAACAACATAACATTATCATGCTCAGTTTATTATTTGTCCGTGGAAAAGTAATCATTATACGAGAATACACATTGAAATACAAAAATAATACGAGTGAATTTGGTCTTACTGCACTGTTTTAAAGGGATAGTCATTCACTTCCATAGTAGGCAAAAATACCATTGAAGTCAATGGATACTGTCAACTATCTGATTACCAACATTCTTCAAAATATCTTCTTTAGTGTTCCACAGAAGAAAGAAACTCATACAGGTTTAGAACAACTTGAGGGTGAGTAAATGACAACAGAATTACATTTTTTGGATGAACTATCCCTTTAAGTGTAAACAAGGTTTTTGCTTTTCAAGTAAATACATCTCATTTTAATGATCTTTAGACATTTTTACTGCAAAACAAGCCACAAGCTTTCTGTCTATCTATCTTTATTTTGCCGTTAAATGGCAGAATGAAAAAATTCTTGAGCACTAAATCAGCATATTAGAATGATTTCTGAAGGATCATGTGACATTGAAGACTGAGTTATGATGTTTAAAATTCAGCTTTGCCATCACAGGAATAAATTATTGTAATAATATTTCACCATAATGTTACTGTTTTTACTATAAAAAAATCTTACAGACCCCAAACTTTTGGATGGTTCTGTACGTACCTTAAAGGCCTCTGCGTGCATGCTTGAACTCCTTAGCTGGTTATTGCGAACATCAATGTGCTTCAGGGAAGCTGGGAGTTCTGGGAGTACCTGGATGTTGTTGTCGGCCAACATGAGATCCTGAAGTTGAAGCAGTGAACGAAAAGCGGCCTCATTCACTTTACCTATCTGGTTTCCACTCAGATCGATCCGTTTCAGCTGATCTGAGAACACCGTTAAGTGCAGTTTTCTTAAACATTGTTCAGTTTGATTCGTAATTAAATTGATTTAAAAGTCTTAAATAGTATTTTATGCATTCCAGGCCTTGTGTAAACCGTGTAATACAGTATATGTTTGAAAAACCACGTTTGTGTTTTCAAGAAAGAGGGAAGTCTGTTTGATTCTTACTGAGATTGATGAAGTCTGTGGCCTTGACCTCGGTGATCTTGTTGAAGCGAGCGTAGAAGTGTGTGGTTTCTTTGGGAAGAGGGGGAATCTGAGTCAGTTCTGAGTCATCACAGTAAACACTGCCACTGATACACACACACAGCAGGCAGGAGGGCATCCCTACAGTAGAGAGAGAGAGAGAGAGAGAGGACTGTGCTATGATGTTTCATACCACTAGAGGCCGCAAGATTCATGACTGAAATAAAAAACAAAGCATTTTTATCACTTTCAAACCATTTATCCATCTACCTAAGCCTGTGTCGGGCCCAAACAGGCCCGGACCATGGAAGTCTAAAGTGGATGGGACAGGAGATTTTGTTGGACGGGGCGGCAGTGTCACTTCCTCCACATAGTCCTCAGGAGGAACTACAGCAGGTGGCGGAGTGACTGCTGGAGGAGGAGCCAGTGTCTCAACCTCAGTCAGTAAGAAAGAGAGGTTAGACACGGAACATAACTATATACATAAGCAGGTTCATAGTGACTCTATTCTGAAAGGGATATAGTTAATAAAAAATCTGTCATCATTTACTCACCCTCATTTCGTACAAGAATCAAGATGAGATATTTTTTGAGAAATGTCTCTGCTTTATTTGTCCGTACAATGGAAGTCAGTGGGCTCAAATGTTATATTGTTCCCTACCTTCTTCCAAAAACATTTTTAGGCTTTATATAATAGATTGTAACATCAAAAATGGTGTCTAATGAAATGAATTCATACAATTTCAACAATCGAATGATCTTTTAAAATGACAATTTAGAACAAAACATATTTTTATTATTATTGCTTCTAGCAATTATAGTGTTATGAGTTGCATGGTGCTTTTTGTGATTTTTGGTGCTGAATAGCACTTATCCACCTTCACTTTCATTATATAGAAAAAAGAATATACTTCGATGTCATGCATCCAAACGTTCTCATTTTGTTCAATGGATGATTAAATGATGACAGAACTGACAAACTTGATCATCTCTTAAAACCTCCTCTCACCTCCTCATCATAATCATAGTTCAGATCCCACGTGTCATCGAATCCATATGCTTCAGCGTCCAGATCAGTTGGAGGAGCACTAAGACCGAAGCCCAATAGGGTCCAAAAAAGATACAGCACCATCTATAATAGACAAAGTGAATTATCTGTGCATGTACTTAGTACTTTTGTGATATGCATTGGGGACTCATTATGAATTCAACATCACAGAGTGTCAAGAAGATAATTCACATTATGCAATTTATACTCTAGCTTTCTTATTACCTGAAAAATTGTGCTTTAATTTTAGGGTTTTTGAAATGTTTTCTCTTTTTTTCCTCAAGGGATTTAATAACTATCTGCAGGAGTTCTCTGTCTACAGCCCCAGATGCCTGTCACACCAGTGTTTGTTTAACCTTTAAGGGCATTTCTTTCCGGCTGCTCAGACACGTAAACTCCTATTAGCCAGAAACATCACGCATAATGACAGTGTGAAAGTTAATACACTTTAGACCCTCCACACATTTGAAAACATGAATAAAGTAGTTGTATGGTTCACAGTGGTAATCTATCATCCGTCTTATATGGTTATGGAAGTTTTGTGAAGAAGGCTGACAGGGGTGTGCGATCTAAAGTAAGTATATATAAATATATACTACCAAATATTACATAAATCTGAATCATACGTCTTCCTCCATACTAAATCAACACTGATAGAGTCCATAATGCACATCTTCATGGTCCTAATCTAGTGTTTCTCAATGCAGCACAATCAGGACCACACCGACCTTGCCTTCACATAAACTCCTTACAACTCCAGCCTGACACATCAGTATTCAGAGCTCTCCTGGGCCTATTTAATTATTCACGTAACCCCGTTATGAAAGTATTCGGAATAAGACTAATTACTAAGGAGTCTTCATACAGCAGGAAGGGGGGAAAAGAAACCTACCTTTGATGTTTGTCTGTGAACAGCCATGGCCTGAGAGCAGATCTTAGGGGAACAGTTGTATGGAAGCTGGCCTGTGCTCTCCTGAGGTTTTTGCAATGAATTGCTGAGCCAGGATTGAGGACACTAGCAGGTTAGGTGAGGGGGAGAGGTGGGAGCTCAGCTGGGGGATGGCCAAGTCAGTTTGCTCAGCTGCCACTAATTTTACATCGCTGTCATTGCCGAAGTCTCTGACCCGGCCTGGTTTGGTAATTTACCGCTCCCTGCTGGCATGTTGTTAACTTCATGTGGTTTTCAGACGCGTGTCCTAGCGAGATGCAAGCTTTCCTTTTTTTCCCATGACATTTTACATTTTTTGGTGTTCCAGAAGACAATTTTGTATTTCCAGGAATCATCTTTGATTGTTTTGGGAGTGGTCAGTTCACCCATTGTGGTTTCCAGCCATTTAAGCATTATACTTCTTATAATATAGTGAGAAGTTAATCCGTGTCATAATTGTTTGACTCAATTCGCTGAAGCCTTAGAAATGTTTCTGACTGAACACCCTTTAAAAGTCTGAATTAAACTAATGGACTTAATGTTATTTCATGGTGTATTAAGCAGGTCAGTGAGGTCAGCTGTTTGTGATTTTGACTCGGGTTGACATCCAATAGCAAACCTAGTGGACGACCTTTGACATCCTCTGATTTTTTACTGGCGTCTGACTGACGAGACTCAAACAGACACTATTGTTTCATTCCTTTTCTGTAAGAGATTTTACGTCACTTCTCAATTAGCAACCATGTTTCACATATCAAAATTCCATTGCTAAATACTTAGTTTGTACGATGACTAGCTCAGAAGGAAGCACTGATTAACAAAAGAGAAGGTATATGAAAACTTTTACTCTCTCCTATAATGAGGACAAGTTCAGTATTTCATGGACAAGTATTTTTTTTATTTTCACAATGACCATTGCTTTTGAAAAAAGTCTCTTATGCTCACCAAGCCTGTTTATTAGATCTAAAACACAATAAAAACAGCAATATTGGGAAATTTTTACAGCAGCCATTACAGTCTTCAGTTTTAACGTAATTCTTCAGAAATAATTCTAATATGCTGATTTGATGCTCAAGAAACATTTCTTATTGTTATCAATGTTGCAAACAGTTGTGCTGCTTAATATGCTTGTGGAAACTATGAAGCTTTTTTTTTTTCTTGCAAAAATCTTACTGTCCCAAACATTTGAATGGTAGTGTATAATATCTGTCAGCTACACACACACACACACACACACACACATGAAATACATCGCTGTAAGAGAAAAATGTGCAGTGAGGGTTTCAAAGGAGCTTTTTAATAAAAAGTCTGAATTTCATTTAGCAACTATGTGGATGTGCACGTGGCATGTTTTATGAGGCTGGGAAAGCTGTAAAACCTTTTTTTTAATCAGCATATTTTCAGAAATTCTTCAATAAGTAAACAGAATTACTTCATGCACAATTATAGGGATGCAGATATATTTGTTTCCACAATACAGTGCAACATCAATGTACAATAATTGAAATCTTATATAAAACATCGGAAAATATGTTTATATAGAGATTTAGTTATGAAAAACATTTTTAGGTATAGTAATTGATCAGTTCTAACAGAACAGTATTTTTGCCTGTTAAGCTGACTAATTTCATCTACAGACCCTTTTCAAAAAATTTGAATATCATGGAAAAGTTTATTTATTTCCATAATTCCATTCAAAACGTTAAACTTACATAGATTATAGATTCAGGGCCCACAACTTAAACGATTTCAAGTATTTAGTTGTTTATTTGTACATACAGTAATTTGGGCTTCCAGCTCATAAAACCCACGAAAACAGGATTTCAAAAAATTTGAATATTACATGAACTCACACAGTAATTACACAGTGATACCATGGTCATTGAACCAGGTTTTTGTTATTTTGGCAGTGTGGGCAGGTGCAAATCCTGCTGGAAAATGAAGTCAGCATCTCCATAAAGCTTGTCTGCTGAAGGAAGCATGAAGTGCTCTGGAAATGTCCTGGTGGACGGCTGCGTTGAGTGGACAGCACAGTGGACCAACACCAGCTGATGACATGGCTCCCCAAACCAACACAGACTGTGGAAACTTCACACTGGACTTCAAGCATCTTGGATTGTGTGCCTCTACATTCTTCCTCCAGACTCTGGAACCTTGGTTTCCAAATGAGATGCAAAATTTGCTCTCATCAGAAAAGAGGACTTTGGTCCACTGTGCTTTATTAAATCCAGAGTCAACGCAGCCGTCTACCAGGACATTTCCAGAGCACTTCATGCTTCCTTCATTTTCCAGCAGGATTTGCACCTGCCCACACTGCCAAAAGAACCAAAACCTGGTTCAATGACCATGGTATTACTGTGTAATTACTGTGTGAGTTCATGTAATATTCTAATTTTTTGAAATCCTGTTTTTGTGGGTTTTATGAGCTGGAAGCCCAAATTACGTACAAATAAACAACTAAAAACTTGAAATCGCTTAAGTTGTGGGCCCTGAATCTATAATCTATGGAAGTTTAACTTTTGAATGGAATTATGGAAATAAATAAACTTTTCCATGATATTCTAATTTTTTGGAAAGGGTCTGTATAATGACAGTTGTTATGTTTTAATATCGACCTGCAGGGGGAGCAAGAGTACTGAGCTTATTGTCATATTGCATTAAAGGAAATGGTTTCCATCAGCCACCTGAATAACATTAGTCAAGCCATGGAGGATGTATAAAATTACAGAAAGCTAAGATTTTCTAATAGATAATTAAAAAAAGCTAATTAAGACTTTCTAAATCTTCACTTTAGTAGCACTTGCATACATCTAACTTTACAGTTGTATTCTTATATTTTGAAGGGTTTTACAGAGGGGGTTGTTCAAATAGCATTCACCTGGTTTTATACAACATTTTATTCACATATTATGCCCCCTTTCACAAGATGTAATATTTAATATTTAAAATGTATGTAATATAAATCTATAGTATCCCCAGAATGTGTTTGAAATTTCAGCTCAAAATGCCCCCCAGATCATTTATTAGCTTGTCAAAGTTGTTCCTTTTTGGGTGTGAGCAAAAACGCTCTGTTTTTGTGTGTGTCCCTTTCAGTGTTGCCAGATGTACGATAATTATCGTATTTGTACGATCATTTTGACCTCTGTACGATGTACGATCAATAATGAAAAAAATCCCATAATGTATGATAATTTCAGAATTGTGTGACACTTCAAATGATGGTCGTTGTAATCATAGAGTTTCTACTCACATTGATCTAGCTGTGGATTCAACGTCTACCGTCATGATTGACGGAGATTGAGGAGAACGTGAACATGGTGTTATGCATGTCTTCCTTCTCATCTCACGTTATGTCTTCTCGACCAATCATCGTGGAGAATGACTCTCTCTCTCAAGAGCACAAGTTAACGTTCCTTTTGTATATTGTATACAAAGTTATCTAATTTGCACAAAAAAAAAGAAAAAAAAGGTAACATTCCTGCCACGGCACTTAGTTCGGTTGTTTCCAAGCGAAGGTCGATAGTTTAGCAGTAAAGTAATTTGCAGGTCGTGTAAAAAAGTTGTTGGTCTATAAATAGCTGTATTCTGAACGTTTGACTCGTGTACGATAATTTTCTTCCAAATAGATAATTTTGGGTTTCTGGTACAATACTCAGACACTGGCAACACTGGTCCCTTTAAATGCAAATGAGCTGCTGCTCCCGGCCTCCGTTCAGAAGACAGCCGATCCTTTACACAAGCTTCGGATATTCTGCTATAACAAAACACGCAAATTCAGTCAAATTTCAGAAATAACAGTAGCGGAGTGCAGCCATATGGAGAGACTCCAGAAGAGTTTGCAACTTTTGTAGCCTAGTTGTTGTGGAGTTACATTGATTCATTTAATCGATTTGCATGTACCATCATGTTTAACTTACACAAGTTGACACAGTTCCTTGAGGTCTTTATAAGACAGCTGCGGCATTTTGTGGTCAAATATTGTTCTGTGCTCGTCTGTGCAGCCAACGACAGAACAGTTTGCATGATTTGCTCGAACTTTTGCCATTACTATAACATTACATAACTATACTGGTTACACTGTTGTAAACCAAATGGCGGCACCGTGGGTGAAAACGCACAGATTAAGGGGCAGTAATATTATAATAAGATCCCCTTCCCCTTCGGGAGTGAAATCTGATCGGCTTATTTTTTTTGACATGCTTGCAGAGAAAGGCTCACCAAAACAAAGTTACTGGGTTGTCACTTTTCACGTTTTCTGGATTGGTAGATGCACCGGGGACCCGATTATAGCACTTAAACACGGAAAAAGTCAGATTTTCATGATATGCCCCATTTAATGTAATCAATCAACTGGGGAAATATGGTTATTAAATCTATTTATTTTTTTTTTTTTACCCTATTCACCTGTGGTGTCTTGCCTTAAACACTCAAAAATATGTTGTTGTTTTTTGTCCACAATGAAAATCCATGTGTCGTTTTGGTCCCAATGACTTATATGAACAAAAACAGTTGAAACATTCTTCAAAATATTTTCTTTTGATTCCACAGAAGAACAAATGATTTGGAATGACATGGAGGTGTGTTCTGTAAATGATTCATTTAAGGTAAATTTTCAGTTTTGGATGAACTATTCCTTTAAGACTAACAAAACAATGTTAAAGGGCAAGACGTGACGAGCAAAGAAAATAAGAGAGCTATTTACACTGACTAATAGGAAAACAAGTTTAACTGACAAGATACAACTGGAAACATGACACTGAAAATAATGGAGAAACCCAAACAATCCACACCCAAATGGTAAAAATTTGGCTTTAAGTTGTTGCTTAATACCATTTTCTAGTGGTGGAGATTATAAAATCTTTTGATTCTAAAATTATTAATTCTCTGATTCTTTATGATTTCTCTAGGTTACACATGTTAGTGGTGACCAGTGATTGTTTTTGCAGTGAATCATACACTTAACAGATCTGCTCACTCCTAAATGTTCTCATGATGCAGATAGTGATGATAAAATCAAGCTACCCTCAAACCCACGGTGGGAACACAAGTCCAGAACACAAGTTTACCACACGTTTACCAGTGGTGATAAACAGCAAAGAATGAACAGCCTCAAAATTTACCATTATCACAGTATGGGCTTTTGCAAACACAATGTAATATCTACTTACACTTTTTTCCTGACTGACCTGCTTATGTTTATTTTCATGAGCACACAATATGGTGTCTGTTGTCCTTTACCCAGCATGACAATGTTAACAGTTCACTTGGTGTTTTCAACAGTTTTCATGCACATACTGTATAGCTTATGAGAATGGTTTCTCTGTCTCTAAAATAGCCAGGAGGTCAGCAGATAATTCATCAATTATGTTAAACAAGCAATATAGGGATGAATCCGCAATAAAGATTCACTATAAATATATGGTTGACTTTCCATAAAAGTGTAAGTGAATAAATGTCTCACTTTGTTTTATTGATGCATCTCAATGACAGAGGATGTTAAACATTGAGGAACAATAGTCTACTAGTCAGGACATTTAATCTGTTTTACAGTCACACAACTGTTGTTTAGTTCTAGACAGATGAATTTGAGTGGTTGCAGGTGGAAAAAGAATTATTATATTTTAATCATCACAGATGTCCTCTTATCCTCATATGTTTATCCAAATTTGTCATCACAAACATCATGAAACATGTCAAACCAACCTGTAAGGACATTTGAACAGTTATTTAAGTTTACTTAGACTTTTATAGTATACTTTTATATTTATTAATGTTTTGAATTGATTTTTTTTTTACATTTTCAGTTTTCATTTTTATTTTAGATAAGGTTTAGTAATTTTGTTGTGCCATTTTTTTATTCATTTTATTAATGTCTATTTTTCCTCTAGTTTTAATTAATTAATCAATTTGAGTTTTTTAAATTTTAAAAACTGCTAATACAGTGAAACGTGTGTGTGTGGGTGCGTGCGTGTGTGATTGTTTTAAGGTTTTCTCATGGACCGCTGCTGAGAGCCATGACAAACATGCTGACTACTGTGCTATTGTTGAACTGCTTCCAAAACACACTGCTCCTGAGACATGGAGGATACACTTACCTCCGCTTATCAAACACTTCTTGTGAGGTGTTACTTAACTTCTTTAAGATGGATACTATTGCTTTTTCATAATCTATGAATTTCTTTATAAAAATATCTTAAACATTTCTCCTACCATTCAAAATAAGGTTTGTATGTGCTGGACTTCCAGTGCAAGTGCATTACTGTAAACATGTTTTCAGCTTATTTTTACAAAATGATGGGCTAGTCAAGATTATTTTCTGTGGTACTCAACAGCAACGTGGTATACCTCAGATGTCATCCATAGATGTTTAGTTATAAATAGTGCTGGGTAGTAACTGATTACATGTAATCTGGATTACGTAAACAGATTCCAAAAATTAAGTACTTGTAACTAGATTACATTACATTTTAAAATATTTCTAATCAGATTACAGTTACTTTTTAATTGATTACATATTAATATTATCACATTGGCAATAAATTATTCACAATTTATTGATTCTCTCTGATTTTTCTTTTTTATCTTTTTAAATTTTCATTTCTAAAAAAGCCTTCTGTGTCAGGGTTCTGTCTCTTCTGTCTGGTTTATATCTTGGTTTGGTGACAGAGCTCTGACACTCACGGTTTGTCATGTGTTTGTGTATAGTCTGGTTTGTTGTGAGCACATGGCTTGTCATGTATTTCCTTGTGCCATGTGCTCTCCTGTTAATTGTCTAGTCAATTGTCATCTTGTTACTGATTAATTTGCCCCACCTGCTTTCCTCATTACACTCTTTTGTTAGCTTCCCTATTTAGTCTCCCTGTGTTTGTGGTCCTTGTGTTTCCTTTTCCTGCCAGATGCCTGTCTTATTTTCCCCCACGGGGAGTTTTTGGTCGTAGTTTTGTTTTGTTTTCTGTTACTTAATAAATATCCTTATTCCTGCACCTGAATCCCCTCTTCATTATTTCACCATTCCGTGGCATTCTGCTTTTATACATAGAAGGTCTTCCAGGTTTGTGTAAGTGCACACTCAGACCAGCCGCTAGTCATGTGACTATCACTGAAAACTGAGCAAAACACAGAAATTGAATACTGGAATACAGAAATTTCACTTTTGAGAAGAGTTTTGTTTTTCAACATTTCAACATTGCATCTCTCATGAACTACTGACAAACACATTATTGACACCGTGGGTCAGTTATCCATGTATGGAACTACAGTATGTCTTTTCATCAGCTTTTGTCTTTCAGATTAAAATGGACAAATTCATATCATTTCTTATTTTCATGTAATGCAGGTATTCGCAAACTTATTTTAGCTGAAATGTTTTGACCTAATATATTTACCTGAAGTACACTCTGAGATCTTAAGGTAATAAGATAATGAAGTCAATAATCTAACAATACATTTGCATGTGCATTGTTCTCTGAAGTCAATTAATGGTCACATGACATGCAGTTAAATCAAATATTTCCTCTTTTTCTGTAAAGTTTTTATTTGATTATTTCTATATTAAAATCATTTATTTTAATTCAGAATTTTTATGATTTAATTAATGGAAACACTATTTTAAGGAGACAGTTACATTGTACTTGCACAGATAATACTGAGTATTGTTAACTTACTATACTTTATGGTTAGGGTTTGGTATAGAGTTAGTTACAAATTATGCATAATTTACTGTTATTACTAGTAAAGTGTAACTATGACACCTTAAAATAAAGTGTTAGCTAATTATGTATTAGCTTTTCATTATCCTCACAAACCCCCTGCTGTTCCTTCACAAACCCCAGTTTGGGAAATCCTGACGGAATATTTAATTAACTTCATGTTGTTGATAAAGAACGGAATATATTTTCTTTCTCTTTGTATTTTGATATCAATATGGTACAAAATTATTCTATTCAAATCAATGTGATAAACAAGTTAGGTCAAAAGTAATCTAAAAGTAGTCAGATTACCTAAAATGTGTAATGTAATGGTTTACGTTACTATTGACTACAATTTTTGTCATGTAGCTTAATTTGGAGTCAGTAACAGACTATAATTTGTAAGTAATCTCCCCAGCACTATAAATAACCAGCATATTACTTTAACTATGAATTCATCAGTATACAGAAATTAAATTTACACAGTTCCTTCTTTTCATAAATCAAACAAATATTGGCTTACTCTGCTGCACATCATGTGGCTTCTTTATACAACCATATTGTTAAATTTGTGATTCTGGTTGACATATGTTACAAGGATATTGATTTATTTTTCATAACTGAAGCTCCACATTGTTGACCACATGTTCTTCCTAATTAGAGACAGGTGTCATGCAATGTCAGGCCGCATAGCTTTGGCTGCACGTCTATAATGGCCACAGAATGGCCACATGAGTCAACTCCCTGCAGAGTGAATGGACGTGTCAACTCATTGTGCAATATTATTTATGAAAGTCGCTGGAATGCCTGTTATTCTGCTCAGAACTGATCCAAACATTTTTCTCAGTCAATGCACAACCAGTTATCGTGAACACAGATTATTCATGATGATTGTGTAATCAACCATTTTCTATGGGGTTTGTCAGTTTATATGAACATGCATTATTTGCAGTGTTTTATAATAAACTGAACACCTGCTAAGCATTTCTAAAAATCCCCCGAGATGCATGAAAAACACATACAGAACATATGTCGTCATAATCATATATTTATTTGACTTTATATTTCATCTGTAGAAACGCTTCTCTCAGTTGTTTATGTGCGGAACTCAGGCAGGAGTTATGATCACATAATATGATTGTGAAAGCGAATGAGCTCTCTGACTCCTAACAGATACTCACGGAAAAATACAGCGCTCTGTATGCTGTTTCAAGCTCTTCAGACCCCATGATTCAGTGGGTAATGAATAGAAATTATAATCTGTATTAAATAACATAAAGAAAAATCTGTTCTAGACACCAATGATATATTCCGGTATTCCGGAATACTTTTCAGGTTTTCAAAACAGCACCACCACTTTTTGTAAGCAAAGCAATGTAGGGGAGTAGTTCTACAAAATATTTTAGGAATGAAAACTTTAAAAATGTCTTGTGAAACACACATCTTCATGTGGCATTATAGGCTATGTAGAATAATTGGCTTTGGGACATTGAATTATTGAAAACTGAATGCACACCTACATCGTGGTTTCATTAAATTAAACGTCTGTCATCAATTATTCCTTAGTCAACAAAACCAAGTTGGTTTAATCATGAAGGATGTCTGAAGGATGTCCGAAGGATGTCCGTAGGATTAGAGTAATCCCAAAACATATGAGGGCATTTTTCATGTCTTTCTTTCCTGTCTTATCCATAAATTTAAATGAACTGCATGAAAAATTTCACGAATATATGATTTTATTTGTCTACCTCCCAATGTTCAGGTATAAATCAATTCAAAATTCCATTCCTGTTGTCTCACTCAGAGGGACATTATAAAAAAAGCCATTCTCAGACGATTTAGTTTCAGCATTTCGTCCTTGCACAGTGGGAAGAAAACTGGGATCATCTGAAACCTAATACTGTTTCAATGATATTCCATTCACCCCTACAGATGCTCTGCAGTCAGTGCATAATCAGTTATGTGAGGACAATGCTTGGTTATATAATCATGTCCAAATCACTTTGACCTACTTGTCGAAACCCCTTATCTGATTTATAACATAAATTCCTTCCTTTCCATCATTATGAATCAGTTTTTGTCCATATGTGACACGAACATAAGGCAGTTTATTGAAAAAACATGAACTCTGCTGTTTTGGGTTTTCTATAGTTTTAGATAAAACAAAGTTTCAGCCTCCAAATGATATCAATGTTATTGTGAATGTTTTGTTTTGTTTTGCTTTCATCGCCGAAGCTTTTCTTAGCGAATGAATGATGCAACTATATTTATTTTTACAAAGAAATTATATTTTCAACTTGACAAATATGCATATAATGTAGATATTTTAATACATTTTTATCCAATCAATTTATAACATCTCCCTCGATCTCTTTTCAGTAAGAAGTTGTCGCAGGATAATCCAGCATTGTGGTGGATAACAGCCCAACAAACTGTTTTAAAGGGGACATATCATGAAAATCTGACTTTTTCCGTGTTTAAGTGCTATAATCGGGACCCCGGTGCATCTACCAACCCAGAAAACGGGAAGTCTCTCCGTAAGGCTGCACTCCGTTACTGGTTATTTCTTATAATTTTCGATGACTGAGATTTGCGTGTTTAGTTATTTAGTCTGTGGCGCCGTTAGCAATGTTGGGCCCTATGAAAGAATATGAGGTTGAGCCCCCTAGTGCACCCATTCCATTAATAAAATGGATCTCTGGGGGCCCTAAAAGTGTGTGGGCCCTTAGAATCGTCCTAACTCCTATTTTGTCCTGTGGACTATATGTAAGCATTGTTATGTGAAACAGCTTATTCAGAAGAGTACCAAAAGTAAAAAGAAATTAGGTGGAATTTGTTTTACTTTGTTAAAATTATTAACATCTTGCATATTCTGCTAAGGGGGAAAGTAAACTTACGAACAGAACTGTACCTCAGTCAATCAGTGTCCACTGTCCACAGCATGTTAGTTTGACACACTATGCATCATATTTACTTATCCTGTTTGTTGATGTTAATTATTTAATGTGTCTTTCAGTAAATCTCTAATTGTGTCAAAAAATTGTTTGGAATCATTAGAGGCCATTTTGTCAAAATGTTTTTTTTATTTTATTTTTTTTATGACAACCACCATTTAAATAATCATATATTGACAATGGTTTGGAGTAGAAATTAGAAAGCAGACACTTTTCTTTTTCATTCAGTATTACAAATGTGTTTCAGGGTAAAAATGACCAAAGATGATGGACCATATATGTCATACAAGGCTTGAGGATTCCTCACACAAAATCATGGGAGAAACATGAGTAGATTTTCTTTATTCGTCCTTCACAAAAAAGGACCTTTACTCTGTGGTTGAGTTTCTGCTTTCAAGTACATTCAGGTGTGAGGAAAAGGCTGAGAAATCTTTAGACTAGGGGTGTAGGGACAGAGACAGGAAAGATAGATGACCAGATGTAGCTGCTGCCAGATTGGAGTGTAGCTTGCTTGAATTCGGGGGGCCCAGCCCAGGACATAATATTTATGGACTACCCTGAATTCATGGAGCCCTGGAGAAAATTATAAGGGTGGGCCCCAGACCCAATACTCTCAGCAGCGTAAATACATGTTTAATGGGCTCCCTGCATCACAGGAAATACGTCATACCTGGTTTCCGGTTTCCTGGGATTCTCACACACAAAGGTTGAAACGATCTAAATGCAGCATTGAATTCAAGATGTGAACTAAAAAAGCTCAACGTACCAACATTACAGTCCTGTAAAAGCAAGACATAACAGCTAATTAAAGAAACTGGAGAATACATTAAATCATGATCAAACAACATCTGGGAACAATTACATGAGGTGACAGACGCAGCTGAAATCACTCCCTGTTTCCCATATAATGCACTAAATCAGGTGCTGGTTATTCTGTGATGTGTAATTATACCACCAGGGCGACAGCTGGAGGCCATGACAATGGAGAGGTCCGAGGTGAGGGAGTGACGACGAAGGCCCTGGCGACCGGGACTGAGCCTCAGCGACGGCCTCCTTCGATGACGGTGTGAGGGCAGTGTTACGATCTCAGTGGTGGCAGGGGCTCTCCTCCTTGCTATCCAATTCCACGAAAGCTCCTTCGGCAGTGGATGATGCAGCCGACACGCGCACCTGGTCAGACTCACGCATCTCAGGCTCCGCGGTGATGTTGGGCACACACTCCCTCGATGGCGTAGGCTCGCGGCAGAGATGGGCTCGAAGTCTGAGGTGGGCTCAAACTGCTTACATTTACATTTAGCAGACGCTTTTGTCCAAAGCAAAGTTAAGCGAGTCATCGTGAAGAGGCAAAAACAACGCAAGAAGTGCTCAAAAATACAAAGTTCAGGCATTGTTCAGAGTAGCATAAGCCCAATAAGGGATGATTATAGGAAAGGATTATTTTTTTATTTTTTTATGAGGTTAAGTGCTCACAGAAGAGATGAGTTTTCAGTTGTCTTTTAATGTTGTCATGGATTCTGCATTGAGGGTGAGGATGAGGGTGGGGAGATAAGGATGAGGATGAGGGTGGGGAGAGAATTCCACCAACATGGAACCGTGAATGAGAATGTTCTGGAAAGTGATTTTGTGGCTCTCTGTGATGGAACCACGAGCCGTCGCTCATTGACCGATAGTAGACTTCTGGTAGGGATGTAGACTCGTAGGATCGAGTGAAAGTAGGAGGGAGCTGACCCTGTGATGGATCTGTAAGCAAGCATCAATGCCTTGAACTTGGTGCGAGCAGCGAGTGGTAGCCAGTGCAGAGAGATGAACAGAGGAGTGATGTGGCTCGTTGAAGAGGAGACAAGCTGCAGTGTTCTGAATCATGTGTAGAGGTTTAGTTGCACATGATGGAAGGCCAGCCAGAAGAGCATTGCAGTAATCAAGCCTAGATATGACCACGAGAATTTGTGTTGAATGCTCAGCTAGGAAAGGCCTGATCTTCCTGATGTTGTGCAGTGCAAACCTGCATGATCGAGCTGTCTTTGAAATGTGGTCTGTGAAGGTCAGCTGGTCATCAAATATTACTCCAAGATTTCTGACCGACCTTGATGGGGTGATTGATGATGAATCTAGCTGGATAGTGAAGTTGTGCTGTAAAGACGGATTGGCAGGGAGGCAGAGAAGCTCAGTCTTTGCCAGGTTGAGCTGCAGGTGATGTTCCTTCATCCATGCCGAGATGTCTGCCAGACAGCTTGAGATACGTGCAGCTACTGTGGGATCATCTGGTTGAAATGAGAGGTAGAGCTGTGTGTCATCAGCATAGCAATGGTAAGAGAAACCATGTGCTTAATTCCTACCGATGGGATCTGGCTGGGCACTGGGTTGGAATTGGGGCAGGTGAAGGAAGATCCAAAGGATACCAGCACCCACTCCACAAAGTCGGCAAAGCTCCCTCGAGGAGGTTCCTCAGACAACTGCGCTCGAGTGGTGTAGTTAAGTTCCACATGTAGAAATGTGCAGAGGCAGTTGTCCAGGAAAGTGGTCTGATATGCCAGATTCAGGAACACCTCCAGGAGTTCCTCGAGGGAGCTGTCTCCCTGCTCAAGGCAAAGCAGCTTGACAGTCCATGATGAACCAAAAAAAATTAAACAAAAACACAAACGAGACAGAAAACAAAAACACCAAAGAATCGACGACGACGAAAGTTAGGCTTTAATGCTCCAACAGAGTAATCCAAAGAGGTACATCCAAACACAACAACACATAGACGAGACCCAACACGGAACACAAACTGAAATGAACTTACAGTAAGTAGTTAGAGGATAATGAGACATGAACACCTGAACACGACACACACCTGAACTGAGTAATGAATCAAATTAACAACCATGAAGACAAGCTAACCAAGGTGAAAACACAAACAGTGTCCATGTGGAGAAAACTAAAAATAAACATAACCAGATAACCCTGAAAGGAATAAAGCTTTCATGTATTATGTATGTGCTTTTTTTGTGCTATTGCTTTTTATGGAAAATTTATAAGTAAAAATAATAAAATTATATCATTGTGTTAATTCTTTTTTGTAGTTTTTGTATTATTATTCTATTAAAATGAATGAACTATTAAATATGACATGAATATGAGAACAAGTGAACAAGTTATTAATTTATTATCATTATACCATATAAATTTATTATTGTCATTTTTTAAGGTCTAAAATAGTTATTTCTGCTCTCTGGCACACACAAATTACGTCATCTTAAGCCGCTCACTCATTTTCATTTCTCTTTTCTCCATATAGTGCATGTGCCATTCACTATAATGAACAAGTGAACTTGTGACCGATTTCAGATGCATCTCAGACGAAACTACAAAGTAAATGACAAATTATGACAAAACTTCATAATAAAAGCCAGACAAAAACAATAGCTGAAAACCAAAAAGAGCAGAATTAGACTGTGGACCGACTAGACGTTAAAATTTAAGATATTTTTATGGGCTGGCCCCACTCTCATGGGACCAATGAATGCTGCTATTTGATAGAAGACTGTAGTGGGCCACACATGGTTGCTGCTACTACATACAATGTGGGGGAAAGGCTTTGAGGTTAGAGAAAATATTTTTTAGTCCCAAATGCACAAGGCTTAAGGCGTAAAATGTCTCGGTTACGTATGTAACCCTCGTTCCCTGAGTAGGGAACTCCGCCTTACCTCGTGGGTATAAGGAAGTATGCTGGCAACATGCAGATTAGTGGTCGACCGATATGTCGCCAAGGCCGATATATTGGCCGATATTTGGCCCTTTTAAAATATCGGCATCGGCCGATATGTTTTTCTGATTGGCCAATGTGTTGGAAGCGGGACTTTTATTTTGATGGCGCTCTGGACTTTTATTTTGACGGGCGGCGCTGAGAACACCAGCGCCTGAGAAGAGACAGAGAATAGGAAGAGAATTGGCACTCTCTGGTTACTTCCGGTTTCTGAACTTGCTGCAGTAACACGTCTCTCTCCTTGCGGGGGCGCTCGCAGGCAAGTGCAGAATGAATGGAGGTCTATGGCGTTATACCCATCAAAATCCACTTTTCTCCGGATATAATTTTTTGTCTAGTAATTTGAATGTTGTATTCGAAAGGAGGTGCAAAGAAATTACACATTGCTAGGTGTTCGATTTTTTAGAGTCACTTATTTGCTTTAAAAAGTCTTTTAAAATGTCAATGACGTCATACACATCGTACGACCAGAGATACTGCTTTACGGCAATCCTTCAGTCACTTTGGTGCTTTCGCGCTCTGCACTTTCTTTTCTCTCGAGGCATCGACAACACAGCTGACACAGGTAAATACACGTGCTAGAAGAGTTTTTGTTTTGTTTGTTTCTGGTCCCGCTTCGGATGCCACGATGCCATCAAGCGGTATCTTTGGTCGTAATCAGTCCTTCACTGACCAATCAGCGTTCATTAGCAGAATGCTAGCATGTTATGGGCAACAACAACTCAACCTGTAAGAAATCAAAAGGACATAAGTACTCGTTCATTCAACTTTCGACCTATAACCCATGTTGAACTTGCAAAACCTACAATCAAATCTGAGATTTCTCAACGGCAATCGGGTGAAAGAAACAAATTTAGCCGTCTAGCCCCATAGACTCCCATTCATTTTGCACTCGCCCGCGATCACCTCCAGTGGAACTCTGGTGGTGCTACAACCACAATTCGGTGCAATAGGACTTAATAGGAAGTGCCAAGGCTCTCCGTAGACGGGCTCTGGAAGAGAACGGCCACACAGCGCTCACTCACATTCTTCGTCTTTATTAGTTTACGATCTCTGTCAGTCATATCTAATACTTTGTTTGACAGAACTGGTAAACAAAGAAAGTAAATGGTATGCGAAAAAGTAAAGTGTTGCTTTTATATTATTTGTTCCAGAAAAGGCAAACAATCAGGCTAAAATACTTTCTCATTTACTGTCAACATTCAACAAATGCGCACCTACATCATTTAAACAAATCTCTGAATATCTAATAAACATTTAATTTCACAAACCTTGCAGATTTAATGGAATCCAGCTGTGATATCTTATGAAGTGTGCATTTGTAGCCTACATAAACGTGTTACTGCGAGTGACGGTCGGTCCGTTCGAAATGAGTGAATGCAAACAGAAGATCAGCTTCACAGGAGACGCGATCGAAAAACTTTAATCCTTCATTTTAAAATATGCTGCGCTATATCCAGTTGCCCACTGTGTCATATTCATATCGTTTTCACTGTGTGCTGTATGTAATATTAGCGTTACCTTGTCTTTATTTGAAAAAATATGATTACCAGTGCGCACAATATTACCAGATTACTGAGTGCAATGTTACAGTGTTTACTTCCTTTTTATTCACATATTCATATATTTTTAAACAATTATTTTATTTGTGAAAAATACTGTAATAGAATTGCAGATTCAAGAAGTTGCCATCTAAAGTATAAGCATGTTTATTTTAAAGATTTGTTTTCTAATTTATTAAAGAAAATATATATATTGATTATAAAGTATATAATAAAAATATCGGCTTTATATTGTCCATCGGCGTTCTCTTTCATGGTCACTACGAGTTACGTCGTGACAACGAATGGCGTTCCCTAATCACGCCACCTCGGCTGTCTTCCAGTGCCCTGCGTAAGTCTGAGATCCCTGTCGTGAGAGCACGGAGGGCGCGTACTGGACAGAGCAGTGCCAAGGCTGGGTCTGCCTCCTCCAAGGGCAGCGCTTGCAGGTTCACCACCTGGTCTCGAAAGGGAGTGGTGGGAACCTTGGGCACATATCCAGGCCGGGGTCTCAGGACCACGTGAGATTAGGCCGGCCCGAATTCCAGGCACACTTCGTCAACCGAAAATGCCTGCAGGTCCCCTACCCTCTTGATGGAGGCTAATGCAACCAGGAGCGCTGTCTTAATTGACAGGAACTTAAGCTCCAGAGGCTGATTGCAGAGGCTCTGCAGGGCAGTTAAAACCACTGAGAGGTCCCAAGAGGG
This sequence comes from Squalius cephalus, assembly GCF_949319135.1. NCBI lineage: Eukaryota > Metazoa > Chordata > Actinopteri > Cypriniformes > Leuciscidae > Squalius > Squalius cephalus. The sequence goes on from NC_137143.1 coordinate 21,121,250, forward strand.
TACGAGAGGAGAGCGAGGAGGATTCTCCTCGCTCCTCTCAGGAACCTGATGTTCAGGTCGTGCTTTCCCACGGACTTACCTTCAACTGCGTCGTGATGTGCGGTGATAGCGGCAACGTACACTTTCTGGGTGGAGGGAGACAGCCTTCGCTCCAACCCTTCTTGCAGGAAGGAAAGCACGACACTGATCGGGCATTTTCTGGGGTCTTCTTGGCGAGAAGAGCACCAGGTGACGAAGAGGTTCCACTTCAACGCGTAGGCATGTCTCGTGGACGATGCTCTAGCGGAAGTGATGGTAGCCACCACCGCTGGTGGTTGGGTACTCAAACCTGTCTCGTCCCGTCCAGGAGTCACACGTGGAGGTTCCAAAGATCGGGACAAGGGTGCACCGTCCCTGAGAAAGGAGGTCCTTCTTCAGAGGGATTGGCCAGGGAGGTGCTGTCGCGAGGAGTACTAGTTCGGAGAACCAGGTCCGGTTGTGCCAATGAGTTGCAACCAAAATGACCTTCTCCTCGTCCTCCCTGATCTTGCACAGGGTCTGCGCCACTCCAACCACCACTTTCAGCTGCCCGGGAAAGCATGGCCGTCAGCTCTGGATCTGACTCGACTAACGCTGGCACTCCCGAGGGAGGCAACGCAGTCGAATCCTCATTTCCAGAAGAATCAAGCCTGCCTTGTGAGTCTGTGGCTGACATGACTTCATCTGCCGGAGCCCCGAATGAAAAACTGGGTCCCCAAGAGGAACAACCACACACAGAAACCCCACGGTTTGCGATGTGGAGGGGGGCGTGGCCCGAGGAATGACTCGTCGGTTATATGCCACACCGTAACCCTCAGATCACCCTGGCCACCAGCCAAAGTATCCCCTCTCGAGGAAGAGATACATTGGGTTGTGGCAGAGGGGACTCTACCCACACGGAGATCATTGAGTCTCGATCTTTAAACATTGCCATGGTCATGTTCCCGCAATGAAAACATGACTCATCCACTGATTAAGCCCAACACGCGAAACATCGCTCGTGACCGTTAGGCAGATGGATCACGCGCCCACATCCAGAAAATACATGAGCGAACCGTCTTGAAAAAGACGTGCTGCGTGCAGCTCTTTTAGAGAGAGGAAAAGCTCAGCAGAGTGCTGAAGCGCCTAGGGAGAAACACACACGCTGTCGGCAGATCACTGCACAGATCAGCAGCAGGCAATGCGATCCCGCTGGAACGCGCCGTTGGCCGCACCAACACACTGAAGAGCCGCTCGTCTCATAGAGTGAAGATGATTCAGAATGGCTTGTGGGAGTGAAGAGAACTCTTGGAAAACATATCTGCATGTTGCCAGCGTACTTCCTTATATACCCACATTGTAAGGTGGAGTTACGCAATGCAAATTCCGCAGACCCATGGCATTTCTTTGCCATTGGCTCGTTTTATTTCTCGAAGATGAGAGGCTTTCTAAGCGAAACCCCATTCGTCGTCACGACGTAACTCTTGGTGACCACGAAAGGGAACTTGCGGCTAGCAGCCCAAACCATTAATCTGGCCAGTTACCACAACCACCACATCATGAGCACATATTGGTCAGTGTGGTGATTAAGTAAATCCCTGAAAACAGCTTAATAAGTTTGACTAATTTCCAAGATCAATCGAACATTTTTTGAAACAACTATAAAGTTGTGCACCAAAGGACATTTAAGGTATAGTTCACCCAAAAATGTTGTCATTATTTACTCACCCTCAAGTTGTTCCAAACCTGTATGAGTTTCTTACTTTTGTTCAACACAAAAGAAGATATTTCACTGAAGTGTTCAGCAGAAGAAAGAAACTTATGTAGGTTTGGAACAACATGAGGGTGAGTAAATGTCAAAATTTTTGGGTGAACTATCCCTTTATGTGCCACAGTCTCTGAAACGTCCAATGTTGGGAAGTCATGTGACACTGTCACTCTACTTCAGAAATTTAATAAGGCAAAAGAATATCAGATGGTATAAGGTTAAAGGGGCATGAGTGTGTCAGAGAGTCGGAATGACTCAACCCAGCTGACAAAAATATGTTCTAAGAACGTTTTGCTAATGCTTCCATTAAGTTCCCTAAATGTTCAAAATGTAAAAAATTTTTAGAGAACATTACTAAACACCAGATAACTTTGAATGAATGTTTTATTAACATTACTGGAAGAATTAAAATCATTAAGCTATATGTCATTTTGAAAGCCATGTGAAACATCTACAGTTTAATGAAGTAAAGTAATGAATCCATTCAAGTCTCCAAAGGGAATCAACATCCAACTAGATAAACAAGGATGGTGATGGAAAGATCTTTTGCCAAATACATTTCGCCAGTTCATTGCACAAGATGATCCATTGGCTACATGTTTGTTGCGATGTTTTAGATTCCCGTACTTGGACAAAACAAAATTCATTTTAAAGTTTGCTCTGCTCTTCACTCAAATGAGTTTGAGTGAACTTAACTTGTAATGTTGGACATTACTACTAAGGCAGCTTAAGGCAGCATTTAAATCCACACGTTAATTATGTGCATAGTTTAAGGCTTTTTTTTATGCCAAATTATGTTTTATCATAAAGAAGATCACATGAAGAGTAATCTCAAAATGTCAGAACTATAGGGAAACCGACATGTTAACATCTGTGACGTTACTTTACAAGCATTAAAAAGTTTGATTACATTGCCAATGGTTGTCCACAAAAATGTAAGGTTTTGTCAGAATTATGTCACTTTCTATTATCTATTTTCTATTAAATTTTAAAGCATGTGTTTAAAATGGTCTACTTGGAGTTACTACTTGCATATGAAATATGCAGGCTCACCTTAAGTAAATCATTTTTTTTAGCTGATCCAGTTGTAAGGGTATATCCCCATTCAGTGCCCCAAAGGAAGAACAGAGCAGTGATCTGCTGACAGCACATGTACTTTTGGCTTGTAATGGATTCTCTCTCTGCTTCTTGAAAGAGACGACACATGTGTGATCCATGTGCATATGATTACTGGGGTGTGAAGATATTCATATAGGAGAGATGCATAAAGTATTTTACTGTCACACAGAATATGACTTATAATTCTGATTTGACTCCATGTTGAAGCTGATCTATCTATCTATCTAGATTTTTTTTCATGTTTCTTTATTAAATAATTAAATATTTGTGGTTATAATGACTAATATAATTCTTTTTTTTTTTCACGTCCCAGATCTCAATGACTCTCAGTAGTTCTATATTAAATAGTAAATGTGAACTGCTCCAATCTTAATTTTTCATATAAATGTGAATGTTGTCAAGCTTAAAAAAACTGAAAAAACCCCAAAAGGTATTATTCCCATCCAAAATAGCTCTTTTAAGCATTCATTTGTGCTTTTGCATATCCTTCTGTCAGCGACATATCTTCTCTTCTCTGTTGTTTACCAAAAGATTTTCTTTGACTCAGATATATGTCACAATAGGAAAGAAAGGGCAAATCACACCGTTTTATAGTTTCATTGTGTTTGCACTCCGGATTTTGTGTAGTTTGTCTTTGGGTTCTGAAAGGTTAAGGAGTACTTATCCCCTCTTTATTGCTATATTAATTGTTATATAATTGTTATAATACAGTATATTGTATTATATAACATTGCAATAAATCCCTGTTGTGTTTTAGCAGCATCTCATTTTGTTTATATCACCACACACTTTCCCATCCTTTATGCATTTGTGTGTGCTTCAGTTCAGACTGGATGTCTGAACAGAACAATGTGTCATTGATCACCTAATTGATAATTGCCATGAATCCGCTTATTTCATGACCAATGACACAAATTTCTTGCAGAGACAGAATTGATGTTTAGAACCAATTTAATTAAATGAGTAAAAGTAAAGTCTTGGCTATTTGAGGTATTTTCGTCTGAAGAAAATCATTTTAGATAAGTCAATGGTTATCCTTCCTGCACAGCTTAATAGCTAATGGCATACTGTATATTAATTGTGCACGATCAGGATTTAGGCGAACCTTTCATTTTGGACGACAATTCAATGTGTTGTGTAATGATAATTATTTTTATTTTTTCTAACTCAAACATCTGGGACAAATATGTGTTCCAGTTCTAACAGACATGCACAGCTGGAGAGAATGTTGTTTAAACTTTGTAAAAACAGTATCTATAAGGTGTATGGCGAACATCTCCCGTCACCTTCAGAGAAAGTGAAGACAAGTGAGTTCTTTGAATTCGGTCTTCCTTGTAACACAAGATAAAAATTTTGAATGATATCCACAAATTCATAATACACAATACATAAATGTGAATGGGGACAAATGTTGTCAAGCTTCATAAAACTGACAAAAACCAAAAAGGTATTATTCCCATCCAACATAGCTCTTTAAAGTGTTCATTTGTGCTTTTGCATATCCCTCTGTCAGGGACATATCTTCTCTTCTCTGTTGTTTACCAACATTTTTTCTTTCACTAGGATATATACGTCACAATAGGAAAGAAAGGGCCATCGTAACTTCGGCTTCTTGCCGAGATCAAGATTAAAGACCAGCGGGTTTCTCTCTATGGAAACTTATATTTAAACATCATCAAATCTTGTAGAATGAGCAGATGATTCACCATCCCGGTAGGATTTTCAACTCATTCACAAATGTAACTTTTCAGTGGTAAAAAACACGTGCATGTCATGAATTAGTCTGAGGTGAGCTAAAACTTCCTTCATCAATAGAATGGAAGGAAGTTGGAATGGTCTGAGTGAAGAGAAAGTGAGAAAGTGGGCTTTTCATAAGCCCAGCAGTGGGAGAAGAGGAGGAGGAGGTCTTTACTAAAGCTCACTTAATTTGTCTACCATAGTCCTCAGGCAGAAACATTCACCCTCTCAAGGTGGCACGTCTCAACTGTTTCACTCGAAGATCTGTTTCAAGACAGCCTGGATGCTTGAATCGTGCAGAGATCTTCAGAGGGCAAGACAATATCTTCATTAGGATCAAACGCAAAACAAAAATACTAATCCAATGAATCTACTTGTGAACTTTATTGCTTTCTACTTGCTCAGTCCAGCCAGATGAACACACACATAACAGCCCACAAAGCCAAGGTAAGACTTCTGGTCTCCTCTGACATATGCTTGTTGTAGTAGTTGTTCATGCCATTTGATTATTGAAGCTCAATTGATGTTTTTGTGCAAACCAGCTTTCAATTTCTGCCTCTGCATGATTAATGTATTTCATTTGAAATAGATACGATCTCTGAGGAGCCTTGATCTTCCTCTTGTGAAACTTCAGAACATTGTTTTCCTTTCTTGTTGAACCTTTTCCCATAGACTTTTTCTATTCTTTGATTTTATGGCCATCAAGCTATTTCACTGTAAGAATGCCAAACCATTAAACATCTGGGGGCAAATTTCTTGAGCCGTGGAGCATGCAGAAGAAAACTGTGTTCTGTGAAATTGCATTGCTTCTGTTGGCTGTCTGTTTAGGCAACTGCTGAGTAAAAAAAAACATGGCAGTTCTTCTGGCTCTATGATTGTTGATTTTTGAGTTGCTGTGTCCACATTTATTCCTTGATATTTTTTATTTGATCACGAATACAGCCATTTAAGATCGGGTAGTAGAAACCTGCACTTTATGGGGTCTTAGGGCTTCTTAAGCCTGTTATCACTGCATGCTTTATTGGCTAAATACCCCAGGACTTCACAGACACATGGCAGGAAGCAGTATTTCTGAGGATTTTAAATACAGCTGTGTTATTAAAGCTATTTTTGAAAGGATCTTTTTTTTCTTTTATCAAATATATATCATTCTCCCTGAATGATATATATTTGATATATATTTATTAGTATGCTGATTTACTATGTAAAATCAGCATACTGAAATACAGCATACTGAAGAAAAAAAAAATACAAATAGGAATATTCCTTCAGGGTCTTGAGAATAATAATAATAATCATAATCATTATTATTAGTATTAGTATTAGTATTAGTATTAGTATTATTATTACTATTATTATTATCAAGACCCTGAAGGATATATTCCTAATTGTTTTTTGTTTTTTTATTATTATTTATCAGTATATTTATCAGGGGCTTTTAACACAAAAGGATACATTATATTTATTATAGATTATTTATTCATTAGTTCGATCAAGTTCAATCAAAAGCATGAGATGGTGACAGACTGCTTGAATTGCTTAAATTTCCTTGTTGATTTTTGCATTTCATTGCCTAATTCAGCAACTATAATTAAATTTAATGTGAGACAGAATATGCAGTTACTTCCCATAAATGTGCCTTGTTAGACACTTTCTGTCTCTGATAAGGCAGTGCTGCATGACGAAGCTTGTAAGATTTTGTCAAGGTGTTTCTAATATGCTGTCTGGCTTTTATCATACTCTAAGAGGTTGAAACACATCTGTCACACATGACTATGAGTCCATTCAGCTCTCCTGTGGAGATAGGCTTGGATGAAGATGAGCAAAGACATAGTGATATGTTGTTTCCTGCTTTACTAGTATACTGATCTGGCCAACATTATAAACACTTTCCCTTACACCGTTTTATCGTTTCATTGTGTTTGCACTCCAGAGATTTGTGGAATTTGTCTTTGGGTTCTGAGAGGTTGAGAAATACGTATCCCCTCTTTATACTGTAGATATATTAATTGTTATATCATTGTTATAATACAGTATATTGTATTATATAACATTATGTGATAAATCCCTGTTGTGTGGTGTAAGTGGCTAAGATCTATGAATAGGAATTATAAACATAAGGTTTTCAGGTTAAACCCAGGTTGGAGTGACTTAAGAATTGGGGAGTTACTGAGGTTACATTCCTTTTCCATCAACATTCCCCCTTCTCAAGCCTTTCAACACCAGGTTGCTCCAGTGGAATTCTCACTCTTGATAAAATCATATTAAGTATCTTTGGATGTGTTCGAAGTTGCATATTGAAAAATTGCATGTTGAAGTTGTCAAGCTGAGAAAAAAATTTGATCAAACTGTTTATGTTATATTTTTTTAATAAGATATATTGCACCAAGTGCAATGTGTATTTATTCAGCAACATTACTAATGACCAGTCACATTGGCTGTTTTATTGATTATGTGATGTCTTATATTATTTTAATTATAATTTGTGCCGTATACTATTTTTACCTTCTCCATCACTACACTGAAAAAAATAAATAGTTTTTTTACTTCAAAATTCTAAAAACATTGTGTCCACAAATCCATCATTTACAGACAGACACAAAAAAATGCATAATACTATGTCATACAGTAGATCACTGTTTTCCAGAGACACAGAATTAGATCAATTAACCTCAAAACTGCAAGTTTTCACTGACTAAATCTCACAAATGTTGATATTCAGATGAAATGACAAGATTGAAAATTGCGTAGCCATTCATCAAACGTGCTGAGATGAGATTTTGTTTAATCTATGGTCAGGAGAAAAAACATAGCAAGCGTAAAACATAGAACACACACGGATAACATAAAATAAAAAGATATTCTACTGTATTTATGAATTAATGATTCTGCAAATAAAACTAAATCAAAATATTAATTTGTGATTACAGGTAAGGCATCAGTGCTTCTTCCTTATCCTGTGCTTTCATTTGGTCTGTGCTGGTGTGCCAGGTCCGTGTAAGCACTCTGTCACACGGGACCATCTCCTGAATATAAAACGTCTGGTAAGATGAGCTTTTACTGGCAAGTAAATCTCCCTGTGGACTGACCAAAATGTACTTATATTATTTAATTACATGGACAATTATTTATTATACTTTATTGTAGTTCATTTGTAATCAAATCCCACAGAAATCCACAGCTGCCTGTAATGATCACTCATGCATAAAATATTTGGATTGTTTGAGTGCTGGTGGAAGTTAATGGCATGCAGTTTTTGTGATAGTATAGCAGGTCACTAAATAGTCCTAATAATCTAAATGCCATTTAATGAGAAAAGTTTGAAAAATGGAAAACTACAAAAAAAATTCTCACTGAATGTTTTCCTTTGCAGATTAAGAACCAACTGCAAAATGGTTGTTCTCTAACCTACACCTTCACTGAGCGCCAGAACCTGGTATGCACATTTCCACTCCTTTCATATAATGCATTTATGGATTAACCAGCCTATGGGTATTTCAACAGATATGAACAGTATATGAAAGAGCCTGATATTTGAAAGAGCCTGACATTCTGGTATAATAGATCTTCCTCAAGCCTACACATGCCACAAAATCAGACTGATCTGAAACAGATGTTCTATAAGATCATGTTTTAAGCACAGAGAGGCAGCAAGACCATGTGACGGAAACCTCAGTTCAATGAAATAAGCTGTTTAGGCAGTTTAACAGTAACACTAACTATAGTTCAACAGCTATAATTCATGTATCATTGTTGGTTATTTGCTATAGGTTATATAAGGATGCATTAAATGGGTATGGTTACTTTTTTCATGACGCAGCCAATGTAGTTGCACTGGAACTCTCTGAATTATTGGAACATGACTGCACAGTTCGCACAAGCATCTTAATTCATCCTTAGGGAAATGATCCTGAAGGTCACTATTGTGGTCTTGTCTCTTAGTAGCTCAACTGCAGCATGGGGGATTATGATTTCTACAACATCCTCTTGAGCTAAATAAATAAACGGCTTTGAGGGCCTGTTTAAAAGATGGCCTGTCTAAATCTACAGTACCCAAGAGTCAACTCATGGATCATGTTCTGTCTCTCCTTGCTGATCACTTTTCTAAAACGTCTCTTACTCTGAGTCATTTTACTTTACTATATATTTCAATTATGTGATGGTACTTAAGTGAGTGTCATTTTTGGAGTTTTGATTTTGCTATGACAAATTTTTATATCCTTCCAAGTGCTTAGGGAAGTTCGCGAGTGTTTGTTTAAAGGATAAGTAGGCACATTGTTTTATAATCACTTTTTGTGATACTGGTTGGAACTCTCTTCTCATCATTACATAATTGTAATCAATAATAGAATTGGTCTAAATATTAAAACATGCACATAAATCTACTGTGGAAGTCTCATGACCAAAATGTTTTTGGATTTATTCCTTGTGTTTCCTAGCATGTGCATTACATCATTGGCATTACATATAACATCCAGTGGCACATGCCACCAGATACTAATGTACAAGAGGAAGCGTTTATTGAAGGAGACCACTGGCCTGTGGAGGTGCTAGGCCGGGGCTTGCTGGGGCCCCACCAGAAATGTGCTTAGCACCCCCGAAAGGGGCAGAGGCTTCATCCTGCTCTTTAGGAAGCTGTCTGAGCTCCCTACATTGTACACATCTGTAAATCAATTTAGCCCCTCCTTCATTATCTGTTCTGGCCAATAGGTGGAACCATCCATGGACATAATAAATACATAAGCTGAATTGTCCCAATTCAGGGGCTGCATTCTCTGAAGGCCGTATCCTTCGAAGTGCGCGGCCGACGCGGCCTTCAAAGGACGCACCGAGACTCGTTTAAAGGGGAAAGTATGGTCGATTGCGTCACCGTGGCGCGACGAAGGCTGTCCCAATTCGAAGGTCCTTCAAAATTCAGCCTGTCATCAGAAGGATCTTTCGCAGCCTTGCCTTCCCCAGAATTCATTGCGCGCCGGAGACGAAATTGTCAGATTACACTTTTAAATGTAAGTATTGGGTTTCAATTTAATCGAGCAATCTAATGTATATAATGATAAAAATGGGCCTATGTATAACTTATATAAAGTTGTATATATAAAGTCCAGTACAAATGTTACTGCCACTCATCGCAACGGCTGTCACAGTAGGCGTGTGTTGGAGACTTGGAGCGTCGAAATCGTACTTACGGGGGTGGAAATCAACCCGTGTAAAAAAAATGTACCCGCGGCAAAACTTAAAAGTAGCCCAATTCCGCGGTAAAACCTCGGAGTTGGCAACACTGATGGTAGGCCGCATTAGAAGTACCCTTCGAGGATTGCCTTCGTCGCGCCGCTGTGACGCAATGGGACTGTAAGTTGACAAGTTTCAATAAATCGTTATTGATTCAAAGGGCTGATAATGCAATAATAAAGATGTTCAGCAAAATTGATACCGAGCTTAATAACTGTGCAAACTTTACAATGTGACCTTGTAAATGTATTTAAGGTAAAATGAAAAATGAAATAAGTACAATGCAATAAATGCAGGGAGTGAGTTGAAGTTATAGATGCACTCTTTTTTTTCTCCTTAGCACCCCCCTTTGAAATGTGAAGTTTAAAAAAATCAGTCAAGAAAAAAATCCTGGAGCTGCCACTGGAAGAACAAAACTAGTGAAATAGTCACAACGTTCTTTTGGAAATGTACAAGGCCATCAGTCATGTTAAGAGTTTAAAAGATGACAGCTCTGGACACAGATGTGTTTTGGGATCCCTGCCATTCAGCAGGAATTGTGCATATATGGCCTGATATCCTTTATATTTGAATAATTCATCTTGAATGACCGACTGAGAGTGGTGATAACAGTTAACAATTCAAAGATTTCAGGCTCCCAAACAAGGAAACCCAGCAATAATTTTGCTGAAAATTGTGTGCTTATCACTTATCACTAAGTCACTTATCCCGAGGGGAATTTCCCTGTAAATTTCTATGTATAAAGTTCCACTCCACTTAAAGACTAGATGAGAAGTTTTTGCAGAAAATGCCATTGACAAAACAGGTAAATGAAATGAATTAAGATGATTGATATTTTTATTCTGTTCAGTAACAATATTTGAACATTTCCTCTCATTTACCATTCTGTAGAGATCTGCGATGCCCCATCAGCATTCAAATGGAGCACAAGCTTTATGAAAGAGCGCGTTTGATATGAAGCAAGACATTTGCAAGCATTGTCATTTGGAAAGCTTGTGTGCTGTATTATAATAGGAATAAAAACTCACAAAATGCAGTCTTATAGAAATGTGGTGTATGATAACATTAAAAATAGCCTTGTGTGTTTTGTGACTCAGGTCTGAATACAAAAGGGTGTACAAAATCAGTGTGTGTGATATCAAATGTTCATTGTGGTTGTCATATGTTTGTGTGTTTCAGAGTGTTGTGTGTTATGTTAAAGCAGCATTTCCTCACATACTGGAGCTACTCAACACCCAATTCAGATATGCTAAGGACTCCGACAATTATCGTTATACTAATTCACTGAAGAACTTGATCTACAACATTTACTCCCAGAGATGCATCCCTCCAATCAATGAGGAGATGGAGGTAACAAAATCTATTTTTAGTCTCTAGGAGAGCTGTGGTGCAATTATCTGTAAGTTATAATATTGAAAAATATTTTTGCCGTTTCATACTTTACTGTGTTTAACAGCCTAAATGTCTACAAATTAAACACTAGTAAACAAATGAAAAGAGCAAAATGAGTAGGTCTAATCATTTTGTGGAGCTGCAAATGATAGGGATATAGAATATATAAAGTATTTTCAATGACAAATATCACAAAACAGTTGAGGTAAAACAGTGCAAGAATAAGGCAAAAGGAAACAATAGGGATTGTTTTGTATGTACATAGATTGAATTGTATAAAGTTTCAAGGGTAAAAAGTCAAGTAATCAAGAGTCTTGGACAGTAGCTAGTGGTTTGGCAACAGCGATCTTTATTAAAATAGTTTTTCTTGTAGTAGGGTTGGAATGTACATACTAAAATTTTTTTTTTTTTTTTTGTGTGTGTGTAGTTTTTTTCCCCAACGCCAATTCGGGTCTGCACAGCTAGAGTTTTATTGAAACAAAGAGAGAGAAAAGGTCAAAAGACTGGCTGAAGCGATGATGCGAGTGCGCTTATAACCCGGCACATGAGGGCTTGCTGACATCTGCACTGCCAAAACCTAGTAACAAGGTTCAGCTGTTGTAGCGTTTTTCCTGGGGGACCCATAGTGTCAGTCATCGACACTACGTCGAAGTGACCTGAATGACCTGAACTACAAACCTGAATGAGTGATGCACGCAGCCTCTCTTTTATACCCATATGTATGGGGGAGTGGCATGCAAATTCCACTCGCCAATTCTCATTGACCTTTTCTCAAAGTATCACAGGTGTTTGGGGCTCCCAAGTCCAACCCCTAGTGTCAGTCATCAGCACCACGTCTTTTTAAAAACCAGCTACAAAAAAAAACAATACAATTGATTTAACCTTAAAAGGCAGTAGATGTTATTGAATGGGTTGCTTGAAGTAAAATTGTTGCATTAAAATAACTTAACAATGACCCGTGGAGACTACTACCTACACCCAATCACTAGGGGTTCAATACATGGTAGAGCCCAATACCTAAATTGTTTTCTGTTTTACACCTTACAGGATAGCCCAACGAAGTTCATAAGAATGCACATGACTTTGCCGAGGGCAGCTTTGGAGAAAGCTGAGGAAGTGATTCACATGTATATGGGTCTAATGACTCAGAGCGACAAACCTGTGGACTGGAACTGTGAAGAGGAGTTCACAGAGGATTACCCAGAATCCTCCACTGAACCTCTCAGCCAAACAGCAGGTATCATAACTGCGAAGTCCAGTAAAATCATCCAGCAAGCCCATGGGCGCAAATGCATTTGCTATTTAAACAACGTGGCGCAGGATGTGAAAATGATAACTGAGCCGGGCGGAAACTAGCAAAAAATACTTGCGTCGCGCCTGGCGCTGCATTGCATCGGGTGTGTGATAGGGCCCTTAATAATGCCAGCAGTGAATAACCCATTTAATACTGAGTAACTTATATTTTAGACACAATATTGCCAGTTACTTTGTCTACTTTTGCACTGCCAACATAATTAGTTCTGAAAGCCGAAGAAGAATCGTTGTGTGCCTCCAAGCAACACACAGTAGTGGTGTTTCGTTCCTGAATTAATCTGTTTAGAACTTTTTGAAGGTTCATTTTAGTAAATGATTCAAGACTGATTCAAAAACAGTCATTTGTTTCATTTTATAATTTAATCTGTGTTTTTGAATGAATCTTTTGAATCAAAATGGCCCACTCAGAAAGATACTTGTTGACACCCACTGGTATAACAATGTAACCTGTAGAAAGAGTCACAAATCCTTATCTGTTATACACACAGATTGATAGTTTGTCTGGAAAACACAAACACAGACAGCAATGTAAAAAAAACCACACACAAAGGAATTCATTAAAAAAGGGAAAGAAGCCAAAATAGAGCATAACAGACTCTCGAAATTAATTTAATTAGCAAAATATTAGCAAAAAGCCAGCAAATCTCACTTTTAGTTGCTTTTATCATAATTCAAATGACATTTGCATTACATTTCCTCTAGGTACCTCCGCATGCCCCTGCATTTGTCCAACAGTGAGCAGTGGATCATCTAAGACATCTACATTCACAAGCCATTGGAATATTTACTTAAAATCTACTCAATCCCCACAAAGATCAACTTTTCCACCTGTGGTAACCTTGCAGGGTGTTAATGAGAAAGCTAAACAAGTCAAGTCTGCTGTCCCAGTAACCCAATACCAAACACTAGCTCCAGGGACACCTACCACATGGAGATCAATGCAAGGAGATTTATCCAACTTCCTCTTTAGTAGCACTCCAGCTTTACATGAAGAAACTTCAAATTCAGAGATGGAGAATATGCCATCATCTGATCTGTTCCCTTCACTTACAAATTATAAGGATGTATTTCCAAGCAGAACTGACCCAACTGTTCAGTCGACCGTGTCTGGCCCCTATCAAAAAAGCACAAGAGATAACACACAGGACGATGTGGAGAGGAGCACGCCGCTTTTACTTGCAAAGAGGTCTTTAGATTCCAAAAGCCAGGAAGGATCATCCAGTTCCTATGTCAAATTATCCCAGAACTGGATTACTGCAACATCTGAGCCAACATATAAATATATGAAGAGCACAGAGAAAAAAGGCCAATCTTTTCAGATGCTTAAAATAAGTAAAGACATTGTACCAGTCACAACCACAGTTCTGTCTTCTTTGAAAGCAGCTGCACATTCATCAGAAGCCCTGAGCATCCTTGTTGAACAGCCAGGTCATCTAAACAGCCCTCCTGAAAATGTCCAAACTCCCACCCAAATTCCGGTGAGGGTGCCAAGGAATTTCATGGGAACCATCCATGAGACAAAGCTCAGCAAGGGTGAGGAAGTAAGATAGAGTATAAATATATGTATTACTTTTTATACTATTATAGTTTATACTATTATACTATTATAGACTATTATAGTTTTTATTAACATTTCAATGTTTTAATATTTTAATATTTTCAGTTTAATTTTAAATAGTAATTTTGTTATGCGCCTTTGTCATTTTTATCTATATGACAAAGGCACATAACAAAATTACTATTTAAAATTAAACTGAAAATATTAAAATATTATAATCCATATATAATCCTTATAAACGTGATATACACACTAAAAATACTAATTGGAAATGAATATGTGTATTGTTGTAGATTTTTCCCCTACGCACCTGACTTAGGTTGAACTGAGTGTCCTTGATACCTGAAAATATTATACTCAGTTGAGTTGCCTCTGAACGCGCGGGTTGACGCCTAAGCGTAGCTATTCTTATCGCATAAATAAAATGCCCAAGAATTAGAGTTACCTGACTGCAATCTAACCCTGCCTAAGAGTCTGACAAAGAGTCGAACAATGTCTCAACCCCTATCTAACACTATCACTTGGGAATAAGGTCTCTAGTGTTCTTAACCCGCTCCACAATATCACTTGGTAGTAAGGTCTCTAGTGTTTCGCTAAATAACTTGTTAACACTAACTAACTTGCTGCGCAGCAATATTAAACAGACAGACTTCAGCAAATGTCCTCTAAATGCTTTAATCACGGCCGGGAGAGTTCTCGAGCAGTTTCTCAGAGAATCCCACCAGCAAACAGGACTACAACAGTTTTTATAGAATAGGAGCATGGACCCTTCTGTTATTAGGTAGAAGCAAAATTATCACGAATCATCAAAAAAAAAAAAAACATAGGAAAGGGTTAAGAGTTCAGATGATTACTCAATATTGTCATGAGACAATGCAGACAGTATATTTTTGATATTGTCATCGTCAGCACTTCAGAATTTTCCATAACACAACAGGCAAAGAACCAAACGTTTTAGTACGTTTTGTTTCAAAGTGTTAGAATGTTAGGCCTAAAAGGGGAAGTAAAGTTTAGATGTTAGAAACATGGTTAGTTTAAAAGATAGTTTACTATCTATTACTGACTATTAAAAATCCATCACAGTATATATATATATATATATATATATATATATATATATATATATATATATATATATATATATATATATATATATATATATATACATACCTGTAGTATATTTATATTTATGTATATATATATATCCACTTAGTAATTAAAAAAAAATCTAACATTTCTAATTTTCATTTAAAGTTTTTCATCTAATATTTGTATTTAATTTTATATCAACTTCATTTCAATTAACAAAAATAAAATAGTTTTAGTTTTAAGTAACAATATTAACCCTGATAGTAGACGTCAACACATCAGGCAGATGAGACGCATCAGGCAGAAGAACGCTTTCAAGGTTGCTTGAGTCATGTGTTTCCAATTCTGTGATGATTCACCAAAGATACCATTGCTTTTAACAGACAGCAGATCCCAGGAGGACAGGCAGGGAATGATGGACCAGACTCATCCAGACAGAGGAACACAGAGGAACTCTACCACAGAACAATCCAGCATTTTAACCATCTCTTTTGGCACCCTGCTCATAATTACACTAGGGTGCGGTGGACTTCTGCTCATAATTCTATTATTTTATAGACAGCAAAAAGTAAGTGACCAACAATGCACTTTGGCCCTGCTGAAAAGACCCACTTAGACCGGCATCCTGGTCAGTGCTGGAGTGGTGTTGTTCTAGCCTAAGAATCCTGCTGAGACCAGTAGCCAAAACATATGCTGGTGATTATCTCTGGTGATCTTTTCAGCAGGGTGTCACAAGTTCTCAGTCAAACAGAAAAATCAACATTCTTTAAAGTTTCCAACATGAAGGAAAGACACATAAAAAGAACCAAGAAACCCAGAGGTAGAGTTAAATATTTGTTCAATACAAACTTTAAATTGAGAGACAAAATATCAGCAGGTTGCTTTTTCTCATTCAGTATTGATATTATAATACATTTTAAAGGGCATGTTAAGTGCTCAAAAGGTGTCTACAACCAGGATATAGTACTAAAAGAAGAAAATGAATGATCTGGCAGATTCAAAGCCACATTCTAAGTGCTATCTTTATGTCAGAAGCAAATAATTAATCTAACGATTTGCTTGGTAAAAGGAATGATAAAAGGAATCTAACAACAATATATTTTGTGCAGTACCAAAGAACAAATGAGATGTCAGTGCTTTGTAGAACGTGGAACAGTTAACATTAACAGTGTGTTTGTCCTTAAAACTACTCATTTACAATAAAGCAATCCCATGTTAGCTGGTTAGTTTGATTCATATTTTGAATATTCATATTCCATGTCTCTGTCTTGTCATAAATGTGCATTACTGCATTGTTTTCGAGTCACATGCTGCTTCTCTCCTCTAACATGACTTTAATAAAATAATAATAGATGTCAGGGCAGAAGTATGTGCAAAGAATTACTTGACCCGAAAATGCATCCCCATGTGGACTAATTGCGTGGAAAAGAGCAACTGGAATAAGTTCTCCTCTTGTGTTCCACAGACGAAAGCAAGTCATGCAGGTTTTGAAAGACATGAGAGCGAGTAATTGATGACAGAGCTCTACTTTTGGGTGAGCTGTCCCTTTAAAAAAACACTTTTAGGCATCAAGACTGAAATTTCAAAAGATGTGTCATGCTGGGAAAGGAAATGGTGAATAACTGACACATTGGAAACTCAGAAAGCAAAGGCCAGGAGACTCTGTGTGTCTTCAGCAGGATTCTTTATTGAGAATAAAGAACACTGCAGACATCAAGCCCGACTAGGGCTTTACTAGAGTTAGAACTACAATCTGTACATTAGTTTTATGTATATATTTAGGGGGTAGTGCTTAGAGGTGGATACAAAGCACTTAGGTGACGACCTTAAACAAAGGAAGTAAACAAAGAGTTTCACCAGTCCTTATCCAATCAGTATAACTATACAATTCAGACAACTTCATAATCATAGAGATAAAGCATTTATCATGATCAACGGCCACCATTTTATTCACATTTAAGCGTTCATCAATTCACATATCAGTTCTCGTGAACGGAAGCTCAAGCATGTTCGCTTGACATGCGGGAACCAATGAGGTTCATTATCGTGTTACGCAGCACGTTTGAGCTTCCTCAAGAAAGGTTTGTTCTCTCAAGTCAAACAAGTACGGTTGAGCTTCTGTTTATGCTCAAATCATATTAATGAGTTTTGCGATCTCTTTATCTCTTTTTGAAGCATCATCTTCATATGTGTTCCGAAGATTTTGGGGTTTGGAACATGAGGGTAAGTAAATGATGCTAATAATCCCGAATACAATGTACTTCACCTTAGTTTTTATGTGGTGAAATGTCAAGACAGGATAAGCAGATCTTAAATTTGTAATCCCACACACTTGTTATTTGAAGCTTTCATGAGACTAATAGGGTGTGTCTGTCAATGATACATTCATTTGACATTAGTTCCCTTTCGTGGTCACTACGAGTTACGTCAGTGATGACGAATGGGGTTTCGCTTTGAAAGCCTATTACCTTCGATATTAGAAAACGAGCCAATGGCAATGAAATCTGAGATCATCTCTTCACTCTTCGAGACGAGCTTCTCTCCAGGTGTTGGTGTGACGGCGAGTTCCAGCGAGTGCACATTCCCTGCTGATCTGTGCAGTGATCTGCCAGTGTTTGTGTGTTCATCTCCCTGGTCGCTTCAACACTCTGCGGAGACTTTCTTCCTCTCACAAAAGAGCTTGCACGTGGCACGTCTTTTTAAAAATGTCTCGCCCTTGCACTTCTGGTTGCGGTCGCGCTGTTTCAGAGTCTGATGGGTACAATCGCTGTCTTGCGTGTTTGGGCGTTGATCACGCTAAGGCAGCTTTTGTGGATGACTCATGTTCCCATTGCGGGAACATGACCATCGCAACGCTACGGTCGAGACTCAATGACCTTGTAAGAGGGAGATTCCCCTCATCCACACCCCGATCTACCTCCTCCACGAGAGCTGGTACTTCGGCTGGTGGCCAGGGTGACCTAAGGGTGACGCACCGACGATTCTTCCTCGGTCCACACCCCCCTCTCAAGCGTTGCAACCCGAGAGCGTCCCGATTGAACCTGTGGCATCATCTTTCGGCGTGCTGCGGGTCTCTTTCGGCGCTCCAGACGATGATTCAATGTTGATCGCTGCATCACAAGGTGGGCAGGAGTCCTCGGGAGATGACGATTCGGCTGTGCTGCCGCCTTCGGGTGTTCCAGCATTGCCCGAGTCTGATCCCGAGCTGACGGCCATGCTTTCCCAGGCAGCCGCGGCCATTGGGCTCGAGTGGTCTCCTCCACCCGGCCCTGTGCGTTCACGGCTGGACAGTTGGTTTTTGGGTGCGGCCGCTGATCCCCGTCAGCGTCCAACCCCAATACCTTTCTTCCTGGATGTGCATGAGGAGGTCACGAGGTCCTGGAAAACTCCCCTGTCTTCCCGTGATCGATCGGCAACCTCCTCCGCCTTTCCTCCTCTCGATCAGGCCACTGCTAAAGGGTACACTGGGGTTCCCCAGGTTGAACGCTCTGTTGCGATGCAACTGTGTTCTCAAAGCGCTTCTTCCCATGGCGACCCGAAGCACCCCTCCAAAGCCTGTAGGTTCTCCTCCACTCTCGTGGCGAAGACCTATAGAGTCGCGGGGCAGGCAGCTGCTTCCTTTGCATGCCATGGCCACTCTGCAGGTCTACCAGGCCCAGATGCTCAGGGACATGCACGAGGGGAGGGCTCTTTGATGAGCTGCGCGCTGCCACTGACCTCGCTCTCCGGGCAACGAAAGTGACCGCACGCTCCCTGGGTCAGGTGATGTCCACAGCTGTGTTCCAGGAAAGACACCTGTGGCTCAACCTGGCTGATATGAGGGAGGCCGAGCGAACCCGTTTCCTCGACACCCCCATATGCCAGTCTTGCCTCTTCGGCAGAACGGTCGAGGACTTTGCCCAACAGTTCTCGACCGCCCAGAAGCAGACTGAGGCCATCAAACATACAGTATTCTGCCCCGACGGCCCGCTGCTGCCTCCACCCAGCCATCGGCACAGAATCCTCAGTCTGCTCGCTGCTGAGGGCAATCCTTGGTTTTCCCACCCCCGCTGCTCGTTTCATGAGGAGCAGCACCCCAATGTGGTTAAAGAAAGAACTGACATACCCATCTTTGAGCACACAGAGTTCTCGGATGACAGTGCGCGCCGCTCACGAGCCTCGCCACTCTCATCCCCCTCTGTCGCCAGTCCCCTGCCAGAGCACGCCCCCGTGGAACGCTGGTCCTTCCCTGGCCTTCTTTGGCAGGACGCGGCTAATGACCGTTCCCCACACCGGGTCGCTATTTCCACTGTAAGCCTCTCTGAGCATGTGTCTTTCCCTTGGCAAGCCACCTTGCCACCCCTGGGGTTGAAATATTCCACCTGCGGCTGGACACCCCAGTGATTCTCTATATGCAGCCCCCTCCCGGGTCATATGTGTATTCTGTAAGTCCTTCGTCCGTGCTAGCCTCATGACAGGGATCTCAGACTTACGCAGGGCACTGGAAGACAGCCGAGGTGGCGTGATTAGACTGGGAACCCCATTCCTCGTCACTGGCGTAACTCGTAGTGACCACGAAAGGGAACCTGAGTAGGGAACAGAGACGTTATGTCTCTCTGCCACTTCCACTGTACCGCTGGAACGCCTGAGTTCAGTCTCGGCTCCTCAGCGAAGACATATCTGCATGTTGCCGCCGTACTTCCTTATATACCCACGAGGTGGGGCGGAGTTACGCTATGCAAATTCCGCAGACCCATGGCATTTCATTGCCATTGGCTCATTTTCTAATATCGAAGGTGATAGGCTTTCTAAGCGAAACCCCATTTGTCGTCACTGACGTACCGTCTCCATTCCCTACTCAGGGAATGAGGATTACATACGTAACCGAGACGTTCCTTTTAAATTCACATTGTTACTCTAACAAAACTAGGATTGTTTGGAAGCTATAATTCACACACAAAAAGTACTAATTCAAGAGTGTTTGAAACCAATAATTTATGTAGCTGGACATTTGAGGCAAAACCCTAGAGACGTCCTGGTCTCCCTACATGCAGACATAAAAGAACAGATAAATTATTGAAAATACTTTGTCACTGGTAATAAACAAAAAATAAAAAAGAAAGAAAGAAAGAAAAGAAATTCTAATCCATTCCTCCAGCCCTAAATATTTTAAATGCAATTCTTGTGGTTATGTGAAATCTGAAATCTGTCATAAAAGGTATTAAACAGTGTAGCAATAAAGCTAGAGAAGTTTATTGATGTGAGATTTTGGTGGCCAGACCTTCATTACACACAAGAAATGAAAAACATTCCAGCAAGTTTTATTTAATTCGATAATGAAGCCATTGTAAGTGTTGACACACTGAAGCCATTACCTATGGCTTATAGTTGGTTAAAAGCTTTCATTAAAATGTCTTAATATCGGCTGCAACGCATTCTCATCCTAGGGCGTCATATACTGACGCTTTTGACATTTCGTCTACATCGAACGCACATGGCACCCTTTAGCGTCAATATGAGACGCAGATAGATATGGGCCAGAAGGCGCCTCCTAGCGGTCTAACCCTAACCCTACACCAGATCTAAACCTACCCATAACCGAACAAAGCTCTGTGCGTGTCATATTGACGCTAAAGGGTGCCATGTGCGTTCGATGTAGACGAAATGTCAAAAGCGTCAGTATATGACGCCCTAGGATGAGCCGATATTAAGACATTTTAATGAAAGCTTTTAACATTTGGTATACCTCTCCGGTCGATTGTTTATACTGTATGTTTTACAACTTAATTCGAGACATTGGCTTATTAGCAATGCATCGATGACCATAGAGTTAACTTCTTTGTGCAAAGCTGTTGTTTTGCTCAAAATATCAGAACTGGATTTAACCATTTGCATGGTTTATATTGAGAATAAAATAGAGCCACAATGAAGAAAACAAAATTGGAGGAAAAAAGGTTTGGGGACAAACCAACTTAAGGCTGTTTTTTTGTTAGTTTTTTTTGTCTACAACACAGATCTTGCATGTGCTGGGGAGATTTGTGGAAACAGAGCGCTGTTATTTAACCAAACCACCAAACTTCACACGCCAAACCTCTGTGGATGTGCCAAAATGATTGGAATCCTCCTTGCATTGAGTAATGTTTCGCAACAGTCAATCCCTTTTAACTGTTTGTGGGAAAACACTTTTTGTTATTAAAGTTTTATTATGTGACAATGTCAGTTTTGTATAAAGAAAAAAGGTTTGGTTTTGAAATAATTTATTAAAAACAATCTGTCTTATCTTGGACTAATAACATGATGATGTGCCTGCAGCTGAGTACCAATGAAGTGGACAGAACATTCAGTATTAGTCGGGTGTGAGCAATGCAATGGCATTTCTTTGTTGCACTGCTACTAAAGATAAACCCCCCCTTCAATACGAACTGTATTTATTTCAATCCCTAACCAGAACCACATGCAAGCGGTGTGTTTATAAATGTCTGTAGCAACGCTTCTATGACACAAAGTTTGTAACATACTGTAACAATATTCACAAAGACATGCACTTTAAGTTCATTGAACTACAACTGTTGCTGCTGAATTTAAAGCAGTTTCACAAGGCTCACTTTGAAAAGAGTGCTAGAATGCAAAACTAATTTAGTAATAAATTAAATTTGAATGTGAACTCAAAATAGAAGCGTTTCTAGGAACCTGGATGTCTCCTCCTATTATTTCATTATTTAAACATCTGTGTCTTATCAGAATAGGGTGACTTTTAAAGTCCTTTTGGATTCCTTTGAGGGTTTGTGTTTATCAGATGTGTGTCAGTAAGTGTGGTTAGGGTTGTTTATTTAGGCTATCGCATACAAATGTTTTGGCCTTAAAATGAGAAGAATGATATTTAATGTGTGCTCTTGACATTGGCTCATGCACAGATGGACTATAAATAGGCACTGCATTCAAAATAACATCACAGCTTTATACAAAGTTCACATTCAAATAGGCTTACATAGTAACACATGCAGAGCCATTGATACCACGAAGTGGTGGGACAGTGTCAGTGCAAGCTGATGCAATCCACCACCATAACATTGACATTTTGATGTGCGGCATATCAAATATTACAGTTTTTCTCAATTGCGTAAACACTATAACCAGGCTTTTGAACTAAAATTTCAAAACCATAATGCCATTTATCAAAAAGCACACCCATTTCCCTAAACTATAAACACTATTCCCTGTTTTGACACATGAGTCAGATTTGTTGAACTGTCACTGCAAAACTCTACACACAAATCCCTTAATTTCTCATTGCCTAGACCATGTTGTCATTTAGAAAGCACTAGCATTCAAAATTGTTCACTCAAGTCAGCACAACTTCAGCTCAGTTAGCACACAATTACCCAAGTGGAAACACTAAGAGTCAAAATTTAACACACATCAATCAGATCCTTCAATAGATAGATAAAAGGGCCCAAATCAGTTTATTGAGTTTTGGAACAATGGATCCAGAAAGACATGAAGGAAGAGATCGAGGAGGGATAAGGAGGAGGAGGAAGAAGGGCAAGGTCAAGAAGACAAGCAGTCTCAGATGAAATTCAAGCCACTCTAGTTGCCCATGTCTTAGTCAATGGTATGATATGAGGGAGGCTGGGCTACGTAAGGCCAAATCTGAGTCGCTTTACCGTCGCCTCAAGAGCCTTCAATGGTGGCAAACAAAATTCTATCACTGAATAAGAGACAAACATTGCCAATAGTCTTTGATGAGGTTTATTTTCTTGCAAGAAAAGGCCAGCAGTCGTACAGTCACACAGAGAGGCTGCAGAGTGTGACAGTGAAGGGAGGGCATCCTTCATCCTTTATAGTCTTGACTCCTAGAATGTTATCTTTCTAGGCCAATGATGGTATTTCAACCATATGTGGAACATTCTTAGACTTGTTCATCATATTGTCTCCTTGAGTGGAGGCCCTCCTGTCACGACCAACACTCTTTACCATTCCAATACAATTCCATATTAGAATATGGTTTGTGTGTGCTCTTTTACTGTCATATGATGGTCACACACATCTTACTGTAAGTAAATATAAAAAATTTTTTAGAGGAGAGAGTAAAAAAAAAAAGAGTAAAAAAAAAAGAAAAGTAAAACAGGAAAAAAAAATGTTTTTGTGTATGTGTGTGTTTTCTGTGTATGAATAAAAATGTGCCAATGTATCCACTGGTTGTGTCTTTTGTGTTCATCATGTGAAAAGGTTTGTGATGGGGGAACCACAAGCAACATAACTTACCAGTTTTGAAAATGTTGTTTTGAATTTATTGCACCAGTGTCTTTGACTATGTTGTAGTGAGTGTGATTTTGAGGGCTTGTGTGTCCTGTCTGAGGGCAAAGTTTGTTTTTTCAGCAAGAGTGAATGGTTTTGAGTGTAGAGCTTCATTTTGACCTGAAAATAGGATGTTTGGGGAATTGGGTGAGACGTTATGGATTTGTGTTTACAGTTTTGAGAATACGAGGCATAGTTTCAAGAAATGTGTTTAAGCAATCGAGAAAAACTGTAAACCTGTAAATATGAAATATTAAAAATTGCATCAAACGTGTGGTGGTATTGGGAAATATCAAAGTTATACTTAAAAGTTGTCCTTATAACAATGTTCCGAGATGCGCTCCTGGTGAATCGTGAGATTTTTATGGTCTCCCACAGGCCCTAAATGAAAAATGATGCTTGACGGTGAAAAAGCAAGTGTCAACAGTGAAGAAAGGGGCATGTTTGTTATCGGGTTACAGCATTTGATGCCTGCACATTTAAATGAGTTATTTATTACTGTAACAGATGCACGTCTGGTTCCTTCCTGTCAGGATGTGGTGTTTTTTGTTTTTTGAAAATTCACTAAAAAGTGCGGCTGAAAATTCACTGGAAAAAAAAAAGCCTCCCATCTCTTATGCTTATTAACCATGTTTAAAATTGTATGTTTTCGTTCTGAAAATATGAACATTTGTAACTATATACGCACACCTTTTTACAGAATGTTAAAAGGACTATTAAACTGTAACATGAAAATTCCATCATCATTTACTCACCCTCATGCTGTTCCAAATCAATTTCTTCTGTGAAATACAAAAGAAGATTGTTTAGGCTATTTCTTTGTCAATAAAATGAAATGTCAATCCCAGCAGTGTTACTTTGGACCCCATTGACTTTTTATTGTATGGGCAAAAACTACTGAAACATTAATGTCATACAGATTTGGAACGACATGAGGGTGAGTAAATTATAATAATTCTCATTTCTGGGTGGGTGAGTGATTCGTTTACAAAAGCTAATCACATCTTTTACTTAGGCCTATCTATTTTAGTAAAGACAACCTTGGAGTAATTCACAGCAGACTCATCGCTTGTATCGCTGCTAACACTTTTAGTACCGTCATCACAAGTTGCTTGGCCTTTTCTGTTGATCTTCTTCCATTGGGACTCTTTAACATTCACATAGCCTATATCCATTTTTTTATTATGAAAGTTCACTGGTTCAGGTGAAGCACTCTCTGCAACATTTATGTAGTCAGAAGTCTTAGAACGGTCTTGAAGGCTTGCATACCGCTGAGAGTTACAGGAAAGATCTGCCAGCTGACACCCAAACAAAAACAAAATCCCATATTAAACAAAAATGTTACTAAAGAATTGCAACACCCTTAAAATGGCACGTGATGCATCTGGAATTCATAATGGATGGTATTCAGGTGCTTGAAGGAGAATGTTTTTCAGATGACTTACCGAGCCTTCAGGGGTCTCAGAACTAGTAGAGGATGAATTATCTCCACCTAATTGACAAGGCCAAAGTTTAGAGTGAAAGCCTCAGTGGACGAACAGTAAGATGAATTGTAAAACATGTTTTTACCGTCGCATGAAGGAGAAGAAACACTTAATGCATTATTCTGATGCAAAGCGGTTGATTCTTCCGTGTCGCTAGTTAAGTGGATAGTGTCTCTTCTAAAGCCTGAGTTAAAACAAAAATCACACACATACTAGGCTCAGTAAAGCTACATCTTTTGAATTAAAAAAAGACTTAATTATTGTTATTTACTATGATATTAAGGAATATATAAGCAATTAAACGTAGTACTGTAATGCACTCACCACTTTGCATCGTGATGACTAGTTTAAAGATAAGAATCAGGAGACTGAAAACCAAGAAAACGAGGAAGCCGATGATTCCGTACAATACCAGGCATGGAACATCCCTAAAACAATGCATAAATAAATGCTGATAACTGGAATCATCACAAGATTAAGTTGTGTATATAATATATATAATAAAATTATACAAAAACTGTTTCAAGTCATTTAGCCGATTTGTACGGCATCAACGTGTCACTTCTCACAGAAGTCAAAATACAAATAGCTACTGTACAACTCAAAGGCTAAAAGTAAAAAATAATGTGTTACATTGTAAGTCTACAAAAAAACATTTGATATGTTTGCAGAATTACCTAACTCTGTCTCCTGTGCATGAAGTGTTAGCTGAAGCTGTGCAATTTTCTGCGGGAATCAATACATTTAATTTGCATTAAAACAAACTGATACAGGTGATCAACTAGACAATGTGTGCTGATTTTGTATTATTCTATATTCAGTTTCAGATATGTTATAAAGTTATAAATTGCATATCATAGATTCATTTCAACATCATTTACATCAATATATTGCATTTTTGTTGACTCAAAATCATTCTCTGCCACATAAGAAATATTTTGTATCTTTTTTTCCATTCCAGATTATATATTTGTACACGTTTGTGCTTGCCTCTTCATCTTTTACACACACACACACACAAAAGTTTTACTTGATCACAACTTTCAGATCTTAACTGTGTAAATAACAACTGTATTATAGTGATATGGTATATAATTAAAAGAGTTTTTATTAATTTAATAATCATTTTGTATTTTGCACACTGCACATTTTCTTTAAGAATTTTACAGTCGTTATCTTACTTTATTGTTATTATTATTATTATATAATTTTATATTAAGCTAGATGCCCTACATTTCTGGTTTTAAACAATCATCCTATTGAGCATTATTAGAAAATATATCTGAAAAAAAAATAAATAAAGTTTGTGCCACGTGTCTTACCTGCCAGCATGTAGAGTGTAAAAATGAATACAGGGTGTATGATCCACATCATGACTTCAGACACTCGCACTAATTATTAAGTTTTTCAAATTGTTTTTGATAATGGTCTTTAATATTTGTATCAAAGTGCTGATCAAGTTCCCTCTCAAAAGCACAACCACGGAAACGCTCAGTGATTACCATCTAGAGTCAGTGGAAAGTTGTGGTTGAGCGTCACCAGTTTTAAATAAGGTTAAACACTGAAGATACAGCACCAAAATATCTTGCTCATTGAAAGAGATGCTTTGAATGTAAAATGTGTATTTGAAAATACAAATAAATAAATACAAATTTACAGATTATTTCTAATTTTATTATTATTGATCCTAGTATAGGTCACATACAGTAGAAAGATAGAAATTTAAGTCCAGTCTTTAAGGATGATCAAACTTTGTGCCATTTTGATGATCAGAAACAAAACTAACAGATATCATAGTGTATTTTAATAGTGAGCAGTTCACTTTGGTTGTAAGTGCAACAGTTTACCATAAATACGGAAATAATCAGAGAACCTGACCTGATGAGGTTTTAGAATCGGTTTAAGTTACAAGATATAAATAAATGTATACAGTAATTTTTTTAACAACTTCCAGATTTTGCTTGATGTGGCAACATGAAGTATTATCACAGTTTATTTGTAAAAAACAAAAACAAAACAAAAAAACATTTTAGGTTTTTGATCATCAGAGTGTGTGAAAAGGAAGTATATTACACAAAAAATACACACACAAAAATGAAATGCCTTTCAGGGGTGTAACCTAATGTATTGAACCTAGTTCATGATTCAGTCATTTTAAATAACATTTTTACCATTTATTTTAAATGTCACCAAATAAAGTCCCTTTATTCAGGTTGTTTGATAATGTTTTAATTACTAGTAAAATAGGCCCTCAAAGTTATCAATACACCTCTTTATAGTGAAGATTATGAACTATCTCACTAATCCCAGAAAGCAACATAGTGTTGTACCAGATGTGGGCCTGGATCTATGTTGCTGTATGGGATGTTCTGTCCACATATCAATCCAATAGTACATCAATCACATGTGGCAATCAGATGATTAAAGGATCACAAAGAATACATGAAAGAACAGTAAACAACTGAAAGGTCTACTGGACCTCACTTTACATGTATCTTCTGTCTAAATCCTGCAAGCATGTTCTGTTCTCTCTTCCCATAGCGGAGACCGAAGGAATTGAGGTTGTAGTATGCAACATGCTGCCTTCTTTTTGTGTAAGGCTTTTCTGGAGACAACCACCATGTGCTCCTCTGAGGACCTGCACCCATGGAGAAGGGCATTGAGAGCTTGGGAGAAGGAGATCCAGCTGTGGGACGAGGATCAGTTCTCCTGAGAACCCGGAGGGATGCTTCTTCAGGAGTTTCATCTAGAGATGGGTGTTTCATTCAGACAAGTGAAACTATGCTTTACAGTATTTACATGTCCAATACAGGCTTTTGATATATTTTATAATTTAACTTTTTTATCAAAATTATGAAGTTTTTCCATAAAATTATAAACATAACATGTGTTACTTACTACAATAGTAAATGTTGTAAGACACACAGATTTTAAAACCTCTACAATGCATCTAGAATCTTAGATGGCTATTTTCTTTTCAGTTGCATTGTCATTTGTTGCCTTAAGACTGTTTAACACATTTTAATATTTGCTATATTTTTAATATATTTATTAGAAGTTAATTCCAGTTAACACAACATTAAACTTACCTTTTAAGTAATATTGAAAATGCACTGTGTCTTGAATCGCCACTGACATCATCAACATGATGGTAAGTAGCATCATTTTGAATGTGTTTTGAACCAAAATTAGTTTCTGTAAGAAAGAAATGTAAATAGAAACCAGTACACATGGTTGTTTTCTGAATCATGGGGACTTAAAAGAAGACTCATTTAAGAGATCACACGTTTCAGTGACATTTCTCTGTATCTTTTCATACTCGTGAGCTCAGACACACACACTGCATTTTAAAATTTTCAAAAACACATAATTCAGTATGATAAGCTTTTTTCCTTACTGGAAAAAACAAACAAACAAAAAAAAATGTCCCATCATTGTATTGCCATTAATGTGCATACGTAATGTATTGTGGGTTTACAAAGACCACACACACGATGCGCGCACACACACACATGTTGGGTTATCATGGGGACTTTCCATATACACAATTATTTTTATACTGTACAAACTGTATATTCTATCCCCTAAACCAAAATTTCAGCATTTTTACATTTCAAATTCTTTTACAAGGATTTCGGATACTGCCATTTGTACCCACAATGTAGGGTATACCTATCCACACACAAACAAACACACACGCACGCGCACGCACACACACACACACACACACACACATACACACACAGTAGACGCAAACTCAGACACACACTTCAAAGAGAATTTAAGTTATCAAAAGCATCACAAATCAGCCTGTCACCCCTACTAATATTCTGTTTATAGATGTAAATGATAAAAAAAAAATGTAGGCCTAATACAATAATATCAACTAATCAGATATTTTGTGACCAAAATGCTGCTAAGCAAGGATAAAATAGCAATGTAAAAGGTGCGTAAGAAAAATTAAAGTCATTCTTCAAAACCGCACAGGCTCAAATTGAACATGGAATTAGCGATATCAAAATGTGCATTCATTTACATTTTGAAAAGCATAGAAACTACAAAAAAGTGGATTCTTCTTTAAAAAGCATCACATTCAGACCCTTTTGGTTTGGTTTTACCTGCATATACAAAAACATTGCAAAAATGCATATTTCCAGTGAACACAGGTACTGATTAAAAAAAGAAAAAAAACGTAATCACTTTGAAAAATATGTCAAATGCATATGTAAATGTAAAACCGTCAATCAAACCCTAGACTTTAAACAGACCATCACACAGAATGTATAAATGTGTGCTTACACTCCCTAAGGACTTCAAATAGACCATCACACAGAATGTATAAATGTGCGCTTACACGCGTACACTAACATGTATGCAACTATCAATGCAAACATGAACATTTCATGGCAGTGGGAGAATAAAGTAAATGGCTTACCTTTACACCTACTGGTATGGAGGTTGTGTTTGGTTCACACAATTTTCAGACACAATTTATCTTTTTCATACAACATCACCTGCGTCATAGCCTCCCCGGTGGGTGGGAGACCTGCATAAGCTTCCCTTCTTTCCCTCTGATCTTGTCTTTTTGCCCCGGGGTGGGTCCACCACCCATCCATTTCACCGGAACAGAACCACAAAGCCTTTATATATTTGAACTCGATATCATTTGATTTTCAATGTGAGGATATTTCATTGAAGTTGGGGGGGAGCAGACAGATGGAATAGAAATGAGATGATTGGAAAAGCACTCCTCTAAAATATATATTCATAACTTGTGGCATTGAGAGCAGGCCAAGAAGCTTTACAAGATCACCAGACATTTTATTTTTGCTTGTGTTCATCTCAAGAGGGAAATGTAAAAAGTACAGATCAACGTATGTCTTGCGCTCATCAAACCCTCTTGCAGCATATATATATATATATATATATATATATATATATATATATATATATATATATATATATATATATATATATATATATATATATTATTTATTTTTTTATTTTTTTTTATGAAAAAAGATAGAATTTTTTTAATAAATGAACACAAAAATAACATTCTTAAGTTATTATATAGTAGTTTCTTAATTTATTAGGACATGTTGTTATAAAAATGTACTAAAATATTAAAATAAAATAAACCACACAACTATCCATCATATACCTTAGTCCATGTATATATATATATATATATATATATATATATAATATATATGAAAAACAATCTAAAATTTTAACAGTGCACTGCAACAGCCAACATATGCCCTCACACCATTGAGGAACTACTTCCAGATAACTTGTTTAACATCTGAAAGAGAGCAAAGAAACAATGAGGAATGTTAAGTCAATCCTGAATGTTTAATTGTATTGTTGTAAAAAATAAATACTTTGGTTGTGCTTAACTTCAATATAGATTTAAGTTTTGATCCAACTTTTGTTCCATACCGTATTTAAAAAGGGAATGTTCAAGACTGTTGTGAGAAATCCAAAAGCCATTGGGAAGAATGACCTACAAACAATGCAGATTTGTGTTATTTGTCAGTTTAGGAGAGGAACGATCCAAGAATGATGCCAATTCAAGCAGACAGATAGCATGTATTTAATAAAAATATAAAAGGTTTCAAAATGCGATTAGGCAAAATGCATCTTGGTTGGTTTAAAGTAAGAATATCTTAACCAAATGAGGCGCCTGCCCTGCACACATGGACAGGACATGATTCAACTACTCACTTAAATAGAAGCACAAAGCCATAGGTCTCCACTAGCATGCCAATACGAGGCCATCTTAGTAGAACTAAAGCCACACCTCCTAGAAAGAAGGCGGAGCTTCTGAGCTTCTGTCTCTGGAAAAAGAAGTGGACTGTCCTCCTCAAGCCAATGATGAAGGCCAGACCAGACAGAAACAGAATCTGAAACACGAGAGAAGGAAAATGTTCGGAAAGTACACAAAACTAAGAAATAAAAGTATGTGCACTATATTTTTTATGCTTTTGAAAGAAACATTTATGCTCACCAAGGTTGCATTTATTACAATACAGTAAAAACTGTAAAATTAACGTTATTACAATTTAAATAACTGCTGTCTATATTATTTAAAAAAAAATTATACAGTCATTACTTCAGTATCACATGATCCTTAAAGGGATAGTTCGGCCAAAAATGATATTTAACCCATGATTTACTCACCCTCAAGCCGTTCGAGATGCATATGTTAATCATGTTTCAGACTAACACATTTTCAGTTATTTTAGAAAATGTCTTAGATCTTTCAGTGGTTATAATGTGAAGCTATGGGGTCCACTCCTTCAAGTCCCAAAAATGTGCATGCATCCTTCACAAAAGTAATCCATCCGGCTCCAGGGGGATAAACGAAGGCCTTCTGAGGGTAATCCGTGCGGTTTTGTCGTAAAAATATACATATTTAAAACTTTATAAATGAAAATATCTTGCTTCCGGCAACGGTCGACGCGCGTTCACGGGAGATGGATGCCGGCGTATGACGTAGGACGTAGCGTAGGAAGCGTCGTGACTACGTCATACGCCGGCATCCATCTGCCGTGAACGCGCGTCGACCGTTGCCGGAAGCAAGATATTTATCCTTCGTTTATCCCCCTGGAGCCGGATGGATTACTTTTGTGAAGGATGCATGCACATTTTGGGACTTGAAGGAGTGGACCCCATAACTTGACATTATAACCACTGAAAGATCTAAGACATTTTCTAAAATAACTGAAAATGTGTTCGTCTGAAAAAAGATTGACATATGCATCTCGAACGGCTTGAGGGTGAGTAAATCATGGGTTAAATATCATTTTTGGCCGAACTATCCCTTTAAGAAATCATTCTAATATGCTGACTTCTGATTTTCAATGTTAAAAAAATTTGTGCTGCTCATTTGCTTTCATTTGAAATATAGGTTTATGTAACAATGTTAAAAATATTTACTCTGACTGATCAATTTAATGCATTCTTGCAGAATAAAGAAAAAACACCTAATCTTTTGAATGATATTGTATGTCATTTTCTGACACACTTACAGTACAAGTGATTGTAATTCATGAATTTGGGCCTTTCCATTTCTTGTCTTATTACCATTTCTGGATTGAATTAGCTGTGTTTAGCAAAAAAAAAAAAAAGTTTCATATTTGGTAAAAGTGACATATGGTTGGGCAGATCTCCAATTTTTAGAAGTACCCCTTTAAAAAACATTTCCCATGACCAAAGATCTAGCTTGTTGTGTCATATCTAAGCTCATTATAATACTTACATTACCAAACGCCAACAGGACCGAGTCAAAGTACAGCAGTATTCCAAACAGCACAAAGAACATGCCGAATCCTGACAGACCCACACCGATTTCTAGAATCCAGTTAGAACAGATTGTTTAGCTATATTTTTAGTTAATCAAGCAATTATTAATGTAGTCATTTAAAAGGGATAACATATTCTCATTCTGTTTATCAGTTTACAATAAAAGTCAGAATGAACATACCAGTGTCTCTGTGTTCAGTTGTAACTGCAACTCATACAGCGGTTCATTTATATTCAGTGAAAGAAAGACACTCACTCTGAAACTCAGTGATTGTGATCATGGTTTCCCCTCTGTTGTCTTTCTTGGCTCAGATGTCCCGGTTTAGGTTCCTTGGTTTTTACTGGTTTGAACGTTTCCCATAAATACTTGACTTTGAACCCTACCGTAGGGTGAACATTAACCAAACGTATTAGAATGATGATCACTTTATCTCC
The DNA here is from genome assembly GCF_949319135.1 of Squalius cephalus. NCBI lineage: Eukaryota > Metazoa > Chordata > Actinopteri > Cypriniformes > Leuciscidae > Squalius > Squalius cephalus. The sequence continues at coordinate 21,153,960 of NC_137143.1, forward strand.
TTTACAATCTATCACAGTCCATTTACTCATTCATGTGTCAACTCAACCTCTGCCCTTATTTCCTTACCTCACATCCCACAAAAAATTTATTAATCTCTAATATGACTGCTAATGCTGCCAAAAGTAGCCTACACCCTAACACCTTTCACAATTTGGTAATATCCCCTGTCCCCCAATCTAAATAACTGGAGTATGTAATGTGCTTTATTGGCATGACAAATAATTGTATATTCATATTAGCTGTGTTCAGAAGAAAATAGTGCAAAACAAAATAGTCATTTTATCAGAGACCCTTTTGGTAGTTAAACAAAATTCTGGCATAGGCCTACTTGATTCTGACTTTTCAAGAGCGACATTCAAAGGTCAGATATTTTACTAATATTCCCCGTTGCCCATGTATGGAACCTTGTTTCTGCCACAGAATAAAAAATAAAAAAGGTAAATGTGACTATCTCACAAATATGACTGAGTTTATGTCTAACAATTCTTACAAGATATAAACTCTCTTAAAAGATATAAACTCGCAGTTTTGACTTTTTTCATACGCTTTTCTAAAACGTGGCGACGTCTACTCAGAATGCAATGCTCGATGACATTGTTTCTCCATTCATTTTCTCTATAGGAAAATTAATTTTGAACAATAACTTTAAACCTTTAAAGACAGGCCTATTAACGGCAGAATTCTTAGTGAAAAACCCCATAATCTGCTGTACACAGTCTTGTCCTTAGTCTTTTTTCCTATTTTCAAAAACTTTTTTGCTTCAAACCAAAGTTTGTAATGTGATTCACCTTGTAGCTGATTGGCTTAGTTCATGGCTTATAAATCTTTAACGAAGACTTTTTTTTTAAATCCCAGAATGGGAAAAATTTATGGAAAAAATAAAAGGGGGCGGGAACTGTTGCACTCATTGCGCATTCCATTTAGTCACCGCCATCATGTTTTAAAACACACTCATGAGCGTACAATCATATAAAAGTTTCATTTTACTAGCTTGGAAACAACACAATGGTGAAAGTGAAAGTAAAACTCAATGAAAAATTGCACTTCATTCAAGATACGTTTTCCACACCAGTCCTGAGAGCGGCTACGGCAGGTCATAACACCGGAAGCGTTCACCATTCTAATGTGTTTTTAACTGTATAATATGAATTTTCACATCTCTATTTACTCAGCATTATCTCTTGTGGAAGTGTGAACAAATGCTCAAATGCATTTTGCTAACACTTTACAATAAAGTCCCATTTGCTAACATGAATTAACAATGAGCTTTTTGAAGCATTTATTGATGTCACGTATTGAATTGTTCATTGTTTGTTCATGCTAGTTCACAGTGCGCTGACTAATGCTAACAAATAGAACTTTTGATTTTAAAAATGTATTTGTAAATTTTTCAATTAACATTGACTAATATTAATAAATGCTATTGTTTATTGTTAACAAATGAAACCTTATTGTAAAGTGTTACCAAGATCTTGGTAACAAAATATCTCTTTCTTCCTCTTTCCGTCCTGCCATTGACCTCTTTTTTTTTCTTTTTGTACCTCAACCATAACCCGTTCCCCTCCTGGCATCTATTGAAACAACCCCCAACAAGCTCTTTATTTTCCATTACACAAATCCCTTCTCAGTCTGTGCACTCATTTGTCCTATCCTCTGTTTAACAAATGCAACAAAGTGAACTGTCCTTTAACCAACTGATCTTCACAACATGTTACTTCAATGCCTTAATACTTTCCATTAGAATGTCTATCATAAACATATTAACATACTGTTTGCTTTACAGAAGAATTTGAATTTGTCTCACATTTGATGATGTTTACATCGATTACTTACAACTACAAGTGGCGCAGGAATGATTGTGATCATAAATATGATGGGATTTCTATGAAAAAAAAAAAAAAAAACATGTTGGAAAGATGCATTGACTGGCGTCTGGCTCAACACTATGAGTTTCTTTGTGGAGTATTCCATTTCCAACTGCCAGAACAAGAGTAAGGCCCTGTGTCCACCAAAGCGTTTTTTTCACGTGGCTGGTGTATTTTCCCAGTTGTTTTCAATGGGAGTGCTATTTACCTCACAAGTTGACCTCTAGAAAGATTTGCCTGTTTGAGAAAAATGAATGAAGAAAAGTGTCATGTTTAAAGGATGGCTGTTCTGTGTTTAAGGTTCAAAAACTGATACGAACAAATGAAGGTTTTAAATACATTCGCTTTATTGCATGAGGGTACTTCTAAAGCAAGCACATGAAGTATTAATTTGTTTGATTTGCATAGCTCAAGCAGTCTTGTTTTTTTTACTTAAAATAGCAGTAAATATGACATACAGTGTTTTGATTTAAAAATATTTACACAGAACAATGTGCTTATTTTGAATTAGATATTCCCACTTTATACGCTACATATTTTATCAAATATTAGACATATCTGTTTTGACTGTCCAACTGCAACTTTTGACCATTTTTGTCCAATTACATACAAAATAACACTTAAACAAGGCCTTCAAAAGGATGCTGTAAAGTTTTGGTCAATAAATTAAAAATATATCAGCCTCAATTCCCCATAATACGTCAGATCAAAACTCTCTTTAATCATTTTATAAATGTAACCAATCAAACCCTTATTTATACATCATAGAAAAATATGCAAAGCACTGTTCTTGTTTTTCTCTTTCTGAAAAATGATAAAAATAGATCTCTGTCTTCCCCTTCAGGGCTGTTTTTGCTTAAAAGTGATGGTGAGTAATCTGCTTCTCTGAAACTTGTCTTTCATTTCCAGATGTCATACTGTGTTTTTAGCTTGATTCAGGTTTTTTTTTTTTTTTCTTTCGTTTTTTTTTTTTGGAATAAGAACAAAATAATATCCATGACTTTACCTGACGGGAGAAATAAAAATGACAGTATTTTTCAAACAATTTTTCACAAAATATCTCATACACAAGCGAAGGCCAGTGTTTAGTCAAGAGTCAGACCTAAGACAGACTGATTTCATATTTAAAAAAAAAAATTAAAAAAAAGACAAGCAGAAAGCACAGTATGGGCTAACAACTTGCATGCCATTTCAGAGGTTTCGATATGGTGAAAGATCGAAGTACAAAACAGGAGATTTTTATTGTTTGGCAAATTGTTCTTTACTTTACGATACATTATAATCAAACTGCTTGATTACAGAGGTAATTACCAGTGATAGAAAAATAATCCAAAATATTGTTCCATTTAATTCCATGTCAATCTATATTTACACAAAAACTGTGCCACAGCAGAAAAAGAAAGCCAGATGAATCTCTAAATGGCACACTGATCCACAAATAAGGGCTTTGATATTCTGTTGGGGCAACAGGTTACATAATTTAAAGTCAGTACTGTATATACAGGCTGTAATGCAAGTTGCTGGCCCTGCATGAACACGCATCGTTTCAACAAGCAGACTTACAACTCTAAGGACACTTCCAATGTTTGGGCTTCTTTTCTCATTAATCTAACACACACGCTCACAAGTATTTAGGTACCATTATTTGGTAACAACTGTCCTAGCAGTAAAAGCACTATGATGAGTCCACATGGCTTTGATGCAAAGATTAGAGTAATAGTCATATCAATATATATGCTTTCTTTATAGATACACACGGTACTTAAAGGCCTGACAATGGTTTGAGAGACTGCAATGTTGACTGGATGAGGGTTCTCAAACCCTATAGTGAAACCGGAGAGGATAGTGGGAAAGAAGGAGGCCAGGAGGAGTCACAGTGAGTCTGGCCTAAAAATTGATGGAGGGGAAGTGCCCAATGCCAAGTCTTCTTGAATCAACAACATCCTTCGGATCAAAACAACAACTGTCTGCGATTGTTCCCAGTTCCGATCGAGGCTAGTGTTTTGAACACAAATAATAATCATCCCAGCGGTTCCAAATCTCTCTCATGATGACTTGCTGATAAACTGAGCTTTGACAACTTTGCTGTAGTCCTTGGTCTGGTTTACACAACTTCCTCAAGCATGGCTATTTTCCTCTGGTCGCGCTCTTTCCTGTCACGAACGTGCTTGTGTCTGCAGAATCCACCCTGAGCAGCTGTAGCATGAATTTGCTGTGTGTACTCCAATCACTTAATGTGACCGAGAGCAGATATGAATCTGTAAACATCGTCCACTTCCTGGCTAGTTTGTAGCTTTTTGTAATATGACTGCCATCCTCCGAAACCAAGTCAAAACAGTTGATTAATTCAATTACGTAGCCTAGTTCTGCTGTGGGTTACGCACTCTGAATACGGAGAGCGCGCAGATGTGGAGGCAAGATGACCTCGTGAACAACCCTCAGACATCCAAACATATTGAAATATTTCTCTGCTTGGTATTGTGTAAGTAATCAAAAGAAATACAATGTTTGATGAAGGCAAAACATATGTTCTTGGTGTTCAGTGGGTTTTTTCCATCTTTTCTTTGTCTGCTGGACACTCAGAAGGGCTCACCGTCAAATTTGACAGCTGCAAGAGCTTGAGCTGGGAAAAAAATGTGACATGCGAGAGAGAAAAAGAGAAGAGGAGAATAAATGTATTGTCAGAAACTGTCATATTTCTTTAGTTCAAAGAACTTCAGCTGAACGTTTTTCAAGCACAAAAATGATACTAAGGCCAAAAACACACTCTGTGGAAGTATGTGAATGCATTATCACGGATAGTTCACCAAAAAAATGGAAATTCTGTCATCATTTACACATTGGTCCAAACCTGTATGATTTAGGCCACGTTCACACTCAAATCCAATTGTCCATCCAATTGGAAACTGAAACAGATTTCCAGAAATGCGATTTGAATAGGATTTCAAACCACATATAAATGTAGCTCGAAACGGATTTGTAAAAATCACATTTCATCTGATTATTTTAGCCATTCACACTTGCTAAATCTGATCGGATTTCAATCGGATATGCACAAAAAAAAATGGATTTGGAATGAGTCTGAATGAGGCTTTACTTTCTTCTGAAGAACACAAAAGAAGATATTTTGAATAATGTTTCAACTGTTTTTTTCCGTACAATAAAAGAGTCCGAAATAACACTAAACCCCATTGGCTTTCATTGTATATGGACAATTTTGTGTTACGCCGAAGAAAGTCAACGAGAATTTTCAGTTTTTAGAAATCTGTCAAAATGTATCAAACGACAATTTAAAATGCAACACAAGTATGTGCTGCCACTAGGGGAACATTAGTGTACATGTGTGTACAAATTTTTTACAAAATGTACAAAATTACTACTCAATAAAACATTTTAGAGCTTGGCTTAACTAGAAAAATGTATAATGTATTGTATTCATTATTAAAAAAAAAAGCCCATGTAAGTTATAAGATTTTATTAATATATATGAGGGAAAAAATTGTTTAGGGTGGGAATTAAAATAAAGCAAAAAAATTAAAAATATAAGATATTTCTTATTTTGTCTTAAATCACCTTTAGTCATCTTGAAGTTTGCTCTATGGGCCCCAGACCCTTGGTAGAGAACCACTGAGTTACATTAAACACACTGTTTATGGCAGGGCCTATATAGTTAAAATTGACTTATGTTTATAGATAGCTACTTGAATAATAAGGTCTGGCTTAATGGCACTTTTTTTTGTCTATTGAGCTCTGAGGTTTGCTACCATCAGAGAAATGCAAGTTAAATACATTCAAAGGGATTACACTTTTGCAATGCGTCTGGTTAAACATTCGCATCTGCGTTCACACACTTGTGTTGAGCATGTTTCTGGCCAAGCAGTTAATAAAATTTCACAAGCGTTGAAGCCAAAATATCAGCATCTGGTTTCCATGTGGTTATAGCAGCTAAAATGCTCCTTAATGAACCAAAGGAGAAACGTAGGGTTTGCAAAGTCCACTGTAGATCATATGATCCACATGGTCCAAATGTGTAATTTCAAACACCAGGCCTTTCAAAATTCTTGTCACGTTTTTTTTATCATCACTGGCTAATGTCATGAGCTGATTGCAGCTTTTAGGTTTACTGTTAGTCTGTTTACTCTTGGTGTCAAAACTTGTCCATTGGAAAAAATGAAAAATATACAGAATGAAAGCCAGTCAACTCGATTGCAGGATGTGTTTGTGGAGTAGCCATAAATCCTTGAATAAATATGCAGTTAATTATTTTCTTTTAGAAAAATACCAAAACAGGGTGGTGTAAACACCCCAATATTCTGAGCGTTTATATTTCTATCTCTACTGAAAGTAAAATAAAGCAAAGACAGTAATGAGTAGGACCCAGGAAGAGAGTTTGTGTAAGGAACTGGAAGTGAAAGGAAGAGGCGGGGTTTGTTGTGCAGTGGGCGGGACTCACCTTCACACACTCATGATGTGGGAGTAGTCAGCAGAAGGGGGAGGGACCAGGCTGGTTGGGGAGGCAGGGGGACTGGGGACGCACTGGGCTGCAATGCAGTGGAATCATGGGGGGAAAATATCAAAAGGAATGTATGCCATGAAGCAACTGAAAAAGGATTTGTGGGACAGAGAGGTGATCATATACTGTCCTCTCATGGAGCCACAACACAGAAGGTAAAATGAATCCATGCTAATTGTATTTCTGACTTAAAACAATATGGAATAAAATGAAAGAAAGCTATGAAGGAATGTCCAATGCATGATCCTAAAATTAGCATGAATTTTTGCATTTTGGCTGCTTTTAAAAATCTTAATCTAGCAATTGAGATCAAAGGCATGTTAAATTGAATATAAATGATGTTTGTTCTCTCTGCCTTTGTCAATTCATATGTGTTCTGATGTTTAATGATTTAGTGAAGGTAACAAACCTGAATATATTCATAGTCATTAAACTCTAGAGCAGTTTCCCAGTGAATCGAAATGGAATTAGACAGTGTGCTTCAGTACAGAGGTCACACATCTAGATGTTATCTAAAAGCTTCATTAATATATTGCAAATGCAGATTGTGATAATAAAAATAAATCACATTATCATTTCCTTTTGCAAAATAACAAATCTAATAGTTCAAAAAATAGGTATAATTAAAGTGCAAGCTCAGCACTGAAGTGTGGTGAAAGTGTGCATTGAGGACATTGAGGACCATGTGACATTAGAAGGGCATGAGGGTCAGACAGTGATCAGAGAGTAGGGGTCACAGTTCGCCAGGCTCCTCTGGGCGGCAGGCTTCCTCACCGGAGAGAAGCCGGCTACGGCGGGACGCCTCGGCGGCCAACGCGCAGGAAATCTCGATGCGTTTCTCCTGCTCATGAAGCTGCTGCTCCGGGTTACTGGATCCCTCCACCGGCCCGTCCAAAACTGGCACCACATTTTGCAGGCTGGAGAAAAGACAGATCATCCATTAATATACAATAAAGAATATATATATATTTCCACAGATGTGATTAAAGTCTATTGTTTTAAAGGTTTTACCTAAGAGGAAATACTATCATGATTTACTCAATGTTGTTTCAAACCTATTACCTTACATTTTCCAAAGAACACAACTTTTATGGTGTGTTTTTATACTTGTATTTTCACAGCTTGACATCGTTTTAAAAGTTTAACGGTCCCATTTTGTTCGGCAAGTGCTGCGTATGGTTTATGGCAGTATAACAAATGGGTTTGGACCAAACAGAACAAAAACAAAACGAAGGTTACTGGCTGTGCAATGAATGAGGACATGATGTGCATCATACTTTGATTTGGCAATCAGTGTCTTGATTCTTTCAACTTTCTTCTGTTTTTCCCGCTGCTCTTCTGGGCTGAGCGGTGTACTGGGCTCGATGTCCAAGTATCGCTCAGGGATCAGGACTTTATCTGGCATTGACAACTGAAAAAACAATGAAACAAAAGTCCTTGCATATCATTCACATCAGCCATTATAAAACAAATGTAAAATTGCTGGATGATGTAAAAAAAATTGTTGTTCAAGTGCAAATCAGTGCTGCCATGTGTCCTCTAGTCTAACCTCTTTGTTGAGATCCAGGTCATAGTGTTCAGGCTCCACGTGTCGTCGCAGGCGAGCAATTTCTTGCCTGGGTGACTCCACACCACCTCCCCTCACGGCCGCCTCAAGATCCTTAATATCCACCTCATCAGCTGTTACTCTCCTCCGCACCTGGATAACAGGAACAACAAGTGGCTCAATGCTTGGCATGACTTAAAGTACACTGCAAAAAAATCTATTGTTTTCATATCTTCAATTACTTTTATTTGTCTTACACCAGTGACAAATCATTTCATGTTTTAAGCATATACTTTATGGTACCCAATTAATGTATTAATTATTATTAGATATAATATATCAATTTACTTAATTTACTACACTCTTAAAAATAAAGGTTCTTTTTTTGGCATCTATGGTTCCATGAAGAACCTTCAACATCCATGGAACCTTTCCATTGCACAAAAGGTTCTAAGCGCAAGTAGTTTCTTTAGATTTTTTACCCTTAAATGCATACCTCGTGTCTTTAGTGACCCAGGACGTCATTTACTACCCTCATCTTTATTCATTTTTTAAAGTTAGACATCAATCTTCTTAGTATTGCTCAATCAATTCATTATAAACAATATAACAAGAATTAAATAATACAATTATAAAAGAATGCCTGTTTTCCCACAAGGTGGCAACGTCTGATACACAATGATGAAGTGATGTTTCACTCATAGTTACCGCAGGCAGAAAACAATAGAATACACAGTATTGAAATACTGAAATGGCTCAGCGATTTACTGCAGAGCAAGTACTGAACGCAATAAAATACTAGTGTCACTGTCACTTAATGCTAGATCTGGTAAAGTAGCTGACAGCGATCAAAATATTGATTTTGAAGACATTGAAAATTATAGTTTTGAGAATATGTTTGAGATGGTGAGGAAATGAGCTCTGACAAGGACAGTGATGATGGTATAAAACATCTTCTCAAACTAAACCCTTCCAAGCTTCAAAAGGTATCAAAGTGTACTTTATTTTATTCTTCTGTAATTGTTACTCTAATATCAGAAGTATAATAATATAATAATCAAATATATAATATATATTATCAGGATAGGAAGAGATCCATGCTTGTTAGATATAGATCCACATCGCTAAAGACCCGAATATGCAATAATGATTGGCCAAACAATCATGCATTTAAAGTTTAAAATATTCTTCACACTAAGAGAAAAAAATGGTTCTTTTAACAACTGTTTACTGAAAGGTTCTTTGGGGAACCAAAAATGGTATGCCACTGCTACTTTTGGAAGCGTTACTTTTATTTTTAAGTGTGTAGTAAAGTAATTTTATTTCAAGTTGTGAAGTGCCTAAATGATCAAAATTCAATAAGTAATAAATCTGACCCTAATAAAAAGTGGGAGTAAGAATTCAACTCAAAAGCATGAGCTACTGGTAATAAGATGCACTGCTAACCAGCTAGCCTTGCGTAAACTCATGATATGTTTAAGAGTATGACGCTAACCACTCTGTAGTTAGTTGAGTTGCTGGAGAGGTTGAGGCTACGCCTCTTGTCTCTGACGGAGCTGCTCTGGTTTCTTCGTATCCTCTCGTTCTGTTCCTCCACGCTCATTTTCGACTTCACTTCTGCTGGGAACACCGCACTCTTTGGCCTCTCCTGGGACACACATCAAACACCATTACAGGCTGTATTCATAAATGACTACTTATAATGCCACATAGTCCTATTCATACTGAATCTAAACATATAATTTGGATCTGTAACCAATTTATGTTATAAATTGGACCTACTATATTTTATAGTTCATTATACTTCATCATACACTCACCTAAAGGATTATTAGGAACACCTGTTCAATTTCTCATTAATGCAATTATCTAATCAACCAATCACATGGCAGTTGCTTCAATGCATTTAGGGGTGTGGTCCTGGTCAAGACAATCTCCTGAACTCCAAACTGAATGTCAGAATGGGAAAGAAAGGTGATTTAAGCAAGTTTGAGCGTGGCATGGTTGTTGGTGCCAGACGGGCCGGTCTGAGTATTTCACAATCTGCTCAGTTACTGGGATTTTCACGCACAACCATAGGGTTTACAAAGAATGGTGTGAAAAGGGAAAAACATCCAGTATGCGGCAGTCCTGTGGGCGAAAATGCCTTGTTGATGCTAGAGGTCAGAGGAGAATGGGCCGACTGATTCAAGCTGATAGAAGAGCAACTTTGACTGAAATAACCACTCGTTACAACCGAGGTATGCAGCAAAGCATTTGTGAAGCCACAACACGCACAACCTTGAGGCGGATGGGCTACAACAGCAGAAGACCCCACCGGGTACCACTCATCTCCACTACAAAAAGGAAAAAGAGGCTACAGTTGAAGACTGGAAAAATGTTGCCTGGTCTGATAAGTCCCGATTTCAGAGACATTCAGATGGTAGAGTCAGAATTTGGCGAAAACAGAATGAGAACATGGATACATCATGCCTTGTTACCACTGTGCAGGCTGGTGGTGGTGGTGTAATGGTGTGGGGGATGTTTTCTTGGCACACTTTAGGCCCCTTAGTGCCAATTGGGCATCGTTTAAATGCCACGGCCTACCTGAGCATTGTTTCTGACCATGTCCATCCCTTTATGACCACCATGTACCCATCCTCTGATGGCTACTTCCAGCAGGATAATGCACTATGTCACAAAGCTCGAATCATTTCAAATTGGTTTCTTGAACATGACAATGAGTTCACTGTACTAAAATGGGTCACCAGATCTCAACCCAATAGAGCATCTTTGGGATGTGGTGGAACGGGAGCTTCGTGCCCTGGATGTGCATCCCACAAATCTCCATCAACTGCAAGATGCTATCCTATCAATATGGGCCAACATTTCTAAAGAATGCTTTCAGCACCTTGTTGAATCAATGCCACGTAGAATTAAGGCAGTTCTGAAGGCGAAAGGGGGTCAAACACAGTATTAGTATGATGTTCCTTATAATCCTTTAGGTGAGTGTAAAATGTATATCTATTGTTGAATAACTTTTACATTTAACAAACAATTTACAGATTTAACCTACCCTGGAAATGTGACCGTTGGACACCTTCCCATTCCTCCGTTGGACGGCATCAGAGTTGTTTTTTTCTTCTGAAGGCGACTTGGTCCTAGGTGGAACAATTCCAACTGCGAGGAAAAAGTCAGTTATACACTATATTTTAGACAGACGCCATTGTAAGGCAATGCAGTTTTGTTGGTTCCTTCCTAGGTTTATCAGTTGGCCATTCTATAAGCATTTTAGAATTCATCCTAGAATTTTGGGATTTTAGAATTTAGCTTTGTAATACAAGATTTTAGATTAGTAATTTGTATATTTTAAATATTGGTCTATTTTTTGTTTAAAATCCTTAAATTATTTAGTACTGATGTCTCATTGTAACAGCAAAATAATTCAACTGTTTCAGGAAACTGTAAAAATGCTAAGGTCAATGAACAATAATAATAATATTCCAGATTTATCCCCAACTTCACATGCTCAAAATTAAAATTGACAGCCATTCTTTTTACCTTTATTCTGGTTGGATAGCCGGTCTTGCTCTGTCTCAAAGTCGCCGGCCTTTTCTCCCTGTGAGTTGTAGTTGTGCTGAAACAGAACATAGCAAATATAAACCCTGATAAAAAAAATATCCTAAAGGAATATGCAGGATTGCTAATTGAATTTCTGTCATAATTGAAACCAGCCACCCCAAAGAATCCTGACAGGATGAAAAAATAAATAAATAATAATCCTCTAAGAATCAAACTGAGAATCTAGTTGTTAAATCTTATTTGATTCTTAGCAGATGCTTAATCTGATCCATTTGGATTAGATTCATATTATGATTTAAATGCCTTCCCATACCTACATTTATCACCTAGGGAACCATTTCCCACAAAACCACCCGCCATTTAGCACAGCTTTTAGCAATTCATTACCCTAACAGTTTTCTTAGCATAGATGAAAAAAGTATGAAAGAAAAAAAACAGTCAGCATGGTGCACAGTGGGGGCTTCTACAGGTTGCTCAAAAGCATGATGAATAGCATCCTGTAAATGCATGAAGCTGTTTGGGCGAATATGACTATACGTAAAAGCAATGGAAGCATTTCTACAAACCACAGCACTGATAAACGCAACACTAGCACTGACACGAGCAAGCACAAATTAAAATGGGTACTAAGGACAAAAATGGTGCAACTACACAAGTCTGTATATGAGGGAATTTGAGCTGTCTGCCAGCACACACACACACACATTAGAGGGAAAATGGGAACTGTTATGGAAGACAAGCTACTCTATCTGATTCATTTATTCCAGTATTTTCTATATCTTACAACAGATGTTATATTGTGATGGCGTTTGGTTTGAGATGAAGTGATAAACGACAAAATGATAAATATGTAAAAGCAAACAGAGATTATATAAAGTTAAATAGTACAGCAGAAGGAAAGGGAAGTTATCAAGTTAATGAGTGAGCGTGAAAAGGAGATGTTGTTGAGGTTGCAATAATGATGATGGAAATGGACACAGTGGAAGTATGATTCCTTGTTCTCGTAGTGTGGCCGCCTTCCTGAGGTACCTTTCTGCTGCGGAATTCTTCCTCGTTCTTGTAGCCTTCGTGCTGGATGCCTGAATGGGGGCCCATACTGCGCAGCCAGGCATTGCTGTCTAAGGGAAGGGGAGGGACAGAGGGGGGAAAGGACTGGGAGGACTCCAGGGGCTGGTAAGATTTAGGAAGTGGAGGTCTTGGAGGACCAACCTCCTGTAGTGGAAAGGCAGGAGAAAACAAACAAACAAAAAAAAAACAAGGAAGTTGGGAAAAGAAAGTAAAGTTTACGGAGAGAAAAGGTATAAAGCAGAAGGGAAAGAAAGGCAGGGAGGAGGAGAGAAGAGAAGGAATGGAGAGAGAGACCACTGCATCAAGAGCGACTAAGCCAGGTGGAGGGCGGAGAGAGTCATGGGAAGCATATTGGCATGGATCCCTCACCACAAACGCTAAGCAACACTGACCTGCACACGACCCACACATGTACTTTGCATTTTGATAAATCACTGCTAGCAAAGGCAACTTGAGTGAGTTTAAATGGCTAAGGCCATTTGTTTTAACATGGAAATCCTTTGTGACCTAAAATTTGAAGTCTGAAAATGTGCAGTTCAGTCAGGTGCTGATTTTTCTGAATAAATGGTATGTGCTAGAAGCCAGAAAAGGCATAAAACTCTGGGTATATTTTGGTAACGTATCACTGTAGGAGTGGGTCGCCTATGAATACTAGCAAACACGCACAACCAAACGATTAAGAGTGACTACAGCTAAGTAACAACAAAAAACAGAATCGTACAGCCAGAAAACAGGTATTAGACACAGAAATCCCATTTCAGGCCATTTAATCATTATTCAATTACATTAATTCAATTCCTGATTAAGCTCATTGTGCTTTATCTTATGCTAACAAGCTAATTGAGAGTGCAACAGTGCCCGTCCACATTTTCAGTAGCCTTGGTTCCAAGAAGCCATGGACCAAACCATGTCAAAGGTACAAGACTGTTTATTTAACAGCAATCCCATAAAGCATTGCGAATTACACAACTGAATTAAAAACATTGGAGATTTTTTTAGTTTTTCACTAGGAATTCTGTTTTTGAGCATGCTTATTTAAAAAATACATTGAAATAATGCAGGCTGCTGGCTTCAACAAAAACATATACCATTGATTTACAAACTTCCCTATGGACAAAATAAATGGGATTTTTACTTCCGTAACCCCACTGTTGCACTCTATTATGGACTCTTTTAAAAATAAAAGTCTTTTGAAATTATTACCACGACTCCATGGCATTGGACTATGGTTAGGGTTTTCTTTAAATGAGCCCAGTACAGCAAATATTAATTATTGTGAATAAGGAACAAATCATGCTGTCCTGAATAAACAAAAAATAGAAAATCCTTCAAATGTAAAAGCTAAGTCCTATGATCAGCCTTGATTTAATTAGAGGAAACAGACTAATTGAATATCCCCTTCTTCGTTTAAATGAAATGTTTTGGTACTAGAGAATATGCTATTGTATTGTTTTCTGTGCACTGTAATGAGTAACAGTGTCTTCCATTGAAGAATAATGGTGTGTGAAATACCTCTGTGGCCAGCTGTTTAGTGGGAGAGGCGTGAGAGCCAGGGACAGGAGAGAAGGGGCTGAGAGGACTCGTCAGACTCACTGAACTCAAGGGACTTGCAGGACTGTTTGTGCTGAAGGAGCCGGATGCTCCACTGGCTACTGGAGACAGAGACAGATAATAGAGTTAAGGACTTATGTCAGGACGTCAAAACTAACCTAATATTCTTCCCTGTAATGTGCTCCACTTTGCTGCTGTTGTATTCTAATAAAACATAATCAAATCATAAAACTAATGATGTTTTTCTCTGTTTCCCAATTACTTAGACTGTTTCACAATGTATGCACAAAAGGTATGAAAGCGCCGCAGGATAAAAATGGAAAATAAAGTGATTTCTGATTTATTGTATTGACAATTTCCTTTAAAGTCGTCATTAAACGGAAGTAGCAATAGTTTTTTCTTCTCTTTTGTGATGTTTATCCGAGTGAAACGGATTCTCGAACAAGAAAAAAATGTAGGACAGGACTAGATTTTACTCCATCAGGAATTGATTGAATCGTTACAGGTTGTCTCAGGCAGTTTTGTGGGTCACACATTAAAAGTAACGTGAGATAAGTAATTAGATTACTTTTCCAAGTAACTAGTAAAGTAACACATTACTTACTCAAATAAGTAACGCAAGTTACTTTGTTTTCCCATTTATTGACTGACAACTCTTGTCCCCATGTTGAGAGAAATTGGGAATAAAGGTGTAGAGGTGTTGTGTGCGCTGTGTAAACATGATGGTTATTGTAGTTCTAGACTAAATGTGAACATGCATTTACTCATCTCACCTGCACAAAAACTGAAGTGAGATGCACAAAGATTTTTTACTACCCAATGTCTTTGCTGCTGACCTTCAATGATCCCATTGAACCATACTAATAAGCAAAAATGACTTTAGATAAAAAATGGAGGGCAGAGACTTGGTTCTATCCATTGATTGTTGATTGGAAGGAGGAAGATCTGAATGTGAACTTTCAGATCATTTTAAGAAAGGTTTGGTGTTTAAACTGACTAAATGATTGGAGAAGTCTGGCGTACTCACCAGAGAGAAGTCTGACGTTTCACCGGAAAATCCAGTTATGAAATTTTGATTAAATTACAAGCCAGTTGGAACAAAATGAAACGCATTTAGAAAAAACAAAAGGGTGAATTTTCATCTCATGCAGACTTTAATATTCTTCTTCTTTCCAACCAATTTTTTGCTGTGTTTATGTGTGATTTAGATCATCTGACCTCTGTGTTTGGCCGTGTCCGTTCCACGAGACGGGTTGTTTTTGTGCAGCCCCTCCAAGACATCCTGAACCCTCCAGAACTCTTTCTGAATGTGCCTGTGTACCAGCTCACTCTGGGAGGAGAAGAGATTCTGTTAGACAAGCTATTCATTGAAACAGAAAAGACACATGCATTATTTAATAGTGCTGTCAGGATCATTATAAAAATGCATTTTTATTCACATTAATAATTAATAAGAATCACAAGCCATTCAATTATTGATTGCACAATTAATTTCCATTTAAATAAATGTGAGCAGTCCTTGCATTTGCACTACTAGCAAATAAATAGGTAACTGCTATGGATCATAATTTAGTATACTAATTAATTCTGTATCGTCAAGGTCACATTTTTTACTATGATAATGCCCACATCACACCACCCATGATGGATAAAGGTAAATCAATCATGTGAAAATGATCATGCTGAATACATGATGCAAATGGATAATTGCATGTGCCCGTGAATAAATGATCTGTCTAAATGAAAAGACGGCAGAAGTCATTAAGGGTTTGTAGTATAGGAGTTCAAGGTTTCCAAGAAAGTAATGATGATGTTGAAAACATGAGCGCCGCTGATGATGATGACAAACATGGAAATCAATATACCTGCCCTCCAGCGTTCAGCTGCTCCCAAAGGTCACCATGGATGCTGTTCACATCGTCCTCTAGTGCCTCGAACTCCATTCGGGTGGTGGTCAGGGCCTGTAAAGAATGCAAAGAATATTTAAGAAATATCTATTTTCAAAATCATACAATTTAACATTTATTCAATCAACAACACTAGCTTTGATAATGTGCTAATGTGTTTTCATAAAACTGTTAAATTGTCTGTTTTCTTACACTGGAGGCCTGAGACAGCTCTCCTCTGATGTTTATCAGCTTGTTTTGTAGACTCTCCTTCTTCAGCTGAAGTTTCTCCATGGCCAGCGGCTGGTTCCTGTACAGCTCCATCTCCTGATGTGTGGCCACCAGCACCCCCTCTAGACTATCCTGGAGATTGCAGAAGACATTCAAGTAATGTTTGGTTTAGTATTTTTACGTTTTATGGTTTAAGTATATCATTTAATCAGAAATTACCTTTTCCATTCGCAAACGATGAACTACAGTCTCCTGCTCTTTCACAAGACGATTCTGCTCACACAGGCGGCCCAGTAGTTTCTGTACAGAGACAAAATGAAAATTCATGGGTCTGTTATGCCAATGACAATGATTTATATGTGTGAGTAATATGTATGACAATGAGTTATACATGTGTGCACCAAAAATTCTGTCTTTGATCATACAAATTGACTTACACTGGTTTCAATCTCATTAATCTTCAGTGTGGGATGTAGGTCACCGTACACATCATGAAACGGAGGCACCTATAACCAGATAAAATAAAATAAAATGGAAATATTAGTGAAAATGAGTCTTCTGATTGTATATACACTACCAGTCAAAAGTTTTGGATCGGTAAGATTTTTAATGTTTTTAAAAGAAGTAAATTCTGTTCACCAAGGCTGTTCACCGTTTATTTGATTAAAAAAAAATGTAATATTGTGAAATATTATTACAATTCGAAACAGCTTTTTTCTATGTGAATATATAGTAAGGTGTAATTTATTCCTATGATCAAAGCTGAATTTCCAGTGTCACATGATTCTTCAGAAATCATTTACATTTTTATTTCAGGATTCTTTGATGAACAGAAAGTTCAAAAGAACAGCCTTTATCTGAAATATAACAATAAACACTACTGTTCAAAAGTCACTACTGTTCTTTTGAACTTTCTATTCATCAAAGAATCCTGAAAAAAAAATTGTACACAACTGTTTTCAACATTGATAATAATAATGAATGTTTTTTGAGCATCAGATCATCATATTAGAATGATTTCTGAAGAATCATGTGACACTGAAGACTGGAGTAATGATGTTGAAAATTCAGCTTTGATCACAGGAATAAATTACACTTTACTATATATTCACATAGAAAAAAAGCTGTTTGTAATAATAATAATAATAAATTGTAATAATATTTCACAATCTTACTGTTTTTTGTATTCTTAATCAAATAAATGCTGTCTTGGTGAGCAGAAGAGACTTCCTTTAAAAACATTAAAAATCTTACCAATCCAAAACTTTTGACTAGTAGTGTATATATATATATATATATATATAAAGAGCATAATATTATTAATATCAATAATCGTTTTAAATAAATAACTTTTAAAATAAATAAATAGATACATTATTTATTAGCCATTGCAACGTGCTGTTTGCATTATTCAGCAACAAAAACCATCCCAAATGCTGTGTCAATGATAAGCCCCACTGTGTGAAGGCTATATACTGAACAATGGCTTTCTTGCTGGATGATGTGAATGGGTAAGACACACACACAGAGGACAACAGCAAGACGGCACGATACACAATGACTACACAATGGAGGGTGTGATATAAGGCAAACAAGCACTGGAAATGGTGGGATTCTGGCACATAAATAAAGCGAAAAGGCTGAAAACCAATCGAAAACCAAAGACAAACTGAAGATTGTGGCTTAACTTGTATCACTGAACTTGAAAACTATCACTTAAACCTAAAGCACTATCGAAACATCCAACATGCCACATCGACCAGGAAGCACAGAGAGAGGCAGGCTCCATTACAGCCTCAGAACAGCCTCGTTTGAGCCTAACTTTGCCGGAAAGAGACTGAAATGAGGTTTGGTGGTGCAGGAATACCAGGTAGATCAGCAGCCTGCCTCTCTAGAGGACTCTCGACTCTCTTACTTGTGAGAATAGCTTTGTTCGAGGAGAGGAACGCTCAACCATTCTGGTGACCATGCCGATTAGGTGATCACCATCTGTCATCTAGGGCAGAACAAACCATCATTCATCTGGCTATACACCTGACTTTGAATATGGCCGACTTCGGTGGAACCTAACTTATACTTCACAGCAGGTAGAAGAGAGACCGGGGCTAGTTGTCACAGTATTTTTTTTCTATCAAGTCCATATTAGGTACACTACCGTTCAAATGTTTTTACACTACAGTTTAGGTCGGTAGGATTTTTTAAATGTTTTTGAAAGAAGTCTCACTAGGGCTGCATTCATTTGATTAAAAATAGAGTAAAGATTTGGAAATGTTCTTTAGTTCCACAACTACATCTTCTTGGAGATAAATCAGTGGTAACCAACCAACCATTTATCGAAGAAACATTTAAGAAACATTTCACAGTAGGTGTGACAATGTGCCTCAATGAAAATGTGGCATCCTTCCCCAACCTGGCATTAAAAATAATAATTTCCAGAACTGACAAAAAAAACAACAATTAAAGACAATTAAAAACCACTGCTAGAGTAAACACATATTTGTAAAGTTGAACTCTTGACTCGAAACCTTACAACCTTGTTACAGCTTTCCCATGTGAAAACTACGAAGGAGCTAAATATAGCAGTTGCGGCTGTGAACGTCACATGCAACCGTAATGAAATTAGAAAACACTTTCAGATCAGTGTGAGAACTAACACAGAAGGGAGAAAGGGAGGAGAAGACAGTGGTGCTTTACAAAATGTTTGAAAGGACCATGACTACATTTACGACGTGGTTGTTTATGTTATTCTGAAGTGGGCATCCAAACATCAGTCAGTCTGTTCTTTATCAGAACACCTTCTTAATGTGAATCCAACAATCAAAAGCTCTGCTTATGTCTAGGTTTGAATACCAGATTTCTAATGTGGTCAAAAAAAGTCGACATGAAATGGAAGTTGTGATAGACTTTTCTTCCCTATAATTGTGTCGTATATCAGAGAGAAACGGCTTTTCGAACAAAAAAAAAAGTTGATTTTGTCCATCGAGAAATGATTGGATTGTTGCAGTTTGCTATTGCTGTGATGTCATGTGAGTGACAGGTTGTCCTGCCCTCGTCAGAGAAGATATGTTGTTTGAAAGAGGGAGGGAAAGCTATTTTGACTAAAGATTATGAGGGCACATGAATAAAAAAGAAGAAGATGTGCACATATAAATCATTTATAATAAATACAGTAATTTGCCAAGGTGGGTTGCTCTAGCTCGCTCGGTTTTGGAACAGAGCATGTGCTGTCAGCATTGAAACTAAGTTGTGTTTTTTGGATCAAGCCTACCTGCTGATCTAGGTACTCCAGGTTCCTCTGAAGCTGCACGTCTAAAATGTCCTCCTGATGTGTGTTAAACCCAGCAGCAGCAGCATACAGCACGCAAAAGCATCAGATGGAGGGATGGAGACCGAGACACAGGAGAGGACACACACATGCTGATCACGGCATTGCTAATCACAGCACAGCGTGGTGCATCACGCTCATACTCATAAGAACAGACAAGTACATGCCCTCAATTACAAGCTATTGCACATACAAATGATCAGTCACATGATCACATGATTTGCTGATTCTCAATTGACAAGGCTGTAATCGGCTTGCACCATGCTAAATACATTCACAAATGCTTAAAAGGTGCTGACTTACCATTTTACTGTGGAGAGATGCTGGGGATGCCGGGTAGTTATAGTGGTACATTCCTTGGCTGTAAGAGCGACGATCTCCAGGGAAATCGTACTAAAATAAGAATTAAATATGGTAATTTAGTGTATGCTGTATATACACATTTAATATACACTATTTTTGAAATAAACACTTTCATTTAACAAGGATGCATTAAATTGATCAAAAGTGACAGTCATTTTTTTTAAATGCTACAAAAGATTCCTGAAAAACTGCATCACGTTTTCCAAAAAAATATTAATGAATATTAAGCAGCACAACTGTTTTCAACATTTATGATTTCTGAAGGATCACGTGACACTGAAACGCCGATTTTTTGGATAATATGTTATCTTAAATAATATATTTTGTAGTGCAAGTGGGCAGTTCTGCAATAAGGTAATAAGCTGCAAAGTGGACTAACAGTAGTTTGACAGCACACGCACATAAAGAATTCAAAAGTTTAAGAAAGTTGCCAGTCAAAATTATTCAATTGAGGTGCTCTGGTTATTGTTGTCACTATATGGATGCTTAGCTGGTTGACAGGTGCTTTACCTTAGGTGAGCTCAGTGACCTGCGGAGTCCGTAGACCGAGGGGTCAGCATAAATACCCTCCTCTCTTATTCGGCTGGGTCCCCGATCAAACCTAGTGCTGGGCGATCGGGCAGGAGAGGCGAAGCTGTGCGGAGAGTAGGGTCCTCCCGATGAGGAAGAAGGCGAGCGAGGGACTGACCGTGAGCGCGGCTGTATGGAAAGCCGTCTCATAGAGTTCTGTGCAGAGTCCAGCTGGGGGTAATAGGCAGGAGCTTGGGGTCCCATCATCCACTGAGGGTCTCGAGGTTGACCGTATATGGGTCCGTCTCGCAATGACCTCCTTCTCTCTTCCACGGTCCAGCGAGGAGATGGTCGGTTGTACGCAGCCGACATGGAGCAGATGCTCTCGGGTCGGACACCGGGTGGGTAGAGGGGATATTCATCCATATACGGAGGCCCGCCGTACACGCTGTAACAGTCTGCTGACATACCGCGGTTCACTGTGTAGTACCTGGATGGACTGAGAAGCAGAGTGATTATAATTAATAACAAATTAGTGAAAATCTAAATAAAAATAGACTATTTTTCTAAGTTTGGGGTCAAAGTCTATTAAAATAACTGTTTCTATGTTAATATATGTCAATTATTCTAAATAATTCATTATTTTTCAGCAGTCATTACTCCAGTCTTCAGCATCACATGATATTTCAGAAATCATTCTAATATGCTGATTTGGTGCTTAAGAAACATTTCTTATTATTATCAATGTTGAAAACAGTTGTGCCGCTTAATATCTTTGAGGAAACCGTTATACATGTTTAAAGGGTTATTAGATTAATAGAAAGTTCAAAAGAGCAGGATTTATTGGAAATAGAAATATTTTGTAACATTATGAAAGTATTTACTGTCACTTTTAATAATTGAATGCATCCTTGTTGAATAAAAGTATTAAAGGTATAGCGGAGGATTTTCTTTTTCCGGGTGGATCATCAAGACTATTGGTCCTCCTAAGTGTCAATCATTCTGGTGATATGTTTACGTAAGGCCGTCGTACGTGCTCGTGCACACGATTCACACGATGGCGTGCGCTCAAAACACAGGTTGGGCTTCCCACTGATGCCTCAGTCGCGAAGTTTCTACTTGACAGGTAAAGTTTGGCATGCTATTTGGAGAAATCCATTTAAAATCACTGCTAGTAAAAGTTAATGTAGCTCGTGCATACGTTTAATAGGCGTTCCCTCTCGGGAGCAGGTAGAGTGTTGCGCATGTGCATTTTTTCAAAAAGTGGAGAGGGCGGTTCTTTTCTAAAATTCGGGAAAATCCTCCGCTATACCTTTAATTTCTTAAAAAATTCTTAAAAATGTATTGACCCCAAACTTTTGAACAGTAGTGTATATATACTAGCATTACTTAAGAAAAAATGAAACTAAACTAAAATAATTTGTTTACAACTCCAAAAAGAACTTAAATTCCCATACGTTTTTGCAATCTACTTACATTATAAACAAAAATGTCAGAGAAAAATAGCAGAGAAATTAAATCAGTTTAGTAATTGTACCAGTGTGATTAAGTTTAACATATTAATATTAAATACTATAACTAAAAAAAAAATTAAAACACTAAAACTAAAATAAAAACAGAAAATTACAAACCTAAAGTAGATCTAAAAAAGATAAATAACAAAAACTACATTAAAATACTTCATTGAAAATAAAATGAAAACTCCTTTGAAAAACCCAACTATAATAACCCTGCTGAGAAGAAAAGGATGAGGTTGTGACGCCTCACCTGCGTCCGTCGTCCTGTGGCACCATGGCCCGTCGCTGGTTGACCCACTGCTGCAGCTGCGTCATGGAGCTTTTCCTCTGGGCGAGTCTCTCTGGTGCCGTCCTGGGCACAAAGCCCCTCCGCATCACCACATTCTCCTCGTGCGGCTCTCGCAAGTCCCTCACATTCTCTTGGGACTGGTATCTTGAACCGTTGGGAGGACCATAGTTACCCCAGCCGTTGGGGTGATGGGGTGCCAGGCCTCCTTTCTCCCCCATCCTGCTCTCTATATTAGGGGTTACTGGGGTGCTGGGTGTGGTGTCTCTGGACTCTACTCCATTTGGCTCATGTTTGACTGGCTCGTGAAAGTCTGGCCTCTGCCCGTTGTTCTCCGCATGAGAGTTGGGCTCCAGTCGTTTGGCTACCATGTCATTTTGGTCAGCTGTAGGGATGGGCTCAGATTTATTTCTGCAGGACAGCAGGAGAGAGAAAGACAAAACATCTGTGAGACACTGTCATGAAACAGAGTGATGCCTTTGATCTTCTTTATGCAATGTTGTTTTATAAGGAGTGCACATGACTGATTGTTTCAGAGTATCAGGGTAGCAGTACTAAGGACGCACTCTTGCATTCCATCTCTGCTATTTTTTAGCATCTGCTGTTTTCGCTCCACGAGAATCATGTTTTTAAGACGCTGTCCAAACCCATGACTTTTTGTCCTTCTGTGAAACTCAAAAAGTGGAAATCTTGAAGAATGTGAAGAGTTCAGATGCAAAAGCCTCTAAATGCCATCTGAAATTTTCTTATAGAATGATCTTTTTATCAAGCTTGTATATTTAAGTTCAGTAATTTCACTTAAATGACAATTAATAGGTAATCTTCATTGCCATTTAAGTGAAATTATTGAATTTAAATATACGAGCTTGATAAAAATGATCATTCTATAAGAAAATTTCAGATGGCATTTAGAGGCTTTTGCATCTGAACTCTTCATGTACTCTTTGTTCTCTATGAATGAAGATCCATAAAAGCACCAGAAACTTTTAATAAACGTAGTCTATATTACTCATGGACTTTATTTCAAGGAGTGGTTGACCGATATATCATCAAGGCTGATTTTTTAGTTATCGCATCGGCCAATAAGTTATCCTGTTTGGTCGTGAAGTGTCGTATGTGGGACTTTTATTTTGACAGAGTGCAGACACACAGGAAAAATGCATGTACAAACTATCCAAGTGAATTGAGTTTGGCTGTCACTAGATACACACAAGTGAGCAACTTCAAACTATGGTGCACTATATATCTAGTTGACCATTATGTGGTCATATTACTTATGTCATATTCACTTTGTAGTGTGTGTAAAAATAGCATTTCCTGGTCTTCGAGGGGTTTGTTTTTATTCCCATTGCACACAGATTTACACTACCAGATTACTAGTAAGTTTTATTGGTTATATTTAGTGTAGGACTGTTAAACGATTAATCGCGATTAATCGCATCCAAAATAAAAGTTTGTTTTTACATAATACATGTGTGTGTATGGTGTATAATTATTTTCTATATATAAATACGCACACATGCATGTATATATTTAAGAAATATTTGCATGTATATACTGTGTATATATATTTATATTATATATAATTTATATTATATATAAATATTTTATATATAAATAACACATTTTCTTAAATATATATATGCATGTGTGTGTATTTATATATAGAAAATAATTATACTCCGTACACAGACATAAATTATGTAAACACAAACTTTTATTTTGGATTAATCGTTTGACAGCCCTAATTTAGTGATGTTTTTAAAAATGTCTTTATTTTTGAAAAGGCCATAATATGATAACAGAATCAAGCATTTGCTATCTAAAGTATAAGCGTGTTAATTCTACATATTTTGCCAAAACGCATCTTAATACAAGGTGTAAACAGGGCCATATAGTGCTCATTCTTTATATGGAAAAATCATTTCTCCTTTTATGTTACACAGGAGAAAGAGAGTCATAAGGGTTTGTAATGACAGGAGGGTGAGTAAATGGCAGAATTATATCTTATATAAGAATAAAAATATATATTTTAAACAGTTTTTCACTTTGTCAAGCTGTTTTTGAATGCAGGACCAAATTCTGTGTGAATCAGTGTGTATTATGTGTGATGTGTGTGTGTACCTGGATGTGGCTAGGATGTGGACCCTGGCAGCCTCACTCATGACTTGGATCCACTCCTCTTGCTCCTTCTGGCTGTCGGCACTGAAGTAATATGTACGAGTTCCTGCGTGCTCAGCCTGCAAACAGAACGCAATACTGCCCTTTAAATCCTCACTTTCCTCTTCCTCCTCCTCCTCTTCCTCTATTTCACGCCACACCTGCAACAGAAAGAGAAAGAAAGAGAGAATATTATTGCACTGTCCTGTAGCCACTCCCATTTTGTAAGAACTTAACTGTAAACCTGATACCACAGGAACAACAGAGCATGCAAAAAAAAAGACCCAATACAGCTCATGCAAAATAGTGGATTAAATTGCTCATATGTACGTGAACAGGTATACAAATAACAGCCTGCAAATGAAGGACATGCTTAAAGTTGTAAGCATAAACACAGCACTATTATTTGGAGTAATATTTGGCTTATCGCCTTTCAGAGCTGGAGAGATGTGGGTAGGTGGGGTTGCAGTGCATGCAAACAAACAAATCAGTCGTGCAACGACTGTACATTTTCATGTAAATTCATATCCTCGAATTTAAGAGGGCCAAATTTGTTGATATTTAATATGCAGCAGAACATGGGAGAAAATAGCAGAAAAGACATGCAGATCAGACTCACAAATATAGTAATTGAAGGCTGACAGGTGAGCAATTTAGTCCGGTTTCATTTTTTCATTTAATGACCGACATTTGATTTAGACTACTGAATATAGAAGTTTGAAGATTCTTATAAAGTTTTGTCTTCACTATCATTACCGTTAGCTCATGTTAGGAACGTAAGCATGTGAATCTGATCTTGTCACTTGTCATGCAGTTATAGGAGCAAAAAGAGGTGTTCTGAAATACCTACTAAATGGGGATCATCGACACACTGGAGAAAACTCACTCAGGGGTCCTCAGAGATGGGGGGGTATTGGGAACAGAGGAGAAAAGACTACATAAGGATGACTAGATCAAGTATACAAATCAACTTTAGGAGCAGGTTAGATGTGGGCTAGGTGTGGCCTAATGGAGTGGATAGTGTACACTAATTTCCTGAAAGAGATGGCGGTTAGTAGAAATGGGGCTTTGTTGTGTTGTTTCAGACACAAAACATCAGCTATATGAAACACATAGACACCTGACAATGTAAAACTTTTGTGTGAATGTGTAAGTATAGCATAAATTAGGCTACATTTAAAAAGTAAGACTAGTTTAAATTGTCCAAAACACTGCAGTAGACAACTTCACCACATGAGGGCACTACAGAGTTAATTGTGGACTATATGCATTCAGTGGTCATTAGTGGCAAAGAGCAAAGAAAAAAGAAAAAGAAAAGATAACTGAATAAATTAGTTTGACTACGCAGCTAAAAAACAAAAATACTGAAGGTGTTATTTCTATAATATCTCAAAAGAAATCAACAAAGCTCAGATCTACAAGCAAATTCTACCTAATGCCTCTGATTGAACTTATGTCTAGTCTCTCTAGTTCTTATTTAGGGACAATATTTGCCCTGGAATATTTTTTTTTCTAACCATAGAAAAACACAGTGTATTAGTCCATTTATGCCAAATACTTAATTCAAGTCAATTGAGAAAAAATAAAGTAAATAAATTCAAATGAATTCTAGCTGTTGTTACTTAAAAACAAAATTATTAACAAATATAGCTGTAAAATGTACTGGATATAATAACTATTACTATGGGGGAATATTTTAGTACACATTTTAAATATCTTGGGTCTTTTTTTAACTTTCAGTGGCATTTTTGGTCAGTTTATGATGCAAGAAACCTCAGATTTCTATAACATACATGACACTTTGAGGAAACACATCACGTATACTGAATGGAGAGGGTGTGTTACCACTGATGAAACCTGACAATCACTGGAAGCTACAATAATCCGACCATAAAAATATCATTATGTAATTCAGCATCTCTACCATTGCCAATCCTCTTGATTAGTCTTGCTTAAAACAAACACCTGAACTTTTAGTCATCCGAGGGTGTGCTACTGCTAACATCAGTTTCATACAAACTAATAGTTAACAAATAGACAGTTAGCTAATTGATACTAGAGATCATTAGGGAACTAATTGTATTTCTGAATAGACAACACCCTATGAACAGGATTTGTTGTACATCCACAAACAAATTATAGTCATACACTGTACTGTACAGATGAACGTGTTAATGTGAAATGTCTAGTAAGGATTAAAACCCAGGGAGACCCCTGAGCTTACATGACTTCAATTAACCAGAATAACAGACCTGGACTAAACTAAAGTAATCATTTATTTTCTTGTTCATTCTCTCAATTAGCTGGATATTGTTTGCATGCCTAAAATTCTCTTGAAACTGAGACAGTTATTTGTTTCACAGGAAATGGAGTATCAAAACAAAAGTTTGCCTTAAGTTCTGCCGTTCGCATTGCGGAGGTTGCTTAACTTTAGAAACATGGCACAGAAACCAGTAATGCTGTCCCAATCCTTCGCTCACCTTTGTACCTGCCAAAAGAATGCCTCATTTTCTTTGATTGAACCTCTCCCTGAGGAAACCGTCAAACACTCCCGCACTATTGATTCATTTCAGGGCTTGCCAAATTCTGTGATTACTGTTTGCATTTCATTTTTACAGGGAAGCCATTGGCCTTTGTTTAAACCTTCATTATAGTATAACCAACATTCTAGCACATCTTTAGGTAAGGTAAACAAGTGCAGGAGTAAGAGAGTTTGGCAATTTGTAAGTATGTAAAAGATATTTGACACTGCTTTGTGAGGACGCATGACAAATGAACCATGCTAAACTGAAGTGACATGATTTATCTGGTGCTAATTTGACAAGTTGTCACTAACATAATGATTCAAAGTGTAATATTATAATGAGAAGAGGCAATGTAAAGTTCATAGGTTTCCCAGATGAGCAGTTACCGGTAGTTATAATATGGTGTTGTTTTGGACCCCATTGACTTTCATTGTATGCACAAAAAAAGGTTAAATATCCTTAATACAATAAAAAAAATTATACTAATAATAAAAATGTCTCCTTTTGTGTTCCACAGAAGAAAATGTAGTAATACAGGTTTGGTTTTTAGTGATGCTTCATTGCTTGTAAATCACTTCCTCGAATGTGCATCCTGGAGACATATTTATGTTCCAGATGAGACATTTGAGTTTACAGTAGCATCACATGTCAGACTGATCTATCTTTACAGACCTCCTCTTAACTACCACGTACTCTTCTACCCAAATAATCACAGGGGCCTTCTTTTCTTCTTCACAAATCAGAAAGAAGAGTATTTCAGTGCAAGACTATATTTAGTCAAAGCTTAATTATGTCCTAATTGAAAAGGTTTGTCATCATTGGTCTGTGAAGAGAAACATGCGAGCTCAATCTCATCCTCAGGAATTCCACAGGCTCAGTCAGACCACAGACAAGAACTAGCACAAGATCACTTCTATTGCAGCTAGCCTAAGGAAATAAGCCTACGCAAGGGAAATTCGGAAAGTATGTATTAGTATCCTGATCTGTGTAGGATTTCATGTTATAACGACGCCCTCTTTTTGTGCATTTGCTGATGCAAGTGAAGGCAATACACCGGACTAGCAGGTGATCTGATAAGAATGACATACATTTGACCCTTTTATTGCAAATGAAAGAAGGTCAAGCTAGATAGTCTTGTTGTAATTGGAGTGTGCTTTGATGTCTCTCTCCGTGCCAAGAGCTCTCCGTCTCCTATGGCACTGGCACAGAGGTGCGACCTGAGAACCATGTTTACTAGGGGTGTGACGGTACACAAAAGTTACGGTTCAGTACATACCTCGGTTTAGAAGTCACGGTTCGGTAAAACCATGAGAAAACTAAACATTATTTTTAATAGTAACCTTACACATTACTATTATATTAAAGGTTACAATTAACAACAGAGCCCAAACTATTAAATTCAGTTGCTTTTTATTTTTAGATTTAGCCTAATAATCAACACTCACATAAAAATTGTATGCAAACATTTAAATTGCATATAACGCAGTTTTAGGTTTCTGGTTGCAGCAACGAGGAAACAGGATTTCTGTGCAGCAGACTAACTTAAAACTTAAAACTTAAAACTTAAAACTTAAAACTTAAAACTTAAAACTTAAAACAACACTCGGGAGACTGAGAAACAGGACAGAACAACCAGCTTAACATTAACAACAGACACTGAACAGGACAAAACACAGGGCTTAAATACACAGAGCAGATGAGGGAAACGAGACACAGCTGGGATAAATGAACTTAATGAAAGAAACCATAGTAACTAACAGGCTTGGGATGAACTAATGAAGGAGGAGTGGCTAGAAACTGAACACAATGAACATAGAGGAAGTCCAAACACAAACAGAAGCGTGACACTTTTAAATCTAATTATACAATTATGTTTCTACTCCAATTTGTTGTTAAAATATACTCATTTACACAGTGGCCGTCATAACTTGTTTTCATGACAGATTTATCTAAACGTACATTAAATAATCAAGACAGGTTAAGTAAAATATAAGGAATATATAGCTAATATAGTGCATATATTTAGCGAAAGAGTTTATTTCTCTAGCGAACTAACAAGCTGTGGACACTGAATGTAAATGTAGTTAAGTACTTACCTGAGGTAAATGTAATGCTATGTGACATTGTTTACAAGCTGTTTTATTGATGCCTATCTGCCGTTGAAACACTGATTGTTGAGCGATTACACGAGATATGTTTAAGTTGTACTGTATACTGTCTCTTTCATCATACCTTCAAATGTTTATTCTGTAACTATAGCATTACATTTCATTATAAAATGGAAATTCATTCATGATAAAAACGAAAAATCTCGATACGAGTACGTGTACCGTTATACCCCTAGTGTTACAGTAATCAAATGTCCAAGAGAGACAAGAGACAAGTAATGCTAGATCATTTATTTCAACTGGCAACAATGAAAGTCACTACAGGTTATTTCCTTTGAGTGCAATATCCACTAAACATAGTTTCCCATCTCGGCAATGACCCACAGCTGAGCCATCACATCATGGCTTTTTACACCACAACACAATCTGTTGCTGAGTTTTAGGAATTATTTACTATTTTGTTGTGGAAAATCCCAGAAATCTCAGAAATCCTCTTGTACATTACACGTGCTGTAACTGTATTCTTCTATCTGTATCTTACAATGATGTACATCTCAACATCTGAATAGTGATTCTATAGCATCTTGAAGAGAATAGAATACAATACAATAAAATAGAACAAAACTAATTAAGTTAAGTAAGTTAAGTAAGTTCAATTAAATAAAATCAATTAAATGTTACACTTTATTTTATGGTGATGTAGTTACATGGTATTTACTCAGGTAATGCACTCAAAAAATTAAGCCTTTTTTAAAGATTTAGGCCCTATGCGTTTCAATTAATAGTAATGTTCCATCCAATTTAATTGAATAATCCTAACATATTTGAATTGAATTCAATTTGATGGAATTTTACTATTAATTTAAAGGTGTAAATCTTTTTTAATGATATACTGAGTAATATTAAAGCTGCAGTATGTAAGCTACTTCTCTCTGTTTATGTCTATGATGAGTCACACAGGTACTGGGCACAGTGGTACGACCCATACCAGTCTTAAAGAGCCTGACTATAAAAACTTGTTATAGGTGTACCGTAGTGATTAATTAACTACATGTACTTACAATAGAGTTACAGTTAGGGTTTGGGGTAACACTTTATTTTACAGTGTCCTTGTTACATAGGTTACATGTACTTACCATAGTAATAACAGTAAATTATGCATAATTACATGCAACTAACCTTCAACCAAATCCTAATCCTACCCTAACCCTATAGTAAGTTCATGTAGTTAATTAATATTACTCAGTACTTAAATGTATAATTACACTGTAACAATGACACCTTAAAATAAAGTGTAACTGGTTTTGGTTTAGGGTTAGTTGTAATTATGCATAATTTACTGTTATTACTATAATAAGTACATGTAGTAGTGTGTAACTAACGTCACCTTAATTTAAGAGATAAACACTCAGAGAATGAGCAGTTCACCTGTCTACACAAATTACAGCAGGTGCCGATGCCCAGAGCAGCTCAATGTAAAAACAAAGGAACAGGGCAATTCTGCCTTATTTTTTGGAGTGCCAGACGGAAGAGGAAGCAGACAGTCAAGCTTCAGCGGATATGAAAATGACAGCCCTCTGCTTTCCAGTCTCCCTGCTTCTGTTATTCTGCCTGTCTAAACTCCTTTTGAGCCTCTGACACAAGTAGTTGTACACTCTCAGTCATGCGGAGCTAGGCTTAACTGGCTTGTTTTTGATCCTTATGTTTGCTGATCCTGGAGTCCAGGGGGCAGGGACATGTAGACATGCTAGTGTAGACAAACATGCTTTCAGAAAACTATGAGACCAAATAGGGTTGTCAAAATACCAAAAATGTCAGTAGACAACAACAACATATAAATATAATGTACACTACCAGTCAAAAGTTTTGGATCGGTAAGATTTTTAATGTTTTTAAAAGAAGTCTCTTCTGCTCACCAAGGCTGAATTTATGGAAAAAAAAACAGTAACATTGTTAAATATTATGACCATTTAAAATGACTATTTTCTATTTTAATATATTTTAAAATGTAATTTATTCACTCAAAAAAATAACTCTTTGAATGAACAGAAAAAAATCATGGAAAGGATTTCCACATGATTAACTTGCTTTATTTCAACATTATGCAATTCTGTTCCAATTTAATGTACTTACGTTGGGTCAACTTAATTTATTAAGGTTGATTCAACTTATTTACTATGGTTGGACACAGCTTAATTTAATAGTGTCAGCCCAACTAATTTACTTAATTTGCATCCAACTTATGTGTTTGTTATTTTCATTCATCCATTAATATTTCATTTATTTTAGTGACACATAATTAAATTGATAGACTATAGCTAGCTATTTGCTAGCAGTAGCACATATTAGCATCTTAAATGCTAAGATGTACATGCTCTTTCAACCAAAGCAGTTAAAAGTAACCCAATCAGTCCACAGCCAAACAAAATGCTCCACACTTCTCCACAATGGTAACCCACTGTAATTTAAATGGTTCTAATAATTCCAATGTAATTGAACATTAAACACAATTACACACTATCAAGTCTTATCCTTTTCTCATTTTCTCAAAAAAACATAAAATAACACTTAATTTTAACATTTATTCTCTCTTAATTCAACCATATGCAAAGCATGCTGGGAACTAACAAGCACTGCCCAGTTTCAGTTAATCCAACACAAACGGATTAAGTAAACTTAGATTTTACATATTAAGCAGCTTGAACACAATCAAATTAAATTAGGGCAAAATGGCAGTTGGCTCGCACTACACTGCCACCCTCTGGATGTAAGAATTTTTTACTTAACATAAATGGTTTGTGTTTAGACAACACGATAGGATTTTGTACTGTTAAGTTGAGAAAAAACATTTCAAGTCAACAAACACAATTATTATAAGTAAACTAAATATAAATATATTATGTAAAGTGCACAACCTTCCTAGTTCATTTTTTGATTAAATCTGAATTTTCAGCATCATTACTCCAGTCTTCAGTGTCACATGATCCTTCAGAAATCATTCTAATATGCGGATTTGATGCTCAAAAAACATTCATTATTATTATCAATGTTGAAAACAGTTGTGTACAATTTATTTTCAGGACAAATGGAAAATTCAAAAGAACAGCATTTATTTGAAATAGAATCTTTTGTAACATTATAAATGTCTTTACTGTAAATTTTGATCAAGTTAATTCATCCTTGTTGAATAAAAGCATTGATTTATTTTATTTCTTTCCCAAAGCTTTCTATTTCAGATAAAGGCTGTTCTTTTGAACTTTATATTCATCAAAGAATCTTGAAATAAAAATGTAAATAACTGTTTTCAACATTACTTTATATTCACATAGAAATAATATAATTATTTCACAATATTACTTTTTTTTATCAAATAAATGCAGCCTTGGTGAGCAGAAGACTTCTTTTAAAAATATTTGAACAACAAAACTTATGACTGGTAGTGTATATATAAATATAAAAAGTAATTGGTTCATATTTATATTATATACTATATTTTTAAGTAATGCAATTAAGTTTACATTCCTTTAAGTTAATAATATTATAATAATCAACAGTACTGTACTCAGTAACACAGCTGGGTGAAGGCAAACAGCTGGAAATAACGCACACGCAACATTGCAGAAGGTTAAAGCCACAGCAGTAGTGTGATGCTCTCCATGTTGACAAAGCAGTTAACAGCACGAGCTCAAACAACAGCAAAAATATGGGGGAGAACTGCAAAATGAATGATTGCAGCAACCTTTAATGACTAGGCATCACACAGGGCTGGACGGCTCCTTGTGTGTGTGTTCCGTCTACCACTGTACTTTACAAACACGCACACACTCTCTGGATGGCGTGTGTCTGTTCTGAACGCTCTGATGTGTACTTCATACACAGCAAACAGACAGAGTTCACATGTCTGATAAGAGAGACACCTCAGCCCAGCACGCTAGGACAAGGTAACCAGCTCAGGGCTGCTGGGAAGAACAAAGTGAACTCAGGACAGACAACACCGACTGCAGAGACAGGTGAGAACGGGGGGTTTCATCCAAATTGCCATCAATAGCTATTCCAGACTGGCTGCAAACCCTGTTTTCAAGGTCCACCCTACTTAAGGGAAACATGTCTGTCATGAATCTATTACAAACTATATGAAAGCTGTCTGGCCGTATCTGTGCATCCCACATGCCAGTGGTTCAGCCGCTGAGGACTTTTCCATCCAGAAAAGATTTCTCATCTCTAAGTCTGATGGCGTGAGTCGGTAGACTCACCTCCTGATCTTTCATGTTTCTGCCGTTCATCCCTCAGAGAAAAGATGAATCTTAGGCTAAAAATGTTCCAAGCACACAGCAGTTACACAACCAGCACTCATTAATATTGCAGCGGCTCTATACTGGGACATTAGAATGAGAGAGAGGGAGTAAAAGAAAAATAAATCTCTTCAAAGAGAACATAGTAGCAAACACACATACATATTTATGTAGCCATCTAAAATAAATTGGGCTGATGAAGAAATTATTTTACTGTTGCAGACAAAAGCATTCAACGGCTAGTTCACCCAAAAATGAAAAAGAATTGTCATCAATTACTCACCCCCATGTCATTTCAAGAGTTCAGTAAGACTTTCGTTCATCTTTGGAACAATATTGTTAGAATATTTTTTTTCCAGGTGATGAACAATAAAAGAACTGACAGCCAAGTATGCGATTTCAGATACAGCCAATTAGAATCCACATAACTTTAAGGAGCTCAAACAGAACGTTACCGTCCATTGGTATGGACGATATAGTTATAATTATCTATATAGTTATAGTTATCGTTCTTGGTGTGAACAGGCCTCAACTCCAAATTTAAATGGAATTTTGTCAGATTTAGTGTACTTTTGGGGACAGTATTGTCCTCAAAATTTATCCAAGTGTCCACATACATACTTGTATGTGTGTGTGTGTGTGTATGTGTGTGTGCGCGTAAGGCCTGAAGCAACACAGAGAAAGAGAGTATTAGACTCCCCTGTGAAACTGAAGAATATACTGTGCCCAAAGGCCAAACACTAGTTTTGATCCTTGCACACAGGAGAAGAATTTCATAAAAGAATTGGTAACACTTCCAGGAGAAGAGTCTGAATAAAAAGACCCAGGGCAAGATGCACTGCATCGGACATGTTTCAGGTTCTTTAGTGAAGGCAACATGATACATGTAACCATTCACTGTCACCGATCATGATGAAGAATGGTTGACTAAACACACCTTCCTTTCTCTCTCTCACACACACACACATGACAAACACATTTCAATATCTCCGGGTTAATTATTAACACCTAAGTTCAAAACACGCACACAGATATTTTTAGAGACATAGTGTGACATATATGATGGTGTCATGATTTTTATTATGGCTGCCATAAAAATGAACCTGATCTACGCTGACGTGGATCCACACCGAAACTACACCTTAAGGGTCTCTGTGATATGAAAAAGAAACACTGCACACCTTTGCCTCAGGGTGCAGATGTAAGAGGCTACTGGATCCCTCTGACTGTTGGTTTGCTTTGTTCTGCAAACTAATCTCTGGAGTATAAAATAGTCTCTCTTTAGTAGAAGACTGGACAGCTTTGGATATGTTTTCAAAAACACGTGGATAGGCAGACATGGGTTTTAGTAAAGCTGTGATGGCGGTGTGTCTAAACCTGCCATTTCCACAGGGGATGAACATTAGAAGTATAAGTGTGACGCAGAAACCAAAGTAAAATACAAAAAGAGATATTTGAGAACTATAAAGAAGACTTTGAAGTAAATGTGATCTTACAGTCAAATGACGGTTAAACCCCCTGCTTCTTAAAAAATATTACTTAATGGACAATAACAATATTATACAACAGACATGTTACATAGGAGTTTAAGTCTAATATTATAGAATTTAATCCAAATAGAAAGGGCAAATATAAAATAATGTCTAAATAAATCATATTTAAAGGGATAATTAACCCAAAAATGAAAACAAAGAAGATATTTTGAAGAATGTTGGTAACCAGACATACTATGGAAGTCAATGACTATCGTCGTTACCAACATTCTTCAAAATATCTCCTTTCGTGTTCAGACCCACATGTTGTTCCAAACCTGCAGTTTGAGTAAATGATGACAACATTTTTGGGAGAACTATCCTTTTAAGTCATTATATTTACAATATAATAATTTTTTTATTAAATACAAATAATATATTGTAAATATACAAAATTATCAAAAGTGACAGTAAAGACTTTCATGATGCTATAAAATATTTATTTTTCAAAATAAATGCTGTTCTTTTGAAATTTCTGTTTATCAAAGAATCCTGAAAAGATATTAAGCAGCACAACAGTTTTCAACATTTATAATAATAAAAACAAAAATTCTTGAGCAGCAAATCAGAATATTAGAATGATTTCTGAAGGATCATGTGACACTGAAGAGTGGAGTAATGATGCTGAAAATTCAGCTTTGACATAAAAAATAAATGACCTTTTAAAATATATTCAAATAGAAAACGATTATATGACATTGAAATAATTTTTTTACAATATTACTGTTTTTACTGTATTTTTGATCAAAAATTAGCATAAGAGGCTTCTTTCAAAAACTTCTTACCGATCCTTCTGAATGGTAGTGTATATAAATAATATGTTTATTCAAGTCAAATAAGCACTAAATAAAATACTTTTAAATATAAATATAATTAAAGCATTTATCAAATACAAAATATTAACTTACATTTATATATATATATGAGTACAACTGAATAACAAAATTATTATTATAAATATTCCCAATATAACCCAATTTTCAAATAACTTAATTCTAAATAAGTTAAATAAATATTTTTGCATAAAGCATCATTCAAATATAACTAAATATTAAAAAAGCTTAAATCAGAAATTATTCTTAATACATCTCCGACAGAAGCAAAGCTTATTCCTCCTTCCTGATTATTTAAAAAAAATATATATATATTGCCAAAGGTCATCAACGCCTCAACTGTGCCTTGTTTGTTGCTTGCTTATTTCCAATTGGTCAGTTTAAAAGCCAGGTGCTATATATAAAAAAAGCAGTTTTACTAGAAACCTAACCAAACTTGCAGAGACACGACACCAAATTCTTGAACATCTCCAGCCCAGCCTTTAGGGGCCCCGTGGAGCCAGAGGCAAGAGACATAAACACAGTTACCAAACACATAACGGTCTCACATTCTCCACAAGTGGAACGAGCACACCTACAATCGTGTGCTATAAACACAGCTCAAAACACATCTTCACATGCTACCCAGCATGCACTCTGTCTAATCTAAAAGAGCCTCACACAAAGGCTAACCACAATCTTATTCACTAAATTATGATAACTCACTAAATTATGATAACTCACCACAACAATGTTCTCTCACAGTGCAACCAGGGGCGCATACACTCAGAAATACTGTGATCTGTCAGATATGTATGCTCTAAAGTTCTATGTACTCAAACCCAGTCGCCTGGGACCCTGATGGAAATTTAATCTGACATTATGTTTGTCCTTCTGGCACATGGTGTGCAAACATATTCGGGAACGCATGCAAAGATGCAAAGTCCACTGCATGTGTGGGTGTGCAATCAGGGTAAATATAGAGTCCGTGGTTTTGACTAAAAACAGATAAAGGTCAATGAATCATGATTAATTCAGAAACATCGCTTAAAGTTTCCTATCATCACATGACCTACACTGACACCGAATACCATGTTTACCTGTCGCCCCTCCCATCCCTTGTCCCGACAGCATTCAAAACATTAATTAAAAATGCACAGAGATCACCAACCTTGAAGGCAAACTTGCGGGTAATGTTGTCCACTGCCTGAACTGGTCCAATCTTGAAGCTGAGAAGAGGAAGGCTGCCCAAGACTCCTTCTTCTTTATCGTCTGGATGGAATAATTAAAAAGAAAAAATGTGTATGTCAAAGACAAACGTAAACAAAAAATAAAATAAAACATCTGTATTATAGCATTCCAACCTGGATTTAAAAAGAAAAAGCTGATGAGAAATTAGATGAGAAACAATTCTGTTCTAAATCAGAAAAGTCCAACTTTCTGTTGTGTGCCGCTACACTGGTGATGAAAGGCAGCGGTAATGGAAAAGCAGGTAAACGGCAGGTGAATCCCATAATAGATATCCATTTTTATCCCAGCGCAAAGCAACGCTAATGACACTGAAGCAAGCAGCGGCGCACAGCCTGGGAGAGAAGCGCTCGCGCTGGTTAAATAATGGAGCACATCGTTAAATTTTCATCGCGAGGAGGGCAACGGAGATCCTGTGTTCTTGCTCTCGATCTCCCGTACTGAGAGCTGCTGACGGGGAAATGCAGTGAACCCACCCGCGCGCATGTGTGTGTGTTCTGACAGCACTGTGTGTGCGTGTTTCTGTGTGAATGAGAGAGACAGGGAGGGGCGGAGGGAAAGGAGGGGTGGAGCAGGTTGTGTTTGTGCTGTATAGAAGCGAGAGAGAGAGAGAGAGAGAGAGAGAGAGAGAGAGAGAGAGAGAGAGAGAGAGAGAGAGAGAGAGAGAGAGCAAAAGATAGCTATCATCCCCTCAGTGACTCAGTGCTGCAGGTATTCTGGCTCTCGACCAGCTGTACCTGCACTGAACAACCAATCAGAGTATTATTCTGTCAACAAAAAGGTCAGGCAAAACAATTCTGAATAAGAACCGTGTACTGATAAGGAAAAACATGATCTCCACGACAATGAAATACATGAACACTGTATAAATGAGGGTTACATACCAACAACAACCACAAGAACAACAAACACAATCCTAAACCTGTATGTCAGGGTTGTAAACATTACAGACATTGACAAGAAATATCTCTCCCAATTTTCAGATTTGTGGTTATGAGTTTAGATGTGAGTTTTTTCAATGGTTGATTCTTTAATTTATTAGCCTTAGTCCTCTCCAATCCTGAAAACTAGCTGTCTGCATAAAATATATCCTTATTTTACTTATTCACCCCCCACATTTAGCATTTATGTCTTATTTTCCAGTAAAAATGTCTAAGTAAAAACTGCATGAGACATGGTGTCAGGGAATACATTTTTCTTACTTTGTTGGTATATTGCTATATATTGTGTTAAGCATAAATCTAAGAAAATTTTGTTTAAAACAAGAACATGATATAATAATAATAATAAATAAATAAAATAAGTGAAAAACATAAGATATATTCAAGTCTTACTGTCTGACAATGTATTTTTAGAACTATAAACTATAAAAGAAGATTTTTTTTTTTTGGCAGTCACCTATTTTTATCTCTCTGAAACTGTGAAAGTCATCTTAACTGTGTCCAAGTGCTTTGACATGCTTTTGTATACTTTAATAGGTAATTTTACACAAGAACTGTTCCACAAATTATGGGCTGACATATCAATCACACACTGACTAATGGCACATGTCAATACAAAAGCGGAGACAATATTTACTTTGAGTCTTGATACTGGTTATGTAACAATACTAATTTACAAATTCTCTCAGAATCTGTTGTTTGTCTTTTCAAAATAATTCTTGATATCACAGGTTCGAGAAGATCCTTATTTCTCTTTTCAAACAGTTCATAGTAAAAGCCTTGACAAAAGGTGCAGTCGCATTTACTGTTGTTTGGTGAATTTTCGCATGCAAAATCCAGTCATTTTAATAGGAATCCCCACAATTGGGAATTTTGCCTGAGGAGCGAAAGATTTCGCAACAGGTTGAAGTTGGTCATGCAAATTTGCTATGTTGGCCATCAGAAAGATGCTTGGTTTGAAAGTGACTTCTCTGTGCTTCATACATTGAATACTTCTCGAAAAAGAGAAATTATAGGGCGGGACTTGATTTTGTTTATCGGGAATTGATTAGACTGAATTGATTGTGGATTGCTATCGTTGTGATCTCGTTGCAAGAGGGAGGGGAAGATATTTTGATTAAAGATTAAAAAGGCATATGACATTTGAAAAGAATAAGGATATTCACAGATAAATCATTAATAATATATTCTGCAATATTTCATAAAAAAACAAGTATTATCGATTTTGATTTCATGGTGACATTTCATGGTGGACAACTCATACAGGTTTTGAGGGCGAGTAAGTACAGACAAAACTGGTGAACTTTTCCTTTAAGGGGTGAACAATCATTTCATCCAAGTTCTCTTCTTTTTATTTGGCATACTGTACAGCTCTTATATCTGCAGTGACAACAACAGCGAGCCATTTTTCAACGTCCCCCCACGTTCAGAATACCAATTGAGGCATTAAATTGCTCTGTCACACATTCTCCAACTCTTTTGCACAGCACAGTTGGGTAGATGGATGTGGGGTGATAAGAAGACGTAGGGTGTTGTGCCTCCAAACACAGTGCCGTTGCCAAGACATTAAGGGCAGCAGTGGAGACGTATGGGACACAGCCAGTTTCTGAGTGTTGCTGATTGTGATTTTTAAATAAATGACCCTCTCACCCCAGTGAGCCAATCAAGGAAGGAAAGAAACTTCCTGGTGTTCCTGGAGTGTGTTTGTTATGCCTCTGACAGTGACTCTCATTAATATTGTTATGTTGTTATGCGTTACATTTTTGAATATACAATGGTCTTTGTGTAAAGTAGTTGCAAAGTTTATTACTATGCAAGTGGGATGACATGACGTTTGTTGGCAAACTGAAACACGAATATCGTTTTGACCTTGCATCTAATATCAGATTTCTACAGACATTGAGTTAGCATGTTGCTAAGCTAACAACATGCCACACTAATAATTATAATATACAATAATAATTAAAGCACAAACATTACAACCAGTGGGTAAAATTATCCATAAATTACATTTAAATAAAATTACACTGAGCTATTGTTATTGATGATATTCAAGATTATTCATAATCAACGCATTTATTCATTTATCTCAGCTCATCTGCCATCTTGGATTTTTTAGGTTTTAGTTTTGAGTTTAACAAGCTAACAACGCAATTCCCAGAATGGTATAAAATGACAGTAAGATTTCTTAATGTTTTTTTTTAAATAAGTCTCTTGTGATCCCCAAGGCTCTATTTATTTGATCAAAAATATAGTAAAAACAGTAATATTGTAAAACATTATTGAATAATGTAATCTATTTTAATTTTTTTTTTTAAATATACTTTATTCCTTTGATGGCAAAGCTGAATTTTAGAACAGCATTTATTTGAAAAATAAATGTATTTATTCACACAAAAAAATTGTATTGACACCAAACTTTTGAAGAGTAGTCTATAATAAAGCATTTTATATAATAAACTCTCAGAAAATTTTTATTGATTCTGGGAATGTCTTCTCTATGAAGGATGCGAGGAGTGCTCATATAATGCCTTAAAGTCCCCCTGTGGTGAAAATCAAGCTTTTAATGTTGTTTATATGTCTGTGGTGTTTTTAATATGCTTTAAGTCAACACCATTGCTGAGTATTTTCTCCTTAAAACTGTAGTGAACCAAAATGCAGTTTGAAATCGTGTTTCTGATGTCACAAACTACCTTGTAACCAATCACGTCAACGTGTGGATCTCTGATGAGTGATTGGAGACGGGGGTAGTTTGCATATTCATAGAACTGCATATACTAAATGAGGCAAGGGTGTAGAGTTACATTCAAGCTATTTTAAGGCATGAATTTTTTATTATTTTTTTTCAATAAAGAAAAAGTTTAAATATGTCATTTTGGTGATCAAAAATGAGTTTTAAGGGATAAAACTATTGGCTACAGGGGGACTTTTTACGTTTTGATGTTGCCTTCAGTATATGAGGGTAATGGAGAGGCAGTGTGAAGTAATTAGCCAGAGAGACATGGGCAAAGTCAACAAGGTTGAATCATGCAGCCGAAGCCCCACAGGCTTTGCTGCATTCACCGATATAATTAAACCTGCTGCACACAGAAAGCTTGATCCAGCCAAGAACCATTACTGTAGACCTCCTCCTCAGGGTAGACGCATACACAGATGTTCTTCAAGTTTATGATTAAATTGCAGCCTGAGCTGGGAACATTTTATGATCTAATGTGATAGGGTAATGGATCTCTAATGGGTCTCAAATTTACACAACAAATAGGCATTATGGAGACCAGTGAGTAATCAGGATTTGCTCATCTCATCAGCAGGGCTAAATCAATCAATCACCAAATACTGTCTCTGATCAGAGAGCACATCTGTGAATCCACATATAAACTTAGGGACGTTGGATGTCTGTGGACAGCTTTATCCTCCATAGGCTTTGTGGAAGAAGACAACAGCCTTTAAAGCTTTACTTATTCTAGGCAAAACAAACCCCATGACATGCGTATCTGTGCAGAGCCGGGAGGACGTCAAGCGTCTACACTCCCTTCAGAAACCTGAGATCAAATGCATGGGAGTCCTGTCAAAGGGGAATGCTTGTATGAAGGCAGTAAGGTGGTAGTTTAAAGAAGGAAGCACCATAACACAGGCCTGGAAGACTGAAGGGATGAGGAAGTCTTCAAGGAGAGGAATGATCTTCAGAGGATATTTGTGAAATTGAAAAGATGTGTAGGTCTAGTGGTACAATTTTGTTTGGCATGGAATTTGTTCAAATCCCTACTTAAAGAGATTAAAGTACATCCAAAAATTAAAATTCTGTCATCGTTTACGTCCAGACCTGTGTGGCTTACTTTCTTCTGTGGACCATAAAAGATATTTTAAAGAATGTTTTGATTGTTTTCATCCATACAATGAACGTCAATTGGGTCTAAAACAACATTGGACCCCAATGATTTCCATTGTTTGGATGAAGAAGAAAAAAACATTTATGAAAATATATTTTTTTGTGTTTAACATGACATTTTCCTTGATGGGTAAACTATCCCTTTAATATGAATTTTTAAATTAACTGCATAAAAATGCACAAAACATGACAGCCAATAATCATGCATTTTCATATATCATTTAAATGAATTTTTCAAAGTTGAATTTTAAATCCATTTTGGCTCAACATCTGAAGTGGCACGTGCCGCGTCACTTTCATTTGGCATGATGCTTCTAAGCAAACACACAGTGCAAGAAAACATCGCTGTTTTTACACGGATGATTGGCAGTTACAATCTCACAGAACAAGTTTGTTTCTGACACAGCACACAAGTGTTCAGATACACAGCAACAAGAAACCAGTCTCTGAAAACTGAGAACCAACTAAGAACAACACTGATAGCAAGTGAAGAGTGAACTTTACAGGAAGTCTGACATGTTTGGAGACGTTGAGAGACTCATATGTGCATTACCTCAGACAGTATCACTGTCAACTATGGTCAGGTGCACACATAGGGTCTATTCACACGGGATTAGTATTACCTGTTGTAATTTTTCCAGACCTTTTTACTGAAGGTAAAAAGTCGGCGTAATCTTTACTGATGGCACATTCGGACAGGACTAAAATCACAGAGAAGCTCTGGTAATTATTACTTTACCCCACCTCTCCATGTTAAACTAGTCCCGTCCGAATAGGGCTATAAACACACAAAAATAGTCAATGGATCTAAAACCAAAACTATGTGTCTGAATTGTAGCGCCATCAATGTTGTTTGCTTTTAAAACAATGCACAATGAATCACTGACAAGAGGATTGCCATAAGATTACGTAATAAGATGGGGGGGAATCCACTATGGTTACATAACTTAATATGTTTTGATTTATATTCTTCTTAAGGATTGACTAGTTATACATTCTTTAGCAAATATGAAGACAAATCACTGACTGATATTCCCAGACAGTAAAGTATGTGGATTTTAAATCACTTTAGGAAAGTATTGAGGGACACAGAGGAAAATATGCAGAAAATAAAATGTAAGAAAGAGAGTGTTAAAAAGGAGTGCAGTGAAAAATACATTTTCTTCAGTATTTTTGTCTTGTTTCCAAATAAAATTGTCTAAATATTCTGAAGATAAATTTACTGCACCCAAAAATGAAAACGATACCATAAATTACCCACCCTCAAGCCATCCTAGGTGTATATGACTTTCTTCTTTCAGCCGAACACAATCAGAGTTATATTAAATAATATCCTGGCTCTTCTCAGCTTTGTAATGACATTGAATAGTGCCTGAGTTTTTGAAGCTCCAAAAGCACATCCATCCATCATAAAAGTAATCCAACGCGCGTATGGCCATTGCCGGAAGCCAGTGATTATAGTTTATAAAGTTTTAAGAAAACTCGGGCACTATTCAATGCCATTAAAAAACTGGGAAGAGCCAGTATATTATTTAATATAATAAATCTGATTGTGTTCGACTGAAAGAAGAAAGTCATATACACCTTAAATGACCCTTTA
The DNA here is from genome assembly GCF_949319135.1 of Squalius cephalus. Lineage (NCBI taxonomy): Eukaryota > Metazoa > Chordata > Actinopteri > Cypriniformes > Leuciscidae > Squalius > Squalius cephalus. Next base: position 21,197,290 of record NC_137143.1, read on the forward strand.
AGACCATAAAGGAATAATTCCCTTTCATTTACTTGTCTTCCTTCCTTTCAGAAGACTTCCTTATTCCGTAGAACACAAAAAGTAGATATAATGTGGTCATTCTTTTCCATGCAATTACATTTAATGGAGTATGAAGCTCTAAACTTTGAAAAAACATGCTAAAATAGAATTAAAAATATCCTAATTTGGCAAATTGTGTAAAAAAAAAAATTGTGAGGTTCATGCATTAAAAAAACTCAAAGATACCCAATTCAAGATACATTCTCTGAAGTGTATATAAGCAAATGATCTTGTTTTCAAAAATAGAATATTTGACATTCTTTTCTAGGAATTCATCTTCCTCTGAAATGATTAGTAGGTTTATATTTCAAGATTTCAAGATTATTCTGCACGCAACACAATTCATTCTTTAACATGCTGACCATTTTTACCTTTCCACATGAAGGCTTTAACCCTTTTAGACCCTTTTAATTTTTTTAATAGTTATTTTAAGAAAATGTATATATATATATATATATATATATATATATATATATATATATATATATATATATATATATATATATATATACATTTTCTTAAAATAACTATTAAAAAAAATTAAATAAACAAAAACATATTTTAATAATAATAATAATAATTATTCATAATAATTTAGAATTTAGAGTACACATAAAGCATGGATATAATGTTGGTGTGTCTGAAATATAAACCAGGTCTGAAAGCGTTAAAACCCCAGATGCGACCAGTGTCTAAAGAACTGAGCAAAAAGAGATGAGAGAAGAACATGAAGGAACATCTGGGCGAAGCTTCATACCAAATATCTTAACACCCTCCTCTTTCCCACAATGCCTCTGGATGATGTTGATTCTCCACGCATGAGCTGTGACTGACCTTCACGGCTGGTCTAAAGGAGACGGTCATGTATTCTCGTCACGCAGATCACAGACGCCGCTTTCTGAGAGTGCGTGATTGAAGTGGGAATAGTGTGGGAACAACTGACTACAAATTTGCGTCACACTTCATTTTGTAAAGTGTCATTCTTGCACCAAACTGAATTGCAAAAATGTCTTCCATTGGCCAGACAAACAGATAAGCAGTGGAAAATCACATCCCAAACTCACACAGCTGGTTGAGCAAATATCAGGATGCTTAAACATAGCAAAGTTCAGTGTGCTAGATTTTACTATTTAATTCAGGGTATTTTAACTAACGCTAAATCTCAAACACATAAACATTTAAAATACTTTTAGGCTTCATATAAAACCTATTTCCTTAATCTCCATCATTACACACTCTTTAGGAATCCAGCTACACTTCATTAGTTTCTTTCCAATATGGGAAACTAGCTGAATATATGTGCAAATTGAAATGTCATATAAAAACATGTAATTACCCCAAAGTAAATTAAAGATAATTACTAATGTCTTGTATATGCCTCGGTTAGAAGGAAACCACAAGTCAGATGCTTAAGGTTTACAGTATGTAAAACCATGACAACATCAGCCAGTGTGGCTGTCAAGACAACTTCACAAGCAAGTTCATGAGAAATAACACACAACAAAACAAACATGTCTAAACATGAAATCCTCTATTTTCAAGGCATCGTTTCTAAGATTTGTTTAAGTTTTTTAAGTTCAAGAACAATTTCTAAAACTAAAATTGAAATGAAAATTAATTTTTGGGTGAACGAAAGCAACCTTGCTGAATAAAAGTGTTAATTTCACTTTTATGACCCCAAACATATGAAAGGTACTGTAGTGTTTCTATGGAGTTTTATGGTTCTTAAAAAAATACCATTGATTTACAGTGCTTCAAAATATGTACCATGGTACTTTTTCTGTTGACACAACATACATAATACAGTTTTCGAAGGCCTTCATAGAGGTTTCTGTAGTGTGCTTGTGCTAGACTGTCATTATTGATCTACTTTTATACTTCTCTTCTTCGCTACTGGCAGCACACAGCCTGTGTGCTGAAACAATGCCATGGGATAAATTCAAATAATGTTTTATAAAACTGGTTTTAAAAAATACATTCGAATCATTCAGCTTTTGAGCTTCTGGGGAACTCACTAAAATATGTTTAACCAAATTCACGAGGCCTGAACTTACGCATAAACCAGTATTTACATGCACAACCTACCTTTGTAGTAGAAAAGACATCGATCTGTCAGCACAAACCAGCGCTTGTTCCACTGTTTCACACCACTGCTTGCCTACATTGCAGGAAAAAAAGAAAAGAAGAAAAAAATCAAGGCCTTGAAACTGCATCTAAGTGCCTAGACGTTTTTGAAAGAGAGTGGCTTAAGTATGGATTATAGAGTTCTGGCTTTAGGCTGTGAGAGCGTGTTTGTTTGTGTCTGTGTGGATGATGGTGAGGTTTAAGGATGAGCAACAGTACCTGCTTGTGAAGCCAACCCTGCCGGGCCACCTCAGCATTGGGGTTGCGCCGCATAGAGTTGGAACGCTTCCCAAACGTGGCGGTTCTCTTGGGTGTGCGCGTGCCCTGGTGGGAGAGTCACGGAGGTGTGTTAACACAATAACACCAACGGTAAACGCACACAATCTGGGTAATGAATGACAGTGGGAATGAATTACAAAGGAAAGACATCCACCGCAGCCAGACCATTGTTAACAACAACTAAAACCATTAAAAATAAAAATAAAGGTAACATTTTATTTTACAGTTCTATTTCGCATGAACATACTATGTACTTATTGTAGAAATGACGCTATCTGGGTAATAACTAAGTACTAGTCCTTAACCTACTGCTGAACCTAACCTTAACCCATGTAGTTAACTTTTATTACAGTACTTTCTTGAATAACTACAATGTAAGTGCAATTTAAGTGCATGTACTGTAAAATAAAGTGCAACCAAAATAAAATGAAATAAATATAAACTCTTTATTTTATTTTAGTAAAAGTAAGTTTTTTAAGTTCAAGTACTAAAATTGAAATAAAAATGAATTAAAGCTAATCTCAGAAACATTCAAAAACTAATAACAATTATTAAAGCACATAAAATTACAAAAATAAAAAGCTAACTTAAAATATTTATTCAAATGTTCTAATTCAAAAATTCTATTATAACATATATAAATTAGGGCTGTCAAACGATTAATCGCAATTAATCGCATCCAAAATAAAAGTTTGTGTTTACATAATATATGTGTGTGTACGGTGTATAATTATTTTCTATATATAAATACACACACATGCATGTATATATTTAAGAAATATTTGCATGTATATACTGTGTATATATATTTATATTATATATAATTTATATTATATATAAATATTTTATATATAAATAACACATTTTTCTTAAATATATATGCATGTGTGTGTATTTATATATAGAAAATAATTATACACCGTACACACACATATATTATGTAAACACAAACTTTTATTTTGGATGCGATTAATCGCGATTAATCGTTTGACAGCCCTAATATAAATATTATTAAAATAAAGACTTGTTTGTTATAACAAGTTTAAATAAAATTGTATCTTTGTATCTTCATAATTAATATAATATAATATAATATATAATAAAAATAACGTAAAATATGATATAAAGTAATATAATAATAAAACATAATATTAAAAAAAAAAAAAAAAAAAATATATATATATATATATATATATATATATATATATATTTTATATATGTATATGTATATATAAAATAATATTACTACAAATAATAATAATAATCATTCTAATAATAATTCTATTTCTAGAAACTAGTTCATCTATAGCAGCTGTACTGACCCGTGCGTGGTTTTGGGAGTCCGGGGGCATCTCAGAAACCATGCTGATATTGTTGGTGTTGCTGTTTGCTTCGCTGGCTTTGTTCACGGGCCCCCTGCCACCCGCCTTGCCGTTCATTTCCGAATCAGAGCTCCTGTGAGCACACACACAAAGCCATTGAGCCATCCCAGCCTTTGATCCCGTAACAAACTTCTCATCTGCCGACGTTCAACGCACCAATGCAGAGAAATCATTTTTCAAACTAATACACTCGAACTGGTGGAAAACTGAGGGATTATGGGAAGGAAGCACACAGGCATTCGGGAGCAGCTATTTTTATTCCCAACTGGCACCGTCGTAAGGCCGCACCCCTGAGGTTGCAGTTTAAAAACAGGCGATGGTTCACAAAGAATGTGATTGGAGTGGCGAATAGAGGAAAGAAAGAGAGAAAGAGTTGGTGGATGCAGGCCTGCAGTCTCAGGTCAATCGTATTGATCTCCTTACGGGGCCGCCCAGGCCCTTTCCAACAGCCTTCGATCCACCGACCAGCAAGATGAATTTACAATACCCTAGAGCCGCCCGGTGGCTGAAGCTTCCATCTTGGAAAGCTCACTGTAGTGCATGCTAACATCCGCAGTCAGTTTATAGCCAGACGCAAGTCATTATGAGTCTCTGAAGCAAAGAACATTACATAAACACATATGGAACAGAGCATGCACATACAGATCAAATAAGGACATAAAAACACACACAATCATTAGCGCAAAGTGGGAACACACACACGACAGTAACAATTACTACATTAGTGCACGATAGAAACATCTCTGTGCTAATTATCTAGGCTTTATTTAGCTATCGTTGCAAACAGCGGTAATGTTCCACCAGCTTCCTGCTTCGTAAACGGAAATTAATCAAATTAAATCCTGGATGGATCTCAGCTTTAATGGCATCACCTCTTATTAATGTGCTATTGGCTCTCGACTCATTATATTGATCCAGAGGAGAACAAGAGGTAAGTGCATTCTCTTTGTCCTGGAGGAACGTTTTACTAAATGTATAGAGGAAATCAAGGAAATTCTGACACGTTTATCCTCCACCTGTTATCTCATGCAGCTTAAAACTAATTAATAAAATGCTCTCAGCGTAATTTATCCCTGACATCGCCATTTGTTTGTATTTATGTTTCCACAAGTGCACAATTATTTTATAATGACTATTATACAAAAAGCCAGACAGAACAGGGCTGGTCTGACAAGTAATTGTTTTTCTGTCTCCTCATGTCCTTAGGGGCGTTCACACTTACATTTTCAGCAACAATGAGACGGATGTTATTCATTTTCAATGAGAGTTGATGATTTACACCGACATGAGTGACAGTGACTGTTGGGAACACCATGTTTTAAGCAGCAAGTAAACTGCCTTCTCAAAATAAAAATCTATTTTTATTATACAATATTTTTACAATTTAAAATAACTGTTTTAATATATTTTAAAATGTCATTTATTCCTGTGATGTCAAAGCTGAATTTTCAGCATCATTACTCCAGTCTTCAGTGTCACATGATCCTTCAGAAATATGATGATTTGGTGCTCAAGAAACATTTCTTATTATAATCAATGTTGAAACCAGTTTTGCGTTCTAATATTTTTTGTGGATTTTTTTGTGGAAAGTAAAAAAATTGCAGCATTAATAAGAAAAAAAGTGATCAATTTGATCAATTGAATGTGTCTTTGATGAATACAAGTACTAATTTCTTAAAAAAAGACATTTCTCTGACTCTAAAATTATGAATGGTATTGTAAATTTTTTGATGTTGCATTTACAATCTATCATGGGGATGGGTACCACTGTGCATTATATTACACACATAAAAATCACATAGCCAGACAAAAATGATCAAATGAATGAGTTCATGAGCCTTTTGGACTGAAGGAATAGTTGCGGTCTCTTTTGAAAGAAGACCCTTGGTTAGCTTGTTGTCAGAAATAATAAGGTATGTATCCAAGCTGAAATGCTTTTCACAATACAATCTTATTCAACATGTCACAGATTCAGCAAAGGCAGTATAAAATTAACAGCATATTTACAAAAGAATAAACAAAAGATCACTCACAGCAAGGGTTTCAAAGGTCCGTTATCTTCCAGGTGCGTCTGGATCACTTGCTGGTGTCCGACTGTTCCATTAGGGTCATTTTGACTGAAAAGATAAAAAAGACACTTAGCATTTCAGACTGATTGACAAACAAATTATAAACCAGCCAAAACAATCTTTCAAAAACTGTCTGGAAGAATATCAAGCCAAAAGCAGCTGGAACTGATTTTCCATTTGTTTAAGGTGCTCCAAAACTCGTTCTTATGGCTTCAAACCTGTTTCACAGCAGGCACATCCCTTCTTTATTAATAATTCAGCATTACAACATCATGTCCGATCAATAAAGGGCCACTTTCTTTGTAAGTCTACATGAGACAACTGCTGTGGAAATTAATGGCTGTCAGAGCTTGTGAAAGAGCGTATTAAGTGTGGACAGATTTGCTCTCAATGCCAAACTATCAACAAGAACTGTTTTTGAAGAATAACATGTCAGAGTTCATACACACCTATTATATTATATTCAGTCTATATTCAGAAAAGACATGTATTTTGTCCATATAAAAACCCCATGAAGCCTGGAGTTCAACTTCCTGTCACACTTTCTCTGACCTCGACTCGTGTGTTCTCCCTGTGGATGTGCGCTTGAAACTTGTCTCTCGGGTGTAAATCCTACAAGTGTTTTCATTGCTGCGTGTCATTTTTCTAGCTATTGATTTTATAACTGCAGAAGAGGGAACAGGCAAATACATTTTCTCTGGGTTTGGTTAACCTGTTTCTCTCAGAGAACCATGGATACACACACATCAAATCAAAACTAGCATTTAGAAAGGATCCAGGCCATAGGATATAATTTTGTCATGCGACAGTGAGGGTCAAATTTAGACTTGTTTTGCTTCAGGAACCACATAACAAAATGAGCTACTTAAACTTGAAATGAAAACTGAAAATGTAAAAATAAAAGCTAAAATGTATACTATAATAATATATAATAATAATAAAATAACACTGATTAAGAGGTGACCCAACACAGTACCAAAACATCCTAGTTATACATCCTAGTTATGCTGGCATCCGTCTAATTTAGCTAGCTAAATTAGCTAAAGCTAAAAGTATTGGACACAGCCTTTGACACCAACAGTAAAATACATAGGACAATTTTTCTTCTCCCTTAGAAAAAAGTTCATAAGCCTATTTATTTTGCCTATTATTATAAGTCTATTTGCCTATGCATATACCTATTCACAGTATATGGCTAATTATATTTCATTATTTGCATTTAGTACCTGTCTGCAAAGGTAAATGTAAATAAGTAAAGACAATTAATTTAATGCATTTATTGTAAATGTAGTGAGTTTCACATGAAGATAGCTATCATCTAGCTAGAGTTAAATCCATATTAAACCAGACATTATCGCTAAGCTAACATGAACCAATGACCTCTACAAGACTTTTCACGCCATGCTTAACCCGGGGTTAAAAAGAAGAGTTTGAGCCACAGACTAAATTGTGAAAGTGCTACGGAAAGTGCTACATGTTACGCCCTGTCAGATAGCAATCGACAACTAATCTTAAACTAAACAATTCTTGCAACATAATATATTCATGCTGTGTAGTTTCACAAATGTTCGTACTCTTTTTAGTTTCACTGTCTGAGAGAAAAAGTAAAAAAAACATTGCCAGCAGTATTAGCGAATTTATGCAGCGACATTTCCACAAGTGTACAAGTCACATGCGATGTTTCACTTGTCTAATAATATAAACCTTGTAAATATGCAAATAAGAAATGTAACTCCTACGCTAACACATGTACAATGAGGAATATGAAAACCTGACTGCGTAAAACCAATTCATGCATTATGATGGCACAAGATAACCCCCCTAAACATGGGCTAAAAATCAACCTTGTTTAACAATTTCAAGTGTGAAAAGCCTGTTTCTTGGATCTACTGTAAAAACACTAGACTCAAGGTCCTTATATTCATCTTGCTCTTGTCCTATCTCTTCAGTTTGATGTTTTTCCTACATACATCAGACTCACCTCTTCAGTGTTGTTTAAGTGCACTCGAACAATATGCCAAATTCAACCACTTAAGGATTACACAAGCAGAACTCAAAGTCTGTGAAGCCTCTGTATACACTGACACACAACGCATGCGGCCTGATAGGTTGGGGACAAGAAGCACAAGCCAAGAATACACTCATGCTGAAGGCATCCACCTCTTGACACCAAAAAGATACACACACCAGAGCTCTGTGCTCCATATAACACCAGAGGACAAACGTTTAAACAAATCTAGCAAAACAGCCTAGCCACTGAAATCAGGTTGAGGTGTGCGAGTGCACATGTGCGCGCTCCAATGTGGTCTTGCCACTGAGCATGCTCGCTCGTGTGTAACCTATAAACCTACATAGAGGCACAAGACATTCATCTGCACATAAACGCTGCTAATATGACCACTAATCAATGATTGAGTCGTTAGCAAACAAGAAATGATTTAGCAGCATCAGAATGGAGCATGTAAACGGAACCACGCTGGAATCCAGCAAGGACACAAATGAGGTGCCAATGCATGCACTGGTAACAAAACACGCAAACTTTACACAAATATACCTCAATATCTTGTAAAGATGGTCCATGAGAAAGCAAGCACTGCATTGCAGTCCTGCCTGACCTCCAGCTCAGAGTTTCCCCTCACACTGCTGTCTGCCGCTATAAACTCTCTCCCAACATCCTGCCTTACCTACCTCACTCGCCGGTCCGCGCGGAACTTCAGCATTTTCCCCCGGATCAATCATATAAGTCAGTGGGATGAGGCCAGGTGGAGAGAATAGCAGGTTTGTTATGCCGACAACAGCGAGCCTTTATTGCAGGAGCTGTAGGGTGTTGGATACAATAATTGCTGTCCTCTTTTCTCTCCTTGAGCATGTGTGCTGTTGCCAGCCAGCTTCATTCTCTCTCTCTCTCTCTCTCTCTCTCTCTCTCTCTCTCTCTCTCGCTCAACCTCTATATCTCATTCTGGCTCTCTTGCCTTCTAGATCTGCTCAGCTCAGCTTATTTGGATACTGGTTTTGTCGGACTCTCTCTCTCTCCCTCACAAACGTGGGGCCTCCTATCACAGATCAGATTGAGATGTAGATGCTACCCCCGAGCCTACCCGAGGAGAAATCATGACCAGAACTCCCCTGGGACGGCCATGACAGCCTGGATGTGGTGAAGGGGAGTGGCCGAGGTAAAAAATAAAAGTCGCTACCCACTCAGGTAGACGGCTTTGCATCTGCAGCCGCCCCCTGCCGAGCCTTACCCAGAGACACACACATCACTCCCACACCAAATCATTAGATCTGTATCTCACACCGAGACAAGCTCAACATTAAAAGCACTAAGCAAGAGTCTGGCATATTAAAATGTCACTTTGTCATATGTATTCACGTCAGATCCCCTTTAATATTGTCTATGGATATATACCCGGTGATATTCCATCCACTCTAATGACTCAGTAATTTATCTGTGAGTAAAGCAGGATTCCCGGATAACTACAGAAAAGAGATTTAATTGGAAATGAGGCAAGTATCACTATTACTACTACAGGACCCTTACCCTTAAGTATTGAACTTTGACTTGTATCTCATCATGAATGACACTTTACTGTCCTAAATGATCAGATATTTTTCAAATGTTGGCGGATTTTTATAAATCCCATTGCAGTGAGGGTGGGACTTAAGCCATATCTAGAGACCAGAATAATCCCACCCTTTTTGACTTGACCTAGTAAGCAATCACCTAACAACCTCCCAGAACACCCTAGCAACCACCTACAACCAACTAAATCTCTCTAGCAACCATCTAGCAACAATACAGCAACCCACAAGAACGCCCTAGAAACGCCCTGGAGACCCTATAGCAGGGTTCCTCAAATCCGGTCCTGGAGGGCCATTGCCCTGCAGAGTTTAGCTCAAACCCTGATCAAACTCACCTACCTGTGATTTTCTAGTGATCCTGAATACCTTGATTAGCTTGCTCAAGTGTGTTTGATCAGGGTTGGAGCTAAACTTTACAGGGCATTGGCCCTCCAATACAAGATTTGAGGAACCCTGCCCTATAGCAATCATCTAGAACACCCTATCAACCCCCTGAAGACCCTTACAATCATCCAGAACCCCCTATCAACCACCCAGGAACCCAAGAACACCTTAGCATCCCCCTAGAGACCTATGAGTCACATAGAACATCCTAGCAACTATCCAAAACACCCTAGAAAACCCATGTGTATACCCTAGCAATTACCCAGAACAACCAAGCAATTGCTCTGGACCACATTAACCACATAGCAACCATCCAATCACTTACAACACCCTAGTAGCCACCTACCCTATGGCAACTATCTAGCAACCCTCTAGTCTAGAACACAATAGCAACGCCGCAGAACCTGGCAATCACCCAGAACCAGATAGGGATCAACCACTAATAATTCATGTAGCAGCTTCCTAATATTCCCCGGGAGACCCTAGCAACCATCAAGAACACCCTAGCGACCACTTTCAATGCCCTGGCAACCATCCACAACAGTCTAGCATTGCGGCAGTAATTTTTATACAGGCAAGCAATTTCCTTCAGAAAAATGTACAAAATCTTGTTATATCTGTTTCGAAGTTAACTACTCTGCTAAATATGCTTAGTTTTTTTTTTTATCCTTTGATATTACATAATAATCTTTCCACGGTCATTATCACATAGTGTACATAAAATGTAAACTATGTACTGTATAAAAGAAGCCTGCGGCATCTGCTGAGGTCAGTCTTACGCTTTACCTCATCGAGGTGTATCAGAGCTGTCAAGTCTGCTGAAAACACATGGCGGTCATCCCAGTTCTTCTATCAGTGGGCTTCCATTATATGTGGTCTCACCAGATGGTCTCTGTACCACGTCCCCCACTGTACACAGATATGACAGGGACATAAATACAAATAGAAGGCGGCAGCTTACCTGCCCCTCTGAGGGGATTACCTACATATTGATTCCCTCTTTTTACCCTGGATTTCAAACCCAATCTCCATCTCTTGCTTTCTTTAAACCACGAGTTTTTAATGTTTTAATTGAACTCTTGAATATTTAAACTAAGCCTACAGCTTATTTGCATTCCTATTAATTCATATTGTGATTTGAAAGACGTCAGCATTCGTTGCTCTGCCATTATCCCCCCTTAAACCTTGGATATAAAGAGCAAGCATTCATTTAACACTAAGACACAGAGCTGGTATGGAATGTACCATGCAAGCCTGTAATGTGTCTGTTTTTTGCTGTACAGGATGAAACGTGGCATGCTGAGTCTAAACAGCACATCCATTTGCTAACAATTTACCTGCTGCGTTAGTGCTGTAAAAAAAATGTCCTTCAGTGCTGTGCTTAGTATTGAGAGCTACACACTCGAACTAAAATCGTCCTTGCGGTGAAAGAGTGAAGGTCAGCCAGTAAGCCAGTTTGTCATCTGCGCTTGCGGGACCCAAATGGTTCGTATGACGCGGTCTCCACTAATAGCGCCCACTCAGAGATCATCTGGGAACACCGCAGACAATATGCGGTTTATGTTTTGTGCAGGGGTGGAATTATGATTACAGTTAAGAATGATAATATCTACTCAATTCCAGATTGGCAAGTGTTATTTTTGTCAGTTATGAGTCACAGCATAATCTTTGCTGTCATCACTAAGGTTTGAAAATGTAAATAAATAAATAATAAAAAAAATACTGTGGGGTGAGAATATGGAATTTATGAAAATATGGAATTTAAAATCGAATTTAAAATGGGTTTGAAAAATCTAAAACAAAGAATCATTAAAATACTTAAATACTGAATATTAAAATATTATTGAACTGAATAATAAAAAAAATATTAAAAATCTAATATACATAAAAAAAATTAAACAGTTTTGAAGTATTTTTAAAAATTAATATAAAATTTTTTATGCTATTTCTGTCAGGCGTGGATGTAGAGAATGCGCACGACGAAGGAGTACAGGAACAAAAACTGTTTTAATAAATCCACAATGGAAATGCACAGGAGATATCAGGAGATAAACTTAAACACAACAACCTTGATAATAACAGACAAAGAACTAAGGAAAACTCAGGGCTTAAATACATGAGAAGTAATTAGTGTGAAACAGAACAGGTGTGATAGATTTATGAACTATTGAAACTAATTAACAAACAGGGAATCTAACTACGAACTCAGGCAAACAGGAACAAGTGCAAACAGAGGGAAAACAAAACTAAAACTGAACATGCACATTACAATTTCTAGGTCACTAAGCAAAATTTGGACATTGATCAGTGACAGTCAGATGTTCTTGGTTCATAAAGCATAAAATGCATCTCAAACCATGCAGATTTTTACACATCATTAAAGCAAACAAGGTTCAAACCAAATACAAAAAAAGCTCTGAAATGAATGTAAATGTCATCGTTTCACTCAAATTGTCCAGCTGATAACATAATTTGCAATGAAAAACATTGCATCAAATTAAAAACATGCAAAATAGAAGGCTCAGCCATCGGATGCCACTGTATTTTGTCACATTTGAGTATTTATTATATTTTTGTGTGCTTGAGACTGTTAAAATACACCCGACTACATATTTGACAAGTTAACCATGCACATCACTGCTAGTATTTCATGATGTCAGGTCTACCGTGCTCCTGTAAAAGGAACCACCGTATTCTGGCTACTGGTGTTCAGCACAATGACAGGTTTTCAGATTTCAGCTGAGAGCAAAATCCAGCATTAAACCTGACAGTCTCTCGTTCCCCTGCCATATAGAGAGAAACGAGAAGCATGGCACAGTGGGTTTAAGCTTCTCATCTCCATGTCACTGCATCAGACAAGTCAGATACAGCAAAAAAAGGAGTGTAAGGAACTGCCTGCAATCACACTGCCTCGTGGACTTCCATTAAACCACAAAGGGAGGAACAATTACACTGATAAATGTATCTGTGATGTCATTCTAATGCAAATTGTTAAAAAGATGCTAATTAGACAGAGGACAGTGCTGAGTGGGATGTGTGTGCACGTGCCTGCGCATATAAATGTGTGCACGTGTGTTTTCATTCTTTCTGTCATTGGTACGAGATGATGCAATCGCAAGCCAAACCTCTGACCTCAGCAACGCCAAGATGGTGGCGGCGAGCAACATCACAATTGCCACATCACAGCGACCACATCCTCACCGCCAGCCCGCTTGCCAGAGGATGAGTGGGAAGAAAGACGAGAGGGGGTTGGAGGAACGATGGGAAGAAAGGAGGGAGGGATGGGGGATGAATAATTACACTTGAGTGTTGCCTCCAATGAGCTTGCAGCGGCAGAATCGCACAGCGAACGACAAAGCGATGCGCTGATCACTGGCAGTTTTCTGAAGCGCATAACAGCAACATTTCCGCTGAGTCTATTTCAACGATAAAGATGGAGGGAATGGCATCCTAATGTCTTTAGAGAGAATATGTACATAAATAGAAACAGAATGACATCATAGACTAAATGAATAATGGATAATAATGATATGACACTGTCAATTACTGCTTTAAATCACTCATGGTCATTTAAAACTCTATTTGTCTTCTTGGAGAAGTGAGAAAGAACAGATGTGGTTTTTCAGCTGTTTTCCTAGCAACAGCAATCCTGAGATTGCACACACGTGTTCACACTCACATGCAATGACTCATCCCGCACTGAGGATGTCAGAGACAGAGCCCTTAAACGTAAGCAAAACGTGTGGCACAGGATAAATTAGTGTTGGACGTGCAAGATTTTACTTTTTCATTTTTGCTATTTTATTTCATGTTTTTGTTTTATTTTTCAAGCAATAATATTGAAATGTCAAGATAAATGTATTGCAATCACTAATCTTTTGTCTTAATTTAATTTTTTTTTAATATATATACAGTACCAGTCAAAAGTTTGGAAACATTACTATTTTTAATGTTTTTGAAAGAAGTCTCTTATGCTCATCAAGCCTGCAGTTAAATTTTTTTTTTTTTTTAAATAAACAGTAATATTATGAAATATTATTACAATTTAAAATAATGGTTCTCTTTTTTAATATACTTTCAAATGTAATTTATTTTTGTGATGCAAAGCTGAATTTTCATCAGCAAGTACTCCAGTCTTTGGTGTCTTATGATCCTTCAGAAATCATTCTAATATGATGATTTATGATCAATGTTGGAAACAGTTGTGCTGCTTAATATTTTTTTTATAACCTGAGATACTTTTTTCAGGATTATTTGATGAATAAAAAGTTAAAAAGAACTGTATTTATTTAGAATAGAAATCTTTTGTAACAATATACACTACCGTTCAAAAGTTTGGGAACAATAACTATTTTTTAAAAAGAAATTAGTACTTTAATTCAACAAGGATGCGTTAAATTGATAAAAGGTGATGGTAACGATTTATATTGTTAGAAATGTTTTTATTTTGAATAAATGCTGTTTTTATGAATAAATGCTGTTAACGTTTTACTCATCAATGAATCCTGAAAAAAAGTATTCCAAAAAAATATATTAAACAGCACAACTGTTTCCATCATTGGTAATAACTGAGTATCAAATCATCATATTAGAATGATTTCTGAAGGATCATAAGACACCAAAGACTGGAGTACTTGCTGATGAAAATTCAGCTTTGCATCACAAAAATAAATTACATTTTAAAATATATTAAAAAAGAGAACCATTATTTTAAATTGTAATAATATTTCATAATATTACTGTTTTGTTTTTTTTTTTTTTGTTTTTTTTAACTGCAGGCTTGATGAGCATAAGAGACTTCTTTCAAAAACATTAAAAATAGTAATGTTTCCAAACTTTTGACTGGTACTGTATATATGTATATATATATATATATATATATATATATATATATATATAGGAAGGCGGATTAGAACCCAGAACATCTGGCACATTTAAAGGCACGCTAGGTGATTTGGTCCAAATTTTTTTACATTTTTTTTTTTATGCTGGTTGAAAATCTCTTTACATCATGATAGCAATCACTAAGTTAAGTGGTCTAAATGCCTTTATATGTATATATATTGTCAGTGGCAGGCGTAGGACCATAAAATGTTCGCCCAATCATTGCATTCGGACCGAATACAATGATTGGACGAACCTTTTATGGTCCTACGCCTTCCATACAATGTCCTGCCTGTCAACGCATGCATATCCATACCTCCGTGCACCCTGCTCCCACAGACATCACACGTTATCAGCGCATTTCATTCTATGCAGAGTTACACAGACGTCAGTCACCGAGCACCACAAACAAACAGCAGCCACCTTTTACAGTTCCTCCTGAACCAAAACAATGAGCTTATGCTGCGTTCACACCATAACTGCCGTAATTTGGAAGATATGGAAACCTGTGACATTATACGCAAAGCGATTTGTGACTCGAATTTATGCGTTTCAACTACAACACTATCAACGCCAAAATAAATCTGCAGCAGACAGGTGGTACAGGTCAGTGCTCTTTAAGTTGTTTATGTTAATTTTTATTGTAATGTAACTTGCTTTTAGACATGAGGTAGTTTAACACCGTCTCTCAAGATGCTTTTGTTTGCTCTGGCTGTGCACATTCATGTCTTTTGGAGGAGGCGTGGTTTTTGAGACGCTCTGAAGGGAGGGTGAGATCTTATGCTTGCAATGCTAGCTCGCAATTGCTTGCCTCTCTGAAAAATACCTACCTTACCTTTAACAAAAGATATATACCACCACTCCATTAGGACACACGAACACTAACTGTGGATATATATACTCAAGAATAACCATATATTGTATTAAATACTTATATACGATATTGTATTAGTAGATATAAGGATGAAACTAAACATGAGAACTACTTTATGTTGATAAATTAAAATGTATGTACTATTGAAATTGATTTCTGGACATCATCAATTCTCCCCCTCCCCTCCTGTCCCACCCACTTTTTAAAACAAAGTATTACTTCACTTTAAAAAAAATTTACTGACATCAAACTTTTGAATAGTATAGTGTACATATAACAAAATTAAGTGAGGATAATGTTTAAAACAAGAACAACTTCAATTCAAAACACATTCTTTGAATACAGCTCTTATGAACATGTTTCCTTTCAAGGTTGGGATATTAAAGCCAGGGGCTGTTGAGTATACAAAAGAAAAAAGGGGATACTCCTCAAGTAAATGTATCTTGTTTTAAGAATAGATGTTTCCAAAGGAAAACAAGACAAAATTCTTTTTCTTTTCTTTTTTGCAGTGAACAAGTGTGGGTGATTCTAGATCAGCTTATAAATTTGCTCTCAGTCCTTAGGGGGAGGCATCATGGGAACTGAAGGGAGTTTCCCACTACTTCCCTTCATGTTCTTCAAAGCTAAGGTTACATTTTCTGACTGCCAAGAGCTGCCCAGGGCTCCCTGCCTTCAACGAGTGTAATCTCATAGTAGAGAGAAAGAGGTTAAAAGACAGTGAGAGAACGAGGGAGAGAAAGAGAGACAGAGAGGGAGGAAAGCAGCAGTACTAAAAAGAAAAGAGCAGAGGTGGGGAAATTTACCTGTGTCTAATTAATGATGGGGCTGCGGTGAGTATTGATTGTTAAGACTCACCCAAATGGATCAATGCACAATGTGGAAAAGGGCTGCTGACAAAGCTTTCTCTCAAGACTATCCCACTGAGTACTGCGCTCAGTGTGGCATGAGGCCGTCCATTAAACTGCTTTCCACCTAATGGAAAAGCATTTAATTCCTGACTTTAAAGGAATAGAATTCACCTGAAAATCAGTCATTATTTACTCACACTCTCTGTCATTATTTACTCACCCTCATGTCGTGACAAACCCATATGCAGTTTGATTTCTGTGGAACATGAAAGTAAAACATTCTGATTGATATTTACGCAACTCTTTCCATATTGACCATACCTGCCAAATTCCCAAAAACAGAGAATGAGAGTACAATTTTGGTTTGTTTCTCACACAAAACAATCACTTAGCGCACAAATCATACAGACCACTTTTTTTGTGCATTTATGTTTTTTTTTTTTTCTTTTAGGTTTTTTTTTCTTCAGTTTTCATTTTCATTTTGAGATTGACTCTAAATTCCAGAGAAAAAATACTTGCATACAAGTTTGGAATGGCATAAGGCTAAATAAATGACCAAATTTTCATTTTTAGATGATACATCTCTTTAATGCTCCGCTAGCCCTGTTGCAATGAAAAGGTTTACGCTGCAAGCTATAAAGTAATGAAATCTTAAAGCTATAAAATTTCCAATAAGCTCATCACTCAGGCTTTATCACCACTATCTATTTTTGTTTATTAGTTTGATTGTAAGTAGTTTCACACAGCCTGCCACAGACTCAATAAATCATGAAATATTAAACATACACCCAAAGGAGGGATAAATCACATGGGTGAAACTTGCTCCGAGCCACAAAAACACAAAACTTGCATGACCATTTGGTAAAATGATTCACAGATTGGTCTTCCAGGATGGGATGAATATCCCTCTAGCCGTCCAGCAGACTCTGGAAATCTGTTAGACACGCCCAGATGACATCACAGCAGTGGAGAGTGTTTAGTGCCCACAGTCAGGTTTGCTGGCCGAAGCTCAAACCCATCTCCCCCTCTTCTTCATACTCTCTCTCTCTGTCTCTCTTTCTACTGGAGATATAAACACAGACGGGCACTGTGCTCTCCCTGACCAAATCAAACAATACCTTCCAGAACATTGCTGAACTGTGCTTTCTTTCGTGAGATTCATTGCTCAGCAGTGCTTACGATATTCCTGTAATTTCAGGTGTAACTGTATGTTTACGTAAGAAGAGACCTGGCAAACATTCAGACTCCACACTGATATGTGCGCATTTATGATTCCAATAAAACACGCTGCTTTATGATAACACTCATCATTATGTCATTTATGATTTTAGCCAGATAGTTGTGCCACATCCTGCTGCTTCATTTAAACAAACAATAGGAGCTTCATTACAAAAGGAGGATCATAGGATGACACAGAGGCTCACATACACTTCAAAAAGGTCTGTGAGTAAAGTTAGATTTGACAGAATGAATAAAGTTGGCATTCGCTGCCCTGACTGAAGCAGAAATCAGTCATGTGTTGATGGAGGTGCAGGTGCTACAGTAAAATCAGATCAAGGGGAGATATGGGTAATTTAATCCCTCTCTTGGCAAAAATTCAACTCTGCTTTTATAACTGCTATATGAAAGAATACTATCATGTGTGTAGACTTACTATGTCCATACAGTAGTTTTTTCCTCTTGTAACATATACTACCATTTAAAAGTTTGGGATCTGTAAGAAGTTTTTGAAAGAAGTCGCTTATGCTCACCAAAGCTGCATTTATTTGAGCAAAAATACAGTAAAAACAGTAATATTGTAAAATATTATTACAATTTTAAAATAACTGTTTTCTGTTTTAATTTATTCCTGTGATGGCAAAATTTTATTTCAGCATCATTACTCCGGTCTTCAGTTTAACATGATTCTTCAGAAATCATTTTAATATGCTGATTTGCTGCTCAAAATAGATTTCTTATTGCTATGAATGTTGAAAAAATTTGTCCAGTTGTTATATTTTTTTATCCCCAGGATTTTTTCATTAATAGATAGTACAAAATAACAGAATTTATTTGAAATCGTCTGTAACATTCTAAACATCTTTACTGTCACTTTGCTGAATAATAGCATAATAAAATGTACATTTTGGAGAAAAAAAAATTATCATCAGAATAAAGTATTATTTTGAGAGTAATGTCCAATGGCCATTTTACAAAAAAAGAGTCAAAATAAAACGGTAACATTATAATTCATAATATTGAAAAAAATTGCAGATTAGAGGAAATAGTATAGGACATTGGGGTTAGGCTAATGCAACAGATTTGTTTTGGAAAAATGTTCTCATTAGTCCTCTCGTCACCTCTTGTGAGTTGCAGGATCCTTCAACTTAACCAGGGTCCATCAAGGACCTTGTACACTTGAGACAAGAGATTAAGAATGAGGCAATATCCTTTTAGGAACACAAGGGAGTTAGCAAATCCACAACCACAAGACATGGCTTAGACTGAGACTGGGGTTAAGGCAAAAAATGTAAGCACACACGCCAACACAACTTCATACGAAGAATGTGTCATTTGACCTGCATCTCAGAGAGACAAACACAATTACAACTTCAAACGAATCCAGATTTCAACATCACAATTTTTCTATCTGCAAAACAACAGTGCACTATGGGGAGTGCGAAGTGAACATAAAGAGCTCAACAAGCTACTTAATATCAGGTTTACATTAGATTTGTAAACCTGAAAAACACTTCCACAAAGGCAGGTGATCAATAAAAAACAATTCAGTTCAATCAAATAATATTGTTGGAAAGTGCACGGTTCCTGTTCCCTAAGGTGACAGCTATGTGCTTGGGTGCAGTTTGTAAAATGCGTTTGGGACCAAATGTAGTAAAGCGACAGATTAGTAGGTTTCTAAAAAGTCCATTTCCTTCCAGACTTTGATTGCAAGTAACTGACCACTGTTGCTTTTAGAAAAAAACCTTTCATCTGTCGATGTGATACATGTAGTCAGTACAATATACAGTATCTTTACATAACAGATTAAATATTAAACAATTTTAAAGATGAAAATCATATGCGAAAGAATCCATAAGCTAACATAAAAAAATGATGATTCATTAAGAGAAAATCCAGGTGTTTTTCTATTTCCTAATCTAAATTCAAAACTAAATATTTTTATTATTATTTTACTTACATTTAATTATTATTTATATCACATTATTTCTTTATATTTTCTTACTACTGTGTTATAATTGATAAAGTGTTTGAGGTTTGAGGTTGACCAGATCATACGACACAAGTACTTTCAGTACAGTAATAGAGTTCAAAAACTACACACATGGCCTGTAGAAAGCATTTTGAATAATTATGCACTTTGCATGACACTGTGTCTGACAATACAGCTATTTAACAATATAATAATCTCACTGCTGATGGATACTAGAGAAATTATAGTTTTTCTTAATTTATTCAGATCCAAATTTGGACACGTGCTTTAATCCAAATGACATACACTCAAAATGTTTCCAGAGCTCTTTATACTGTGGTGGGTTACTATAATATATATAACTATAATAATTCACAGATAAGAGTAGGAAATGTGCTGTGGTATTTGCTTGAAAAGGATTCAAATACACCCACGGCCTCGATAATTATTTCATGTAATTTCCACCTTTCGCTAACACAAAGTATTCTCACTCTAGAGTTGATGCCAAATTGAAACTGCTGATAACGTGGAAAATTATTTTCACTTTCCAGAAACTGTGTGGAAATAAATTCAATGCATTGCAACAGCACTAATTAGCCCGAGTCGATACTAGAAAAAATAAAATTCCAGGTTAACAAGGGTTTATGAGAATTTGTTTAAAAAAGCCCACTAAGCTTAATGAATCATGTGAATACAAGCACACAAGACATCCCTTACAAAATATTTACCATAGTAGCTGCCAAAATGGTGAAGTTACTACTGTTTACTACGGTGAAACCATAACACATCAAAATGGGATCTCCTTCAAACAGTGTATGAAGCTTTCAGAATCTTTCATTTTGTGACAGTGCTGGCTATAAGAACAATTTTCAACAGTTTGACTGCAGTACAATATTGTGAAAGAAACTATGTTTACCATGGTAAATTTTTCTATGCAAGTTAAAGTGCGATACAGATTCTATTTACAAACTAATGTTCAAAACTCCCTGGGTGATGACATCAATCAAACTGAGCTAATTCTGGAAACAAGTGCTAATTAAAAGTTTCCATGAATAAATTAACACATATAGATGTATTTTTGGTTTGAACAACTTTTTCATACAATTACTTGCAATTCTGGACTAAGCTAAGTAATTAACATGCATGAGGGAGTCTATTGGGACCTGTGTGAAATAAGATATGACAGAGATGTAAGTGCTTCTTAGAGGATGAAACAACTAGTTGGTGGGTTGCCTGAATGACTAGTCAGCTAAGGAGTCCCTGTATAATTAGGCTGGTTTCGGGTTCACCTTACCCTGAACAGAAATGTTTCTCAAGAGACATTTACAAAAGATGCATTATTGCATTTAAAAACAGTGAACCAATTTTAAGTTTTAATGTGTCAGTCAGTGGTGATGTTTTAAATGGGATAAATTTAGTCGACCACTCACATTGTGACTACAATCTGTTGGTGTACAATTTTTCTTTTCCTGCAGATTTAAGATTAGTAATGTCATTTAATTACATATTAGAAGGGGCTTAGAAGAGGAAAACTGAAAAAGGTAAAATTACTCACAGGCAAGTGACATGGCTGCCTAGATCACTCACAAGCCAATGAGATTGGTCTTGGGCCATACAGCAGAAGTCCTATTTGTGCATCTGTTCCCTTGTCAGGTCAGAGAAGAAATAGGCCAAGCTACAACAGAGACAACAGATGCGCCTCCTAGATAACCTATTATAGTAAGATTGCAGTGGAAGATGAGAGATGATGACACACTTGTACTCAACAAATATGCATTACTTTTGTTTTAAACTGGGTAAGGACGTGCATGTCCACATTTCACGTGAGATATGTTGATAAGACAGCAATGCCTGTCATGCACCTAGTGGGTAATGGCATTCAGACACATACGATACATTGAAATGATACGTTCCTGACACTCCTGAAGCCTCAAGCTGCACTTTAAACCACCTGAATGTGCACTTGTTTTTTCCACTGACAAATCCTTATTGAAGGATGAGACCTAGTCACTCGCACACACTCACACCAGCTGGAGAGGGGCGTTCCCAGAACATTCCAGAGCACAATACCACCTCCAATGGGCAAAACACACTTCTTTCCTTGCATACTTCCTCGCTGGTGAGGGTTGAGGACAGAAAACAGGTTAGCAGGCTGCAATCTTTCAACAAATAGGATGACCTGTGCTAACATTAGATCATTTCAAATCAACACAAATTCCCGACAATACCTCTTAAGTCTTGCCGAACACTGAGCCTCAGGGAATGCTGGTCTTTCCACCCTTACAAACACTGTCAGCATACTTTTATTTAGCTATAAGAGAACTGGTAACCTGGGTAGGTGTCAAAGGATGGGTTCCACTCATGGCATGATGGGAAAATCACGTTTAGCAGATACAGGTACCTCGGGATAAGTATAGCACAGGGGTGTCCAATGGTGCTGGTGGAGGACTACTATCCTGTACATTTCATCTCTAATCCAAATCAAACACACCTGAGCCAGCTAATCAAGGTCTTCGGGGTTGCTTGAAACTTCCAGGCAAGTGTGTTTTGGGCAGGTTGAAGCTAAACTCTGCAGGACATTGACACTCCAGGAGCAAGATTGGACACCCCTAGTTGAACCTTGCAAGTTACTGAACTTTAAAATCTGAGGTTCTTCTCATAGTCTCACAGACTGTTCAAAAGTACTTGGCTTTATTTCTACACCACCAGCCTTATTGTTTTATGCTGCAAGTTATTGTTCTTGCCTGAAAGCACTTTCACGCTTTGAACTTTACTGCAAGCAAACTGTTTAAGTGAGAAATTCTTCTAGTCAAAATACTCAAGCCTGCCCTGTGTTTCCCAAGAGTAATCAAGACTTGGAGGTTATCCTTCACGTCTGCAAGCAAACTCCCCCTTTACACAAATTTCCCATCTGGGAACAATGAGGAAAAACTCCATTCCCACTTTGTTCACTAATCCTAGCAACCAGACATTTTATTGAAGATACACCTTTAGTAAACATCGAGTTGAGCCATTAATGATAATATTTTACAAGCAGGTGAAAGGTTAAGAATAGGAGGTGGTTCTTAAACCTGATAACCTTCCTGGTATGAAACACTAGAAACTCACTGTGAGTGTAAAACTTCTACCAGTTTCAGTATAAAGATGTGGCTTAAGCTGGTAGCTGTGTTTTAAAAGCATGCTAGCTGTTCCAAGCTGGTTATTAGTTGGTTGAGGCCGGTTGACCAGCCACCATGTCTCAAAAACCTGGTCCTGGTCCAAGACGGCCAAAGGTAGAGTCCAGGCAACACAAATAATCTCAGGTGGCCACAGTAAAAGAAAAGCTATTTTAAAAAGGCTATTCAGATCTTTGTTGTGGTGCTATATTCCTGGCTTCTGGATCCTGCAGAAGCCCCACGCCCCCATCTAGCCATCGATCCACACACATACATAAACACATGGTCTCCTCTTGCTTCCTATCCAGAAGTAGTCCAAACAGCCCAGCACAAAGTACTACCTCTGCACCTAAACCAGCATTAACTAGAAAACAAAACCAAAACTTTAGATGACCTACCTCTCTACGCCTTCCTCCTGTGTGTCCTCTTTCATTCTTCGTTCGGGTCCCTAATCTGTATATTGTTCTCTACTGTTCCTTTTGCCTTCGTTTTTATCCTCTCCAACTTTCTCTCAACTCTCACTTTGTCCTTCTCCACACTATACCTCTCTTTTTGTGTCGGCTGTTGAACCAGAGCCAGGGTCCAGGGGCCAGAATGAGTGGAATTTAAACAAGAAAAGCAGAAACAATCGCTTCTTTGCGGGTAATATCTTTTCTTTCTCCTGCAGCTGAACTCACGCTCACATATGGATTACATTCCCAAGGAAGCAGCCAGCTGGATTTAAGCACAGTGTCTCTCTCTCTCTCTCTCTCTCTCTCATACTCCCCTCCGAATCCCCCCACAGCACAGGCCCTGCCCGCTCCCTCATTTCTGCAATGCTGTTTCTACTCTAATCATTAACTCTGATTGGGGCGGCACTATGTCCTTTAACCCTTTCAGTGGCCTCCTGCCACTCATTCCTCATGGGTTATAAAAACAAAGACTGTTCTTACTCCTGGAATACTTTGTAACATCAACTAGGATAGTGGAAGTGAACATGAGGGCCACTGATTCAGTGCTAATGGGCTGCAGAATGTTACATAACATGGTGAAGTAGGGCAATTCATCTGAGGTTTGGATGGACTATCATGCTAGGGCTTCCCTGTAATCTGTTGTCATGGGTTTGTGGGAGCATAATCATGTCCTGTCCAAACTGCTCAGACTGTCCGCAAAAGGTTGAAGGGAACAAGCGATTAGACACACTAACGTTTGCTAGTTTGGATGTTACAGTTGCACCACTTTAGCAGTATTTCAGCAAAAAAAAAAATTGTGCAGAGATGTGCAGTGTACAATATATAATTTAAATAATTCTCATTATTTTTAGTGCAAACATGCAATCTCCGTGCTATTTGCCTGAAATTAACACCACACTAAATGACACACTAAATAAAATTTCATTTTAAAGCAGCGCTATTTGGCTTCTGCAGTTAATGTTGCACTGAACTGCAGTACATGCAACAATACTTGCCTAGTGAAATTAACACTGCACTAAATGACAGTTAACAATTTTTTTTCCAACTTTTGCTTTGTGCAATTAATGTCACACTAAACGACACACACGCAGTGCTATTTATCGAGTGAAATGTCACACTAAACAATGGTAAAACATTTTTTGTCTACAAGCAGTTCTGCATATGCGATACAATCCCAAATTATGGCAAATTGCGGTACTCCATAGCCTGGCTAACGTCAGACCTCGTCTCATTGAGATGTGGTCTGGGAACCACATTTTCATTTTCTCGTATTTGAGGCGTGGTTTACGAATGCCCAGAGCTGTTTATTGGGCGCTACGAATGTCTATCAAATGCGCCTGTACGTAGCTCATAGCAAATCGTTTCAATTATACCAGATGACGTATGTAGAGCGACAGGAATTTTTAGCCGTGTTTACACCATTACCTTATTTTCTATAATTCCTTACATGTATCAGCCCTAGTTAAAACAATTGTTTACTAATGAAAATAAAAAATCTGCCAATATCAACTCACTTTAACTCGTTCCAAGTCCGCAAGACTTTTTCTTCTGTGGAACAAAAAAGGAGATGTTTTAATTAGCAGAATGATCTTTTCCATACAGTGAAAGTGAATTGTGACTGTTAAGTACCAAAAATTACAAAAAGCATAAAAGTAGTCCAAGTAATGTGCACTATTCCAAATTGCTTGCTCCATTGCTCCTGATTTTGCATAAGTACATACAAAAACGCAGCCAGATCATACAAACAAACAGCGCTATAAATGAGCACAAATTCATTTAATTACTAATTCAGCTTTGCTTAATGACAGCTTTTAGCCTCTATAATAGCTTCCATCTCTGTGCTTTCTGCAAAGTGAGACAAGCCACATTGTTGTCATGTACATTGATATCTTTGTAGTCAGAGTAGAATATCAATGATAATGACAGAGAAAAAAGTCTGTGGAATGACATAGGGATTATTAACAATGTTAGGCCACACATCTAATAATTTATGATCATGAGTTGTATTTCAATTTTTTGGCCTGCAATGTTCAGTTATAATCCTACAATGGTTATTTCATTAATTTGTAATTACATGACCAGAATGGGCTGATTTGTGCGTAACAAGATATAATGTTCTTGAGGATTGCTCCATAACTTCAAGCCATTATCAGCTACAGTTAAGAAGCTAATGAGGGGTTTTGGCAACAAGCATTCTGGCCTTTCAAGAATTCCAAGGTCAAAGCACAGTTTATTTACAACCGTGTAGATCGCTACATTACTTGTGTTACCATTTTATTCGTCTTCTATTGGTTTATCAGCTGTGTACAAAGCAATTCTACAAAATGTATCTTCCCCTGCTTCTAACATACTCAGCCCTAGTTAAAGAGACATTTCACCCCAAAATGAACATTCTGTCATCATTTACTCATCCTCAGGAGTCTTATAGACAACTTTTATGATGTTTTTGGTTACTTTTGAAACTTGACAGCCCCTGGTTACCATTCACTTTCATTATATGAAAAAAGAGAATCATGAACATCCTGTCTATTATCTATATGCTACGAGTTCTATGAAACCATTTGGATTTGGAACAACATGAGGATTTTTAGGTGAACTGTCACTTTAAGTCCATCTCTGATTCCTATAAGTGGTTGCAATTTTCACATACAAGGCCTCTGTCCCAGCTATTCACTGCCAAAACAAACTTCTAATGAGGACTGTCCGCATAACTTATCCTGGCGTCTGATGGCCATTGCATGTCGTATTAGTGCTTGCAATATGGCCACTTGTTTTCCAAAATGCTAACACTGATCTACAGACAAAGCTCTCCCAGTGTCCATGCCGTATCATTGCACATTCTTCAGTGATGCTCCTTCCGTCTTATCAGACACTCTGGCTGCCTTCTCACAAACACTTCGGGTTCAAGACCTGGGAGGCAGGCAAAACACCAAAACATCCCAAAACCCAGCTGGCTCTCAACAGGATGAATATAAATGCGGACTTTGTTTTTTAATGGATTCTTCTCATGAAAAAACATCTGACTTAAGTTTTAAAAGCATAGGAATATGAAAGATGGAAAAAACTATAGAAGTAAAGAAATCATAAATAAACAAATAATATTGATTCTGTATTTTTAAATTGTCAGGGTTTACACTTGAGGTGGGCAAATATACTATTCAATAATAATAATAATAATAATAATAATAAAAGATATGAAAATATACAAAACAATGTGTAAAATACCTGTTCACTGGCTTGATCTATCTTTATGTCCATGGGGTTTGAAAGCTTCTCAGTAAGATATTAAGCATTTATTCTTAGTAATATATCAAGTGGTGACATGATGCAAGGTTATATCCATTTCCTGTTCCATTACCACCTCATTAACACATCATTGTAAACCAGACTGGTAGTACACAAATGGACCCATGGGTAAAGTGTGCTCTGGAGTTCTGGCACAAACGCCTTTTTTTCATACATGCAGATGGTTTCAGTTACAGATGGTTCCACTTTCATGTTAAAAAATTATCTTCAAATATATGGCTTAGAGAATTGTAATCTTCATAATGTAACAGCATTTAAATATAGTAAATGCAATGGCAACAAATGGAACCACAGTGATACACACAGCTCAGACCTGATGCAAATAAGAACTATAATAATAAAAATAAATAAACGATTCATCATAACTTACTCTTATGTTGTTCCAAACCTCTAAGACTTCTGAGAAAGAGAAACACAAAAACTTTTAAGAATATCCAGACCAGTCTTTTCAATATTAATAAAAGTGAATAAGGATGTTAAGCGTCAATAAATCTGAAAAAAAAAATACCATAAGAAATATCATAAAATTGTCCATATGAATCAAATTACATCCATATGACAGTCCAATTTGTGAACAAATCATTGCTTTGAATTGGATTCTTGCAATGCATCAGTTGTTCCAGTCTCAATTATTCAATCACGAATCAAACTGATCCAGTTCTCAAATTCTAATTGGTTTAATAACCCAATCTCACATATTAACATATCACAGATGGGGACGATTTACAATAAAAAAAAGCAACTTAATTTTTGGTGTTTGTCACACAAAGCTATTGAATGACTTTATAACAACCGGAGTATAGTTTACATGTCATATGGTTAATGGTTGTATGGTGCTTAAGCATAATTTTAAAGAGCTTAAAAAGTTTCACTCCCCTATTTATTATAATCTCTCTTTTTAAGGAAAAGAGCAACCAGCACAGCCATTAAAATATCTCCTTTTGTGTTCCACAGAAGAAATAGAGTAATATGGGTTTGGAGCAACATGAGGATGAGTAAATAATGACAGAACTTTTTTTTTTTTTTTGTGAACTTTCTTTTTCTCTACATGTGAGAGTCCACACAGACTGGCTTCAAAATGTGCACTCTGTCACATGCTCTGCAGAGCTTTTAGACAGGTGGCTTATTTATGCTTCCCTGGTCACCATGGAGTTAGTGCCAGCTCTCTAGCCTTGCACAAACAAATTTATACTGGAAATGGACAGTGTGTGTGTGTGTGTGTGTGTGTGTGTGTGTGTGTGTGTGTGTGTGTGTGTGTGTGTGTGTGTGTGTGTGTGTGTGTGTGTGTGTGGTGGATAAGGGGTGCGAGGGAAACCAACAGAGGGACAGAGCAACAGTGCGAGGACACTTTGTTTGCTCTTGTTACATAAGCATAACCACATGCAAATGTCCACACACACAGTCAACATACAATCTGTTCATAAGGAAGAAAAGTAGCTGGACAGGATCAAACACAAAAGACTTGACATGGCTCTAGCGTACAACTGAAACCCTGCAGAACATTTTATCTACAGTACAACCAGAGGCAAATATTTGAGGACAGCAGGGGGAGGTTTCTCTGAATTGATGTGGTCTGGTATTCCAGTCCACTTCTTGTCTGAGATGTCTCAGATGGAGGAGTCTAGAATGCTTTCAACTTCGACACTAACCAAGGTCAGCCTTCAACCTGGCATGGCTCTTGGGCATAAAATCCAGCGCCTTTATCAAGAGCGAGTCAACACAGATGGCCGGCCTACCGAACCTACTCACGGACACACAAACAATCACACACACGTTGAGTCCTTTCAACACATGAGATAATCTGAGGCACACGCATGCTCGGGCGAGGTCCGTTGGGGAATGTTATTTATCGCTATTTGTCCGACCACACAGCAGCTTGATTCATTGCCTGGGGTCCAATGTCTCGTAAGACCCACAAATCTCCCCCTTCTTGGGCCAATTAAAACATTCCAGCAGCACAATCCCTTGTTTTCATTGAAGACTATTAACTTGTAATTCACCACTAATCTGTAAACCAACACGACCACAAGCATCTCTTCTCAAACCGTAGAGTACAAAACTTGAAAAAAACACCTGCTCTTTCTCAGTTACTGTTGTCGACAAACAGAAAACAAGAACTGTCTAATGCCATTTGTGACAAGTTTGGTTCTCATTAACCATTTGAGAGTTTATTGGACCGCACTTTGATAGGATGGAGGGATGAAACGGGCCACAGAAAGACCCATTATTCCTAGCCTAAGCAAGACTATGATGGAACAGGTACAGGCAGGTTCCATGAACAAGAAGAATTTAGGTTATTTGTGGCTGTATGCCACTTACCCTGAGTGGACTAACCCACTAGGCAAAGAGCATTAAACCTTTTATCTTATCGATGGTGGTGCTAATTTTGGAATCCCTAGTGAGGCGCGAGCTTGCGTTTAAATGCTGATAACCAGCTAGAGATTTAAAGAGCATGAAAGAACAGAATGTTACTGACCTACAATAAAATTTCATATTGGTTATTGTGATGGATTTTAATAGATAAGATCTATTAAGATCTATTAATCTTTTAAACTAACCATGTTTCTAACATCTAAACCTACCCCTTTTAGGTCTAACATTCTAACACTTTGGACAGAACATACCAAAACGTTCTGTTCTTTGCCTATTTGTGTTATGGAAAATTCTCAAGTGCTGACCATGACAAAATCAAAAATATATTGTCTGTATTATGTCAAGATATATTGAGTAATCAACTGAACTCTCAACCCTTTACAACGTTTGTGATGATTCAAGATATTTTTGCTTATGCCAGTAACAGAGGGTAAGAAGGTGGGGGCTTGCTTTACCAATTGAACCAATCATATTGATAGAAGGTGACGTGAGTTAAGTCACGATGATCTTATTTGTTGTGTCTGTCTATATCCTATAAAACCTGATGTATTCCTGTTTACTGGTGGGATTCTCTCTGAATTTGTCTGAGATCCTCCGGCCGTGCTTCTTCTTGGTGGAGATTCTCTGAGAACTACTCGAGAACTCTCCTGGCCGTGATTAAAGCATTTAAAGGACATTTGCTGAAGTCTGTCTGTTTATTATTGCTGCGCAACAAGTTAGTTAGGGGAACAAGTTAGAGTACAGGATTAGACCACTCAGCCGTCGTCGATGTGTAGACGCGTAGGGTATAGGGTTAGACTCGGCCGACGTCGATGTGAAGACGTGATGGAGTATAAATATTATAGGAACTAACGTCGACTGTAGACGTTTGGGGACGTCGATTGTAGACGAGACCCAGGTAGAGTAGGAGAAAAATCTACCACATTATCTACAGCTCCTCTAGTTTTAAATTAGTCTTAGTTTGGACATACAAATGGCCATCAAGTGACCAGTCTGCATAGGAACTCCAACAATAATGTTCAAAAAGCATCCCAGGAATAGAACTTAAGTTCCTTTTAAAAACCCTAACATCCTTAACATCAACACCCTGTGGCCATATTGCAAGAATAACTCAACTGTCTCTCTTGATAAATAGAGATCACATTAATTGCATTCTGTTTTCATGAGGGAAAACCATTCCTTGGCAACGATTCAGTAACAACAAGTGGTGAGATAAAAAAATAAAATAATGAGCTCTCTGTAACTTTTAATCCAGAACCCTTTACAGTGACCAGGTCAGGTTAGTAGCAGGTCATAGGAAATGATTAAAAGGATTTCTTTATGGACTGGAAAAATGATTACAAACAGTCATGTCCAGATGGATGAGGTTCCATCTCGGGGTGTAGGTTTGTTTTGGAAAGCACATGTTTGTCTGTGTGTATTAGTGGCTTAAATGAGTCTTGTGAGCAATTTAAAAAGATGTCAACACCTCTTTCCTGATGACATCCGACCGTGTTTAGACAAAGGTGCATTCTATGTGCCTGACGTCTCATCAGAGAGGTATTTACTCTGTCCTGTTCCTCCTCTTGCCTGAGGCGAAATACTGGAGGTGTGATAAACAGGTCTCTACAAGCAACACAACTGTATTCTTTCAGAAACATGTCATCTTTGTTTTCTGATTTAGGACCAGGTTCCACACTAAACGTTACCGTAACCTCTAATTAAAGAGCTGACTGCAGATCAGTGGAAATGACTGGCTCCAAGTTGGCCCGACACACAAAAATGACTTCCAGTAATGCAGAAAAGAAAACAGTATACAGTTGTATTTGTCATCTGGATACTTTTTTGCCTACTGTTTTATGAAGACATAATTACTCTTTTCATATACTGGTATTTTTGCCTACTTTATAGGAGGGAAGTATGAATATTCGGATTCAGCAGTGTAGAAAATTATTGTAATTTCAATGGTAAAAGACTAAAAATGCTACAGTAAAACCAGTAAGTTTCCTTCATTTGTAAAAAAAAAAAAAAAAAAAAAATTGTACATTTTCAAGTAATCCATGAGACCCAAGTGCTTTGTTTGCGCAAAAAAAACCCCCCAACAACCCATAACTGACCACTTTATTTACAAATTATTAATCTCCAACACACATTCATGCAACAGCGTCTGCTCTTGCGTCAACACGACAACACGCATGTGTTGCGGTGCTCTCGTGAAAACGCCTTGGAGATAAATATTTTATAAATAAAGTGATTTTTTTTTTTTTTTTTTTGCGTAAACAAAGCTCTCGCTTCATAAAATTGAGGATAAACCACTGGAGTCACATGGATTACTTTCATGATGTCTTTTCTGGGGCTTGAAAGTTGTAGTTGCGTACACTGTCAATGGAGGGACATGAAGCTCTCAGATTTAATTAAAAAAACCTTTATTTGTGCTCTGAAGATGAACGAAAGTCTTACAGGTTTGGTTTTGGAACGACATGACGGTGAGTAATTAGTGACAGAAATTTCATTTTCAATAATTATTGCATTATTTTAGTGTCATGTTTGTGCATTTTTGAGTATGAAACCGTGCACCTTCTATATATTAGTATTTACATCAGCTTGTGGAAAAGCTACTTGTGATGAGCTTTGATTCTTTACTACCTGTGTTTTATGGTGGTTCTCACGTTGGTATATTAGCATTTTCATTTAAAGAGGCATGTTTTTTACTGCAACTTTTAGTTCAATTTGTAAAACCTAAAAAAATATGTACTATGAACAAGCATTCATTTACAGCAACGCTCTGTGTAGCATAATAGTCATAACAGCTCCCCCACTGGACACCAGCCAAAAATATCTCCATTCCAGAAGAGCAGCCCAGCAGAGAACGAGTGCAGGACCACTCAAAGAGCAATTAAATTGGCCATAGTGGTTCAGAGAACAAAGGAACCATATCACTAAAGCACCATGTCAACCCGCTCTCCTGAATCCATGTCTGAAATGACTTCCTGTGCCTCACCTCGTCTTCTGCTCTCTCTCTTTCATATTAGCCATCTAAATGATACTCCAGAGACAGAGGTGGGAGGAAGTGACTTGTGCAGACAGAGCACAGATACTAAAGCCTCTAATTTACACTGTGTGTGTGTGTGTGTGGGGGGGGGGGGGGGGGGGGATGGCTATATGGAAATTGGCTATTGCTAATAATGTTGTGGCGAATTAGGACCCCAGATGGCCTTGCACAGTAAATCAAGAACAGACAATACGAGTTGTCGTTTCATCTCACAACGTCAGCCCTTAATCAGGATTGTGTTCTTTGTTGAGCAAAAGACTTTTGCCTTGTTATTTAGTCCTGGCTTTTTTTTAAGGATCTCTGTCTGGAATCTTTATGACTCATAACCCTTGCAAACAAATACAGTGGTACATTGGAAAAGTAATGATAATACTTGGTTACTTTTAAATGTACTGCATGTGTTCATTCATCTACTATGGCATTACATGGTACTTCAAAAAAGTCTATGGCATTTTTCCACCAACATACTACTTCTTAATTTATAAGAATATCAATTAACAGTTGTTAAATATCTGTACATTTCATGAATAAATGTTTTATAATAATAATTGTTTAAATATATAATAATAGTTATAATAAATATATTACTATATGCCTCCTACTATACACCTCAAAATAAAAATAAATAAATAAAAAATATTATTATTAATATTACTATTACCATTATTATTATAAATAATGTATTATATTACTTTAGTATATTTATATTTATTCTTACTGTATTATTATGTTGTGGAAATAATGAATAATTTTAATTTCTGTAGGTTTGTTAAAAAAAATTATTCTTTAAAAATAAAAAATCATTTTAATATTATTTTTAGGATGCATTTCTGCCAAAATGTATATTACCATAATGCTTTTTTAATTTAAATTACAAACAGCACAACAAAAAACTTAAGTACTTTTGATTTCAACATGATTTTTTTTGCATTAATGCAATAATTATGCGGTAAGCTTAAAATTGAGCAAAGGGAGTTAGATGTCCATGACTGTCATAAAAACAATGTCACAATGCAAAAATATTCTTAGTTAATAGTTTCAAAAAACCTTTAAAAAAATTATTTATGCAAGAAATAATTGCTTATTACTTTTTATGGAATATGACCAAGATATTTCTTTTTATGAGATTCATACAGTTATTTAACAATCATTTTCTTTTACTTTCTTATTTATATTTTCTCGCCAGCTTGATATGCTTAAACTTGGAAATTTCTTTGACAGTTTTTATATATATATATATATATATATATATATATATATATACACACTCACCTAAAGGATTATTAGGAACACCTGTTCAATTTCTCATTAATGCAATTATCTAATCAACCAATCACATGGCAGTTGCTTCAAAGCATTTAGGGGTGTGGTCCTGGTCAAGACAATCTCCTGAACTCCAAACTGAATGTCAGAATGGGAAAGAAAGGTGATTTAAGCAATTTTGAGCGTGGCATGGTTGTTGGTGCCAGACGGGCCGGTCTGAGTATTTCACAATCTGCTCAGTTACTGGGATTTTCATGCACAACCATTTCTAGGGTTTACAAAGAATGGTGTGAAAAGGGAAAAACATCCAGTATGCGGCAGTCCTGTGGGCGAAAATGCCTTGTTGATGCTAGAGGTCAGAGGAGAATGGGCCGACTGATTTAAGCTGATAGAAGAGCAACTTTGACTGAAATAACCACTCGTTACAACCGAGGTATGCAGCAAAGCATTTGTGAAAGCCACAACACGCACAACCTTGAGGCGGATGGGCTACAACAGCAGAAGACCCCACCGGGTACCACTCATCTCCACTACAAATAGGAAAAAGAGGCTACAATTTGCACGAGCTCACCAAAATTGGACAGTTGAAGACTGGAAAAATGTTGCCTGGTCTGATGAGTCTCGATTTCTTTTGAGACATTCAGATGGTAGAGTCAGAATTTGGCGTAAACAGAATGAGAACATGGATCCATCATGCCTTGTTACCACTGTGCAGGCTGGTGGTGGTGGTGTAATGGTGTGGGGGATGTTTTCTTGGCACACTTTAGGCCCCTTAGTGCCAATTGGGCATCGTTTAAATGCCACGGCCTACCTGAGCATTGTTTCTGACCATGTCCATCCCTTTATGACCACCATGTACCCATCCTCTGATGGCTACTTCCAGCAGGATAATGCACCATGTCACAAAGCTCGAATCATTTCAAATTGGTTTCTTGAACATCATTGTACTAAAATGGCCCCCACAGTCACCAGATCTCAACCCAATAGAGCATCTTTGGGATGCGGTGGAACGGGAGCTTCGTGCCCTGGATGTGCATCCCACAAATCTCCATCAACTGCAAGATGCTATCCTATCAATATGGGCCAACATTTCTAAAGAATGCTTTCAGCACCTTGTTGAATCAATGCCACGTAGAATGAAGGCAGTTCTGAAGGCGAAAGGGGGTCAAACACAGTATTAGTATGGTGTTCCTAATAATCCTTTAGGTGAGTATATATATATATATATATATATATATATTCACCAAATTAGGGGGAAAGACTTTTCTTTAAATGTAGAGACTATCCTCAAACATTATGTGCTGCAAGGGTATTTTGGGGAAAGGTGTGTCTAAATGAGCTTTTATCTCTGCACAAACTCAGATAACATCACACTCCCACACTGAACACTGAAGAGCTCCTTAGACACTGGACACATTCTTCCCCTCTCCCGTCTGTCATCTTCCAGCTTTTTGTTCACCTCTCCTGATCCGTCGGCCAGTGCCAAGTCTGTCCATCCAGACACCGAGGCAACTATTCACCCTGTGCTAGTCACGTCGAGGGACGCCGGCCCGGTCCAGAGAGCGGCCAATCTGACGACTGCCAAACCAACTTCTGCCAACTGACTTCTGCCATAGCAACAACGCTAAAAAAATCATATATTAACATGCAAGGGTGGATCTTTGAAATTTATGCTGTTGTTTAGCTTTTCATTGAATGTGGATGCAAAAACTAGGCATTATAACCCAAACTGCATTGCAACTGGTTTGCGGGATGTTTTGTAACTTTTAGCACAGTTCTCAATGTTTAATCTTTTCTTTTCTGCAGATGATGGCAGCCTGCCCATCACAAATGAGCATCTTTGCATTTCCCCTGAAATCCAAATATAGCGTAGAAATTAGCAAGTCTGAAATTCGCCGCGGCACCGCAGTTCCACCACGTGCCACTAAGCTCCAGATTTTAAACTCTCTAAAATTAATTCCAGGAGTTTACGGTCTCCCATTAAAATTTTTAAGCTGCCTCGTGGCTTATGTTAATCAGAGGTTTAAACTCAGAATGGCGGGATGTATATCAACAGCCAACAGCAGCATCAACCAGCTGCAGTCTTCAAATCAGTTTGTGTTCCCGAATTCAGCATATACCGCAGGCGCAGGTATACAGGTACTCTGTCCTCGCCAGAAAGAGTAAATCAAGAAGCAGGGGACGGTGAAACACCCTTCAGGAATGATCCACGGCTATAATTATCTGTTTCTGCTTGGTTTGAGGTGATGAGGGCATATTCCTGTTGAATGCTTTACACCTGGGCATCTGGATAACCTCAGACAACATCTGTCTTAGCATGAGTGTATGCATCTTTGCTGTATGTCATCTGTTTTTGCTGCCTTTAAGCTAACGTGATGAATCATAACTTCGTCAGTTCATCTACTCATGTATGTCGGAGGGTTATTATCGTTAACTAAAACTTTTTTTTGTTATTAGAAATAAAGTAGAAATTGAATAAAATGTAAACATTAGATTAAAAAACTTAAACTAAACAAAAGTTGAAGCAATAAAATGACTAACTGAAAATGAATAAAAAACTAAAACTGAACTAAAACTAAAATGAAGACTATAATATGTTTTTTAAAATCCGTTAAAAATGAATACATTAGTTAACATGAATTAACTATGAACAATATATTTTTATAGCATTTATTAACCTTTGTTGATGTTAGTTAATAAACATCTAATTGTTCATTGTTTGTTCATATTAGTTCACACTGCATTAACTAATGTCAACAGATACAAATTCTGATTTTAATAATGTATTAGTAAATGTAGGAATTAACATTATCTAAGATTAATAAATCATATGTATTGTTTATCATTAGTTCATGTTAACTAACTAATGTTAACATATGAAACCTTATTGTAAAGTGTTACCAATGTAACTAAAATGAAAATATAACAATAAATGCCGATTCAAAATCTTTGAAATCGTGGTTCTGGAAGACTAGAAAAAATCAATTTCATGTTCTCATTTACACTTGATCTAAATCATTCAGATCACTCCTAAAATGACCCCACATCTTTCATATTTACCCTAAATCTGCAAGATATGCTATCTGTAAAACAGGAAACATTTGGTCTAGCGTCTTCTGGTCTTTGGACAATGCATCAAAATCCCCTTCTCTGTCTAGACACCTTGTATCACATATCGAACACACACACACACACACACACAAGCTCACATGCATCCATTGATTACTTCACATCTTTCCTGGAGCTAGCAACATAGAAATGACAGAACAGAAACCAGGGATTTGGATGTAGAAAGGAGGACTTTCCTTCTCTTTTCACACCCAGCTAAAGATTCCCCAATGGAAAGAAGTGATCCTACCTTGCTGAGAGTGATTTAGTGTCTGAGAATGGTCTCGGTTAAGTCTTCGGTTTGCGCTTCCTTCACTGCCTCCCTCTCTTCTCCCTGTTACTGTGCTCCTGAAGCGTGGTGGTGTGGTATGAAGGGGGGGTGGCTGGCGAAGAGAAAGAAAGGGAGAGGGTGAGTGAGTGAGAGAGAAAGGGAGAGCAAAGAATCAAAAGCTCCAGGGTAAAGACGGCGAAACTTGAAACCACCGGTGGTTCTCAGACAATCATTTCCCCCCTCTCCTTTCTCTCTACTCCACTCATCAACCTCAAAGTAAATCCCTTCCTGGTGCGTAAGAACAGCTATTTTTTCCCTCCAATCCAGATTCAATAAAGAAAATGAATAGGAGAATTGTACATCCAGCAGGGCCGGACGTAAAAATATAACCTGTCAGTCGACTTCCTTCTTTAAACCACACACTCGCATACAGAAATGCAGCGGTTTTCATTTTCCCACACTCGGGTTCAGCTTTTAAATGTATTTTACTTCCAGAGAGGAGAAGCCATGGCAACATTTTCTAATAAAGGGAAAGGGCTGAGGTCAGGTGCACTGTGGCCGGCCATGAGAGTGTCTGACTGAGCATTTGGGGAAGGCTAACAACCGTACTAGAGATAGCGGTCTCCTGAGAGGCATGGAGGACTATGGGATATAGGTGGTGATTACACTGCACACTTTTTATCTTCTTCTTATTGCTCTCCCAGCGTGCTTCTCATTGTTCCTCACGTGCCCGTGCACGTACACAAAGTCATATCATTTATGATGTCATACAGGCCCCTGTGCAGAAACACCCAATCAGATCTGTGCGTGTGTGCGGTGAGAATGTGCACAGCCATATAACACAGAAAAAAAGCTATATGTTTTATCCAGCATAAAGGGAATCCCAAATACGGGGACATTTGAATCTACATTTAAATTAAATTAATTGCCAGCTTATCATTATCAGCCAGAATGATAAGCTGGCAATTAATTTAATGTTACAGCCAATAACTGATAAATGTCTGATATTAAAATAAAAATTCTAATCCATTTTGTCAAATTTCAACGATCGATAGATAGATAGATAGATAGATAGATAGATAGATAGATAGATAGATAGATAGATAGATAGATAGATAGATACGGACAGACAGACAAACATAGATAGATAGATAGATAGATAGATAGATAGATAGATAGATAGATAGATAGATAGATAGATAGATAGATAGATAGATAGATAGATAGATAGATAGATAGATAGATAGATAGATAGATAGATAGATAGATAGATGGATACGGACAGACAGACAAACATAGATAGATAGATAGATAGATAGATAGATAGATAGATAGATAGATAGATAGATAGATAGATAGATAGATAGATAGATAGATACGGACAGACAGACAAACATAGATAGATAGATAGATAGATAGATAGATAGATAGATAGATAGATAGATAGATAGATAGATAGATAGATAGAAAATATATATTTCATATACATCTGTACATCACACTGCCTTTATTTTTTTTTTTTTTATTTTTTTATTTATTTACATTGTATGCCTAATATTACAAAGTCTTATATAAGATTATCAGTAGCCGTCCTGTTTGTTTTTCCGAAAAACACAGAAATTGTCCTTAAAAAAAAAAATCAGCATGTGTCAGTGTGCCTGTGAGTAATTACTGGAGTGCTCTGAGTCTTTATATTTCCCTATAATCACACACACCCACAAGACTTCCCGACCCTCTCCACGCTTGTACTCGTGTTTAACGTTACGGTTTTCGGCAAGGTCGGAGGTTAAGTGTTGTCAGACCCACTACTGTAGAGTAGCCGTGTTTGCGGGAAAGTGCCTCTAATGGCCAACATACACGACGAGCTACTGCAGGCCTGCTGGGAGTGCCGTGACACTTTTTCATATTTTATGAAGCTGTTTTTCAGAACACTGGCAAATGACACAATATATAAAGCTACGACAAAAACCTTTCATCTATTTCTCTGTTGCAATAAACTGGGCTTTGGCTTTTGCTATTTTTTGTGTAAAAAGGATATAGCTGCTCTGAATACAGTTTGCTATCATTGGGAACAAACAAAGCTTCATCTACACGACACATCTGTATATGGTATTACTCTGCTTTGTAACTAAATCAGTGTGTTCTGCCCAAGACAGAATGGTGGGAAAATACCATGACAACTTCTTTGTTCAAGTAAAACAAGTCTATTGTTATCGGATCTTCGCGGCTCTGCGGAGGTTGCGCGTTCCCCCAGCTGCCGCTCCTCTAATTCTCTCTTTCTCATCTGGTTTTTACCTGGTTTAACAGAACAAAAAGACACAATAAAGACCTCTTTCTCCCACAGCAGATGACCAGGTCAACCGTACCGCAGAGTGTTGACATTTAGCGCCCTTACGAGGGTGTAGAACTTAACATTAAAATAACCACGTGTCTCTAGTTGGAGAGAAAACAGAGCAAGAGAGATTACGGTGTCCTCTGCTTTGACAGTATTATGACCCATAAAGTTTAGACAGTGTCCAGATGCTGTCACTTACAGCACACGTGATCCAGAGAGGTTAGAAAACTGAACTTTTGGATTGTCCAGTGATCATTAACCAGGTCATACAGGGAACAGGCTGTACATGTCCATGATCAATGTTGCAACATGGCAAAGTTTAAAAGTTTATCAATGAAAACGGCTTATAGTGTTGACCTGACAGAGAACAAAACTCTTAGAGACACAGAATTAATATTACCACCTCCATAAGTGTAAAGCTGAAATTTAGCTTTATGAACATATTGAGGAAATTAAACAATTAAATATTTATTACATTTTTATTTTAGAGGAAATTAAACAATTAAATATTCATTACATTTTTATTTTCCCCTTGCAATAATTTATTAATACCATTCAAAAGTTTAGGGTTGACATGATTTTTTCAATATTTTTGAAATAAGTCTCTCATGCTCACCATGTACTTGATCGAAAATTCATTAAAAACATAAATATTACTATTAAATTTGAATATACTTATTTATATTTAATACATTTTAAGGCGAGACACGGCAGGCAAAAACATTGTTTTTTTTTTTACTGGTCAATTTTGAGATTTTTGGATATTTGTCTTCAATAACATGTCTTCTTTCAGACTGTGGTGAAAAAAAGTCCGAAATACACATTTAGGTCTTTATTTTACTACACTTTGTCTGTTTGCGTCTGCAGATTTCACGTAAATTCAACAAAAGTTGTCGTTGTAAATCATCCCGCCGATCTGCGATCTCTGTCTGTTCTCTGTCAACACAGGCACGGCTGGAAAGCTCTCTCTTCACTGTACAATGCTGTCGGATCCAAATATGGTCATTTCCTTTTTATCAGCAACCAATCGCGAAAGTAAAAGGGCTGAATGCGCAATCTCATTGGCTGATGATAAATCTTTAAAGCCCGTTTTCTCAAAATGACCTTTCTCTCATACTCCAAGTCCGAAATCTCCACTTCAGTAGCACCTATATACACCAAACTTTCCAGTCTTGTACCTAGTTATATTATGAAGACATTTACAGAGGGATTTGTAAATATATTATTCCTAGCCTGATTTATATAACATTTTATTCCAAAAAACATGGCGAAAATCATTTTTTTAAGGCTATTGACAGTATATTCTGATTTACAGGATAACAAAAGTAGATATCCATAAATCCCTCTGTAATTATTTCCCCATCTAATATGTGAACACAATGAAAAAATTATTTTTAATCTGGCTTTATTCAATACTCAGATTTCGTTTTTTAAAATATATACAAATTAGCGCATATTTAATTAGATATTGCCTAATTTGCATATTTAAACATTAAATTACAGAAAACTTGTAATACATTTTTTTTCTCATCTTAATGTAGGTAATCAACTGGGAAAGTTTCATGGTGATATCTGCTAGTTAAAAATTGTACCCTATTCACCTGTAGTGTCTCGCCTTAATATCAATATAAAATGTAATATTTTTGTTGAAACAGACTTTTTCAAATTCAAAACAACTTTTCATAAAATTATAAATGTCTTTACAGTCACTTTTATGCATTCTTGCTGAAAAAAAGTATGAATGTCTTTAAAAATCGAACTTTTAATTATTTTTTAATGCATTTTCAAATTAAATGCCCACTGTAGTCTAAGCAAATTTATTTTATGGGAAACATTGATACTTATAAAACTAGTACTGTACTGAGAAGTACAAAAAAAAAGTCAAATTTTTTTTTTAATTATTTATTTAGCATGAAAATGAATGTGCACCAACAGCTTTAAAGTGGGGGGGGGGAAATGCAATAGCAAATAGTTGTTTTTGATAGAAACTATGTCTCCTTAGCGAAAATGGATTGTATCAATAAGGAAATCATTCCTTACAATGGTAAATATTAAAGTACCAGAGAATTCACATCACCGCTGTTTGAAAGGGAAGGCTTTGTTTATATATAAAAAAAGGTTATCTATCAATTATATCATCTATCAACAATTATATTTAA
The DNA here is from genome assembly GCF_949319135.1 of Squalius cephalus. NCBI lineage: Eukaryota > Metazoa > Chordata > Actinopteri > Cypriniformes > Leuciscidae > Squalius > Squalius cephalus. Next base: position 21,238,419 of record NC_137143.1, read on the forward strand.
AATAGAATGTTAATCTAGATAAGATAGAGTGGTTTCGTTGGAAAATTACAGAGGCAATAACATTACGTTGGAAATTTGTCCATATTAGGAAGCCATCCATTGACTTTAATGTCTCTGAAGACATGAGAGCAGGCTCTTTTCCCATGCCCTATCAGCAGAGCTGTGCTAAATCGGGACAGATGAGCAGAGACCATTCAGCGCCTGACAGAGATGAGTCTGTAAGAGAGAAGGACATGGGCTGCAGGACATGTGCTAACTCCATGCTAATAAAGCTGACCATCAATGTCCGTCACTGGACTGCAGTGCCATGACTACTGCTGGCCGCCGGGATGAGGGCAACGTCAAGGGCAAGAGATCTCGGAGAGGACAGAAAACACTGACATATAAAAATACTAAACGGGGAGTAAAAAGCAAAAAGCATTACCAGCAGTCAGTACAGATATCTCATTGCTGATTTCTCTTAGTGGCAGATTTTTTACAGCAACATTATACCCAACCTGGGAGCCATATTAGCAATGGAAGTCATATATGCCACAGAAAAAGTAAACAACTGTGCAAATGAGGACAGATGCATCTGGAGGCCAAAGCAAAGAACGATTAAGCAAATTAGCTCTTGAAATAGTTTTTCAGTTCACTGCTGCCTCAGACATTTGGATAGTCTGGTTATATCCAGTTGAAGATTTTTTCTGTCCATTACGATTGTTGCTTTTCAAATTGTATGATATTAGCCAGATGAGATCTTGCATGAAAGCGAAAACGATCCAATGATAATGTCCTGGTGTTTTCAAATATTTTAATACTAAGGACCACCAAATATTACTGTCACAAACTGCCTGTTTTTTTGTTTTCATGAACTTTCTATTTGTTTTGATCAGTCACCTGTTTTTCTTTGTTCCAGTTTCCCACTCCTCATTTATAACTGGTTTGTGATTAACAAGTCACCACCTGTTCATCATTTCAGTTCAATCACCCTGTGTATTTAAGTTCCTCCTTTTCATTCAGTTGTTGCCTGGTATTGTTTGTGCAGACACTCTGATATGTTGCATGCTTGCCTTTGGATTACCTGAGTTTGTTTTATTAAAGAACTTTTGTTTGTAGAAAACCTATTTCATCATCTTCATCTGAACTAACCATGACAATTACAATCTTCTACGAGGAACCCCCTTTTTAAAATATAACAGCAGGTATATATTTTCATGTAAATACCATTGATAGTGTGTGTGAAAAATATTTTTGCATAATATCATAACCACAAATTTGTTTTCGAAAGTAAATATAGGCTTTTATATTATTGTTAAAATACCTTTATATTAAAAATATCCAGTCACACTTAAGATTAAGGTCCAATTCTCACTATTACCTACGACTTTTGCCTCAGTAAACTCATAATTACTGCTTATTAATAGTTAGTAAGGTAGTTAAGTTTAGGTATTGGGTTGTACAAGGGATGTACAATATGGTCATGCAGAATAATGTATAAATGTGCTTTATAAGTACTAATAAACAGCCAATATCCTATAGTAATATGCATGCTAATAAGCAACTACATAATAGTGAGAATTGGACCCTAAACTAAAGTGTCACCAAATTTCCTATTGTAAAAAAAATAGGGCTTAAAAACTATTGCAAGATCATGTCATCATTTCTCACCATTCTTTAGAAGTAGAATAAAATAAAAATAATATTATTGTGTGAAAAAAACATCATTAAATCAAATTTATTTTATTTTTTAAATCCCCCAGCACCCCTTTCCCCTTGGGGGACTCTGAACCCCAGTTAAAAAACACTGCCCTAAATGCCCTTAAATTTGCCCTTAAATTTGTTTCACACAGCAAAATTGTGCCTTAAACCGTACAGTGTGCACCCGGTTTGAACCTATGACCCATTCTTTCCCCCAGAGGATGCCATCATGGGAAGCTGTTTGGCTGTGGTTGTGCCCAATGGGATGAAGCTCCAGTGGTTCCAGTTCTATACTTAGTACTGCCTCGCTGTCCCCCCTCCCCTCTCCCCTCTCCCCCTCTCCCCCTCTCCCCCTCTCTCCCTCTCTCTTTCTCTCTTTCCTTCCGCTCTGGGCTGTGAAACAGTGAGGATGACTCTTGTTCATCATCCTCTCCCTCACTGTGTGCTGGCTACCCTCCCTGAGGAGTGCAAATATCCTCATTCCCCGAGAACTCCATTTCCCAGAATCCTCCCAATGACATGCAACAATTATATCCTCCATATACAGTAACATATAGACATAAGTTGGTATGACTCAACACACTTCTCATGCGTTTCATTTCCTTCAGATGATCACTAAACCTCTCCAGATTGCAGAAGACTTCTATTAAATGACAAACGACAGTAAGGGCAGATTTTTCTGGAGCAATTAAAGAACTATCGAAAGTAGGCCAGCAGTAATACATGAAAGACACATGTCCTCTTTTCAGTTAAAGTCCATCTAAATCCTCCTTGGGCCACAGACTGCTCCTCAAACTTGGAGTGTTGACTGAAAAAAGGCTTAAGATTGGCTCATAATAGTGGAAGGCTCACTCACTCACACACACACATTCATATAATGTCATTCAGCATGCTTTACACTGCACATTTTGGCAAATCTACAGTATATGCATACAGAAAATTCACACACTGCAGAGTATACATACTACATACCGCTGAAATAGTATTTTTAGTAGTATGGTAGCATGCCACACCTTAGCCTTAGATACTGTCACTGGCTAAATCCCTCTGGGAAAGATAACCAGAGACCAAATCTACTGAATCATCAGTCAGAGAGTCACAGTTATATAACAGTCCCGCAGTGAGGATGGACAGCCACGAAGGACGGTGTCAGACAGAAAAGGTGGGAGGTCGGGAGCGAGGGCGCACAATTTCACAACCTTAAACGCACAAATCTGATACGATCCGATGGTTCATCCTGCTCTATATCCGTAGTTTAGCATTAACTCTGCAGGCCTCTCAGCATGCAAGACCAAACCTCTCCAAAAGCCTCAAGAAACATTCAAGAAGCATCAGCTTTCCTACAACAAAGCAGGACAGGGTGTTAAAATAAAGCGGAAGCCTTTTCTTGCTTTCACAGTTTCATCAGTAAAGACAGGCAACTGTTTTATGCAGAGGATGAAAAAGCTAATCTAATTAGCCAGCGTTTTTTTCAGGGATCTTTGATGATTAGACCTCATGCTAGCCCTTATCAAAGAGGGTTTCTAAATTCATTAGCGAGGACCGTAGCAAATACACACCCTGTCTATTGACTATAGTCACCCTTGTCCTTGCTGTGAGCAGTGTCTTAACGTTCCGGAAAGATCCATTCAGAGATGCGTTCTCTGCCTGTCACTTTTAATTAAACAGACTTTATTTTTTCAGGTCATTAGCTCAATCAATAGTCTTTAGATTAAAATGAATTCCCTTCTGTGCACATCAAACTCAAAACAGGTTTCCAGCCATTGCAAAGTCACTACATGCTAGTTACGTCAAGGAAGCAAGGCAGAGATTAGAGCAGATTGTGTCAGACATCTGCCGTGACGAAAACACTTGGCACGTGGCAAGGAGGCTGCCACAGAAAAAAGAGAGCTTAACAAAAGGAGGCAATCACAGCATGGGGCTTTGTGTGGAAGTGGAGGAAGGGAAGGCGCTTCTATTCAAGTCAATTATGTTTTAGCGGCTGCTATTGGTGCTGTCCTCTAATGACAGCCACTCCCAAATCTCTTTGCCCCACCCACTTATCAACTGAACACAAAAGGGAGAGACACAGAGGACAAAGAAAGGAATGCTTCATTCCCATTCATGTGTAATTGTTAATTATTTTAGCACAACATGCAATAATTGTAAAATTGTTATTTTCATGCAATTGCTAAAAGCCTTGGATATACATAGTGGTTGACGCACTTGCTTCATCACACAAGTGGAAATGAGGAAATTATAATAAAATAAATGTATGCAATCATTTGAATTGAATCAAAAACGCATTACAGTGAATTTAAGGTATGCATTTTGCACCAACAGATGACCTTGGCGAAAATAAAATAGAAATAAAATAAAATATGATAAAAAATAAAATAAAACAGCCAAAATTTGAATACAAAATGATTTACATGCATTAAAAGTTTTTATTTATTTATTTGCGATTATTTGTGCCTAAGAATTGAACCCATGACATTGGCTTTGCCATGCTATACAAGCTGATAAAATATAATAAAAAAATATATATAATAATAATATAAAAATGTAAATAATAATAATTATAAATAAAATGTAAATAATAATAATAATTGAAATAAAATAAATATATATTAAAAAATAAAATAAAAAAGTAAATAAATAAAAATAAATAAAATAAAAATGCCTTTTTGATGCATTCAGAATTAAAGACAAGGCTACTAAATGTAATCCAATCATATGATATTACAAGCAGTAACCGGAAGTAGCCTAACTCATTTGAAAACATTCTCTACTACAGGACATGAGCAGACAACACAACTGTATGCGACTGTACTACGGCTACCAGATTGTGCAGTCTAGACTTCAGCATCTTGTAACTCACAGATTCTTCCTGTTCGCTCGACATTATTAAAACTCATCCAGCTGCCTGTCTGCATCATTCACTGGAGGGAGCGGATTAACTGGCTCCAGCTCAACCAGTAGGGCACCATGAATCCACATCCCATCATTCTCTGCTGACACAGACAGCCAGTCATTTCACAGTAAATCACACCCCCACGAGGATATTATGCTGACTATCTGTTAGGCCAACAGTTCTGCTTTTCAAATGAGCAGCTTTGGGACATGCCTGTCATTTGCAGAGCATGTAAATGAGACACATGGCTGGATAAACCAATGTTACAGCTTTCAGATTAAAATTGCTTTGCAAGCGTGTTCTTCTAAACAACCCCGTAGTTGCAATTTCAGTAGCCTAAATGAAATTCTTTAGACCTTTGTCCTACAAAAATATATTTGTAGGAAAGCCACTGATAGCAATAAGCAAAAGTCCACTCTTCTACCCATAATTTCCTGATCTATCTACAGTTTCTGTCAATAAAAGTGCCAATTAGGACAAATATTTAAAAAAAACACAAAGCAAAATATTATTCTAAAACACTTGTCAGATAAGTTTAAATATGCACCTTTATGAATTTGAAACAAAATCTACTTGCATAAACACATTTTATGTGAGTGATCATTAAAATATCAGAGTGAGATAAGAACATGATGAAAATGAAGCTTTTATCAGCAACAGGAAGTTCCTTACCTTGTATACATAAAGTCTGCAAATAAAAGGAATCGTTGTTATTCAGCATGAAACAGAATATCTGGTAGCTGGATGCCTGTGGCTAAATTTCTGAAAGTTATATATAATCATTGCGGGTTAGATAAGTGTTAGCTATCAGCATTAGTCAGTGTGCTTAGTCAGCAAGTTATCAGTCAGTTCATGTCCCACAAGACTATAGATCATATATGCATCAAAGGTACATCACCTGAAAGTTTCATGTCCTTTTTGTTCCATCTTCCGTGCAAATGCACACTTACACACCCGTCTAATGCCGTATCTGTGAATAATCAAGGGAGTTCTGGAAAACAAGAATATTTGCTCTTCAACTCTTTTGTGTCTTATGTCTTGAAGGAGACCACACCTTTACATGCTTCAACTGTCTGACAAATAAATGTGCTATTATGTCATTTGACAACCTTCTCATGCTATTCAACTGACCTTTCACACTCCAAACTTCAATTTAAAAGCCCTGTTGGGATCTTATTTATTAATACCCTCCAATTGTAAATTATTTCCCCTCATTAAAAAGTTTAACAGTTAAAGAAATGAACAGTCTAGAAAAAATATATTTCAAATCTCCTGCTATTGGACATGTTTGCTCATGAAATGACTGATGGCTGCAAATAGTAAGTTTCTGCAGTGCCACCTGTAACTGAAAACGATTGTGTTTTTTATATGCTATATTAAGCTAGCTGTAAGTAGTATGCTAGCTGTTTTAATCAGGAGATTCAGTACTCTTTCAGAAGATGCCTAATAGTGCCCCATACTGTATAACAGTGAAAACACGGAAATCTGGAAATTTCCGTCAATGATGGAGAAGCGTTGTCTCACAACTGACAGAAAACTGACAGATTTAATACTGACATGTATCAATTAAAAAAGTTTGTATATTAATGTATTTCTGTGCTTAGAATATTGTTGCTTTAGCGTAGCAACATGCTAACGCCATACCCAACTCACTGGGTATTGGCTGTTGCATTTTCCCACAATGCACTACAAGCTGAGTAGGCCTAATTTCTCAATAAACTGAATCCTTGAGAGAGACTTTTTAAAAGCAGAGCCTGATGACTCACAAAGAATGTGTTGAATCTCTCATCCATTCAACAGAAATCCTTCTCTCCATGAGATTGTGGGCGGCCGGATGAATGAAGAAAAACAACACAGGATTGAGGGAGAGACTGTGAGGAAAAAAGGAAATCATTTTGGCTTATCGCAGTCTAAATATGTGAGTCTCTGAAAAATGTGGAACAAGTGACGGGCAATGCACATGCAGTCCGCAGAAAAACAGCTGTTTTATGACAATTAGTAGACATTAAAGAAAGTCCACTCAGAGAACTCTGAAAGGGTGCTATCGAGGCTAATGCTGCCATTTGAGGACTTTTCTTGACGTCCTGCTATAATTCCCTCAGACTTTGTCCCATGACGTGATTTTTGTCTGTGTAGATCATAGGGATTAGGATTCAATTATATGAAAAGGATTGTGGAGGCTTTGTGTTTTATCTGTGAACTGGGCCCACAAGTGTGCTTGACAGAAGACAACCAGTCCACTACAGTCACTGTCAACTTGTAAGACTTGAGGGAAAGGTAAACTAACTCATGATCATATTACCTGTTTTTGTTCTTAAATCAGTTTAACATCACTGTTTACATCTGTTCTGGCTTATTACAGTGCAGTCAATTGATATTAATCAAATATTCTGAACAGGATTTGATGAAGACACATTCAGCAACGAATTCAGCCCAAAGCTACACATCAAGGTCCAGATTTACTAAACAGTGCAAATTAGCGTGAGAGCGCAATTCCAAAACAGCGCCGATGGGAGTGGAAAGTTCTGCGCGTTATCTACTGACGACACGCAAATTAAAGAACATAGACGCAGATGGATCATCTCCATAATGACCAACGCATTCTACCAAGAGCAGAGCAAATTAGTGTCTGTTATAAGACGTGCTTTTTTGGGGTGGTAAATAATGGCACAAATACCAGTAAATTGACTAGCGCATAGTAAATCACATTGCAAATGCAGCCACAAAAATAACCCTGTCCACACGCCTTTTGAGCACTAATTTTTTAATCTTTAGTAAATCCTGACAGTAGTTTTTTAACACCAAAAGAGGGTTTGCGCTGGCACAAGCTGTTAGTAAAGGGACAAGCTGTCCCTATAAGCATCTATTTTTTGGCACGCATACCAGTGATGACCCGTCACTGTAGAATATTGCTTCATCTCTAGTTTATTTTTACATTTTAAATATAAATAAGTGAATTTGATTGTTTTTTAAAATGGAAATTTGAATATATTATAGGTATAAAATAGATTTATATATATATAGCTTTAATATATAATATAGTATAATGTAATATTTAATTTTAGCCCATGACCCTCAATCATTTCAAAGAAAAATGTCCCTTTGTAGAAAAATGTGGGCACATCTGCTTTATACAATGCTTTTTTTTTTTTTTTTTTTAAGATGAACGGTGAAACATTTTCCATTGTGTATTCAAAATTTAACTGATCCATCCAAAGGAAACCATTCATAGCAAATAAGTCTTAAGTTTTGGCCTCCTTAAGCTTTCTGTCTACCCTGGAAATCCAGAGTTCTCGCGAGAGCACAAGTTGAATTTGCTCAGCGAGTTTACTCTGGCGTTGAGTAATGATGCTCATTAATTATGCCCTTGTATCCGAGCTGCACCAATCACATCGGGTTATCTGATATAGGCGGGCCAGAGGCGCTGTGACGTCTAAGTCATTAGTAAACATTGCAAGATGGCTATGGATGAACACCAGTTGTTTGAAACGGCTTTGGCCGCTACAATGAACGAGTTAGACTTGGCTTTTTATCTAAAAGAGGAACAGAAGACAGCGCTCGAATCGTTCCTTTGCAAGAAGGGCGTTTTTGCTGTTTTGCCGACCGGATACGGCAAGAATCTAATCTACCAGTTAGCTCCGCTGGTAGCTAAGCATATGAGGCTTGTTGTCATTGGTCGTAGTGTTATCCAATTGCGTGCAGTGAGATTTTCGAATGCATGCTTGGTGCCGCCCCTCAAGCTGGGTGATTTTCATTAGTCAATGCCAGACCATTAATCTTTCAGATTTAGGTCTGGATTTCCAGGCTACTTTCAGTACAGGTTTTGCCAGAAACAATTCTGAGGAAATGTTCCAAGGAAGGATTAAACAATGATATTAAACTCTATCTATGCTCACTTTAATGAAAGCAGGAAATAGTACGGTGCCCATAAATCGGGTCACACAAACATGACCTGAAAAAATAAATGAGAAACATTGACGTGTGTTTTTGTTCGCCAAGTCCTTACTACAGTTGAAAAAAGCAAATCTCAGTAATAACTTGGTTTTAAAATGGTCCACTGGGTCAGTACACAATCTTACTGGTTTTAGGTTGACCGGGCGTGGACTTTCGGTTTTGGGATATTCTTGATCTCACACTCTTTTGGAAATTACCCAACAAACAGAATCAGCAACAGTAGGTTGTGGAGTGGAGGCATAAAGCAGGCTTCATACAACATATGGCAAGGACTGATAGAGCCAGAAGTGGACCAGACCACCAATTAACGATGCAGTAAGCGGAGAGAATTACATGATGCAGTACATCTGAAAAGCATGAAAGCACAGAGCAGATCAGGACGATCCTCCTACTATTCAACGCTAATTACAAATGTGGGTCTTTGGGTTAACCTGATATAAGGCCTTGGGTTAACCAACCTCAACACCAAAATCAGGCTCTTATTACCATTTATATATATTTTCAACCCTCATTCTGACCCTCTGTCTGAAATGATCTGTTTTTAAGTGACGGTTCCTTTAAGGCTCGTCAGTAAACGGCCACCGTTAAGATTGGCTAACGTCATTGAATAGGAAACCGTATCAATGCCCACTTGCTGCATGTGAGTAAGTGTTTTAAAAACATTATCCATAAAACTGTCATTTAGAGCAGAGGTCCCCAACCCCCGGGCCGCGGACCGGTACCGGTCCGTGGGACATTTGGTACCGGGCCGCACAGAAAGAATATAAAACTTAATGTATTTTCCGGACTATAAATCGCTCCGGAGTATAAGTCGCATCAGTCAAAAAATGCGTCATGAAGAAGAAAAAACATATATAGCCTAAGTCGCACTGGACTATAAGTTGTATTTATTTAGAAATGTAGCCTATTTCACGTAACAAATGTTACGGACGGGACAGTTCTCTGTTACGGACGTGAGCGCTCTGAAAGCAGCACTAAAAGACTGCTTTAAAACTTTCACAGAGACCTCAAACAGAAAGCAAAAAGCCTGTCTTTAAATTTAATTTCGTTTTGTATTAATTGTATCTTAATTTTAATCAATGTTTCGTCAACCAATTGCCTGGATTTAATAAGTAAGAAGTAAATATAGTAGAAAATATTTAATCACGACACGGAGGCGCGGGCGCGTGAACTGGAGCTGATCTCATAAATTAACCGAAACTCAGTAATAAGGTAGCCTACTTGCCTCACAGACCTGAGATATAGAAAGCTTGAAATGTCTACTTTTAAACAGAACAATTCAAAATGAAAGAAAACTGACTGTTCTCTGCTTATGTAATCCGTATGAAATGTGCATTTCTCTCTGGCGCGTTCACTAGGCCTACTGCGAAGATCGAGTCAGCATCGTCAACTTCATCTTTTTACAGAAAACACTTGTTTATTATTAAACAAATATATTTTACATATTCATAATCATTAATTTTGCCGGTTCTTTGTGACAGCTTTTAGGTGCTTTATTGGCAGCGCCACCCTTACATCGCATCAGCACCGAAAACATGGAGATTTCTTTCTTTTGGGGGGCATTTTTTTTATGTTCAGGCTTTCTCAGTTGTCTTTAGGCGCGATGTTACGAGTAGGCTACACTGCTAATAAAATTGCGAGTAAGCCTACACATTGGATTCACGTTTATTATTATATTTAAAAAATACCCCAGTTTTTATGCCGGTCGTATTATTTTATTTTGTTGTATTTATCCCCCACACCTTAAAGGCCGGTCCGTGAAAATATTGTCTGATATTAAACCGGTCCGTGGCGCAAAAAAGTTTGGGGACCGCTGATTTAGAAACAAAGCATTATGAAATCATTTACTTTCGGTTTGTGATGCAGCTGCTGTCAGATCACTGATGGTCACTGTGATTTTGCAAAGTAAGACATGTTCCTGCGTCAACATATTTTGTTGATCCTGGAACAACATTCTTGTCTGAAAATTTAGTCCCAACCCTATCCCTACCCCTAAACCTAACCCTACCGATAACTTATCCCTAAAATCAAAATGAAATAATAGGTGAATAACACTCATGTAGAAGCACATTACCCTGGTTGAAACCCTAAACTTGACATAAATTGATCCAATAAGTTGATCCAGAGGGACGTACAAGCAACTCGTACAAGTTTGGAACAACTCTAAGGTGAGAAAGTATTTTTGGGTGAACTACCCCTTTAAGATATGAAACTTGCAAGATGGTACAAAGATGAATGTTGGAAAATGTATTCCATTGTGCATTTAAAATATAACCAATAGTGATGGCATAATCTATATATTTTACACACACACAGTTTTATGGTTTTCTCCCTGTATAACTTCTCACGAATACCCTGTTGTTCTTAAAAAAGGTCTGTTGTTTGATCTGTTCAACTTTGAGCAAATTTCTAAAGGGGGAGAAAAGGCTTCAGAGGTTGTTGAGATTCTTCAAAGGTGACCTGATTTTCTAGTTACTGACCCTTCAAACACATCGCTGTACTTGCAAATGCCAGCCTGTCCAATTAAGTCTGCATTAATGTTTTGGGGTCACTGCACTTCAGCAGTGAAAGAATAAGATGTTCCAGAAGCGTGTGAGCAACGTTCCCGCAGGCCTCAGAGACTCAGCAGTCATGAGCTGACGGAGTAAGATGCGACATCTCAGTAAAGTCGAGCTGCAATACTTCCGTCATAACTCAAGAGACTTCAAAGCGGATAAGAGACTTCCAGCTAATTATGTAAACACTCTTACACGTGTTCAAACACATTAGAAAAGTAGGTGTATTGTGACAACTGCCAGTGCATTTTGGGTAAATACTATGGTGTGTCATCACCGAGGAAAGAATCAAGACTAAAAGTGCTTTTTAATTAGTACATAGGGAGAAGAGGGAGAGCGTCTCAGAGTCTGGTTTAGTCCCACAATGCTCAACCAATCTACAGAGGAAAGAGGATTTGTAATGCCATTCAAATCCTAATGGGTCTATATCCTGTGTGACTGATAATACTGTCTGCAGAGCTTGGACTCACATCCAATAGATCGCTCACTGAGTGCCAGAAAAGGACCTGGGATCCTTTAGAGATTAGAATTACATTAGCATGCTAATGCATTGATATATACTGTAACTTTAGGCCTAATTATATAAGAGTTACCATTTTATTTGCTCATATACTTGACTCATTCACTGGTAAAAAAAAAGCATTAAATTTAATACCTATGGGTTTAAATTCCTTAAATAAAAGCAGATTTATAGAGCTACAGCAAGGAATAGATGTGGCTGTCACTTAAATTGCTGTCAACTCATATTAATCAATTGTCTATGGTGTATGGGTGTTGAAAAAGAACACAATGAACTTCATAGTTTCATTGCAGAGGCTTATAAAAGCCTTTGTGATGTCACAAATTCATGACAAAAGTGATAAACAAAAGGGTCATCTGTTCCATTGCACATCTGTTTTTATTACAATTAAGGCTTTTTACAAAGCTCATGCTGTGTCTGGAATTGCTTACTCATTCACAATTCACTACAGAAAGCAGTGTCATACTAAGGAGCAAGCTAAACGTGACAGAACACAGAAAGAAAAATAACATTTTATTTTTGAATGTATGGATGCTGCAAGGAGTGCTAAATATAATATAATATAATATAATATAATATAATATAATATAATATAATATAATATAATATAATATAATATAATATAATAATATTCATCAAATTAAAAAAAATGTATAATGTACAACTGTTCTCAACATTGTAGCTAATTATGTTTCTGCACCAAATCAGAATATTAAAATGAATTCGGAAGGGACATGTGATACCGACATTATATATTTTTACATCATCACTAGCGTTAGTGTACATCACTTTTATACTTGCATCACTTTTATAATCAGTGTGCATTACAGGTATTACACAGGAAAAACTGTATATTAGGTAATGAAATTGTTCACACACTATTGCAAAAGGACTGACACCCCATACTGTGGACGATATGGAAATAGAGAGACGTTTTAGATCTGTTTTCAGCTGTGTGAAGATCTTTATGGAATGATAAGATCTGACATGCAAATCTGCTTGTCCAGAATCATTCAGTTGAATAGTTTAATTCCAGCTGAATAGTTCAATTATTCTGGTTGAATATCTTGTCACAGCAGGTGAACATCAGAGAACTTGTGCTATCATTGCAATACTACCATACTTCTGTGGACCTCAGGGTTAACACTGGTGGTCAATCAATCAAGCTTTAAATGCTCAACCCGACTGCCTGATTGGTCAAGGTTGGTCAGGTGATCAGCCAAACCATCCAAGGTAGGTGAAACAACCACTGCATGATCCAAATAGGGATTAACACCCTTGGATGGTGCCAGTCATTTCCAATTGGTGTGGAGTAGACAGCAACGGGAGTTAAAAGGGTTAAAATCCAGTTGAGCACGATCTGTTGTGGGTTTGGCACATCTTTTGGCAGGCCACCTGGTCCCCGTGCTAAACGGACCGAAGACGGAGGCAATCTGTCTCGTCTATAAGCCACCATTCTCAGATGTCCACCGCGTTTATAAAATATGCATAAGTAGTACTTATTTATATGCAAGAATAAACATATAAATGGGTTGGTGTCAGAATTCAGAGTAAACAAGTTTTGGGTGCATTGAAAGATCATGGAGCCCCAGGGAAAAATGCACCTGATTCCAAACAATCTCCATCTGCCATGTCTCACTCTCTCACCTCATCCCTCCTTTCTTCTCCACTTATTCAAATGCCGCCCTCTCTTCCGTTCTCTTTCTCCCTCCCACTTTCATTCTCTGAAAATGGTCATGCTTGTCCCAAAAACACTTATTTGGAAACTTAAAACCACTTAAATTCATTTATTTTGTTTTATTTAAGATTTAATTTATATAAATTATATTATAAATTAGTATTTATATTAATGTAATTTGAAGCATGCAACTACCTATCTAAATATTTTACTGTATCTATTCATTTTTCAAACCTCATTTTAAAAAGTGTTTTAAAATAAATGCAATTTGGATCAGCGTTATTTTAGTAGTATTTACAGTGCTATGCATAAGTTTAGACAACCATGCTAAAGTTGACTAAAAAGAGGAATAAAAAATCATATTTTGCAAATTGAACTTAATGCCTTATTTTAAAAAATTAGGAAAAATCCAACCTTTAAGGACACCAATTTTCTTTGTGAATGAATAATGTATCGTAAATAAATAAATGTTCTTCCTTAAAAAACAGGGTGCATAAGTTTGGGCACCACTATGTTAAATTCCCATAGAGGCAGGCAGATTTTTATTTTTAAGTATTTTTTTAAATTTTTTTTTAGGATACTAGGCATCCTGATAAAGTTCCCTTGGCCTTTGGAATTAAAATAGCCCCACATCATCACATAGCATTCACCATACCTAGAGATTGGCATGGTTTAATTTCAGTTAGCCTAAAAGCTAGTTTGATTTGCATTGCTCTCAATGTGTGTGATGTGATGTTGTATGTGATGATGTGGGGCTATTTTAATTCCAAAGGCCAAGGGAACTTTATCAGGATGCCTAGTATCCTAAAAAAAATTTTTTTTAAATACTTAAAAATAAAAATCTGCCTGCCTCTATGGGAATTTAACATAGTGGTGCCCAAACTTATGCACCCTGTTTTTTAAGGAAGAACATTTATTTATTTACGATACATTATTCATTCACAAAGAAAATTGGTGTCCTTAAAGGTTGGATTTTTCCTAATTTTTTAAAATAAGGCATTAAGTTCAATTTGCAAAATATGATTTTTTATTCCTCTTTTTAGTCAACTTTAGCATGGTTGTCTAAACTTATGCATAGCACTGTATATACTACTATAGTATTTACAGTATTAATAGGCTATTTCTTATGTTTTTATTCTAATATTAGTTTAAGTTTTAGTAATAATGTGCTTTAGTCATTTTTATTCGTTTTTTTAATATATCTATTTGTTTTTATGTCGGTTTTTGTTAGTCATTTTAATACTACTTATTTTTAGCAATATCAATAATTTTCCTTTAGGTTTAGTTAACTGTTATAATTTATATTTTGATTTTTAATAGTTTTAGTTTACAATAACACCACTGAGTAGGACTGATATTTATTTACGTAATGTAATGACATTCATTCATAGCCTACATCTTTAAGTGTGGCTCAAGTGTTCAAATACCTATTGGGCCTACAGTATATTTAATGGGTTGCCTTTTGAGAGAGGAAAGGGTAATGAGTGAGCAGATTAACACTTTAATGCTGGGCTCTCCTCCTACACCCCTCTTTCTCTGTCTGCCTCACAGTAATCCACTCTGAAGGACAATGATGGAGGTTATCTCACTGAGTGCTGTTCACTTTTCTATGTCTAATTACATTCGCTAAAGCATGTGCTGAAAGCTAACACCACCCCCGTAAACACTGAATCAACATGAATGCACTCACTCAGACCTGCAGTAACAGTGCTGGTTGATTTTAAACAATAAATATGACTATCTGCCAGTGTATTTTGAAGTTTTGTATTTTGCTCTTCTAAAAAATAGCCAGTTGGTGGTGCTCGAGAGCCTGGTAGAACGAAAGTCATATTTTATGGTGAACGAAATGTTCCTCCAAGCATTATTTTTTCATATTAATATTGTGGTAGACCAGGGGATATTTTTCAACTCTCGGTGACCACAAAAAAAAAAAAAAAAAAAAAAAAAAGGATGTATATAATGGAAACACATCGCCTCTTCATGCTGCTGGCTTTTTAAAATATGTGTTGTTCACACTGCAAACAACTGGAGAGAGAAAAAAGGCTAAATTGTATGTAACTCTGTTGACAAAATGTCAAACTCTCACTTCAACTTTTATTACAATACATACATTCACTTATTTTACAAATTTTTTGAGATTCCATTTCTATCTAAAATCTAAAACCTAGTTCAGAAAATGAAATAAATAAATTAACCTAACAAACCTATTTTTGTGAGATGCTTTGCTTGAAAAAGCTTTACACATTTAAAATTGGTTTTACGGAATTCTTCAGATTTTCCCTCTAAATCAGAGTAGAAAATGATATATTTATAATATATATATATATATATATATATATATATATATATATACACACTAAATAAATAACTTTAGCTGTTTTTGTTTTGGCATTATGATCATTTTTTCACTGTCGGTTTCACTTACTTAGTCATTGCTTAGTCGTATGTTTAGTCGCGTAAACCGAAAAATCATAAACAAACCATCCATTTTTATAGATGGCCATTATTTTTAATGAAATATGACTTTTGGTCTATTTGCAAGCTATCATATGGCTTTTACTATGCCGTTTTGGAGCTTGACAGCCCAAGTCCTTATTCACTTTCATTACATGAAAAAGAGCCACCAGCACATTCTTCAAAATATCTTCTTTTGCATTCCACAGGATAAAGAAAGCCAAACAGGTTTGTAACAGCATAAGGGTGAGTACATGATAACTGAATCTTCATTTTTCAGTGAACTATCCCTTTAAGATGCCTCAAAATGTCAAAATGTGCAATATTGGGTTCTCCAGCAGCATGTTCTAGAAGTACCGCATTCCATCACTACTCAGTATTCGCTCTGGGTCTCACAGTATCAGCACTGCATCAGAGAGTGAAGCAGATGCAAACAAGAGAGAAGAGACTGAGATGAGAGAGAGATGCACATGCACACGCACATTTCCCTCCTTTTTTTTTTGACAGGTTTCATACAAACCACAACCAGCGTTACCAGCCATCAGCATAGATCCTACATTCTCCAACCAATGAGAAACAGAGACAAAAGTGCATTTCCTTTGCACAAACCAATCACACGGTAGATAAACAGAACAGCGAGAGTGGCAACATAAACAGATACACTGGGACAGAGAGCTAGTGTGCTTCCAGCACAGATGCGTCTTTTTTAGAGGCAAAGCACCGCATTCATCCCTTTTCCACACAAACATACACACACGCTCGCTCATGAAAGGCCTCACAACTCCATTTAAATGGCATTTAATCCAAGAAAACTTGGATTCAAATGACTAGGCACTAACACGACTTTATATTTGATTAGTGCTTCATATGAAAATCTTTCCTTTAAAGACGTGTCACGTTTATCCGAATCAAGATCGCACAACCCCGGTGGGAGAAATCCATTACACAACCAGGATTTAAACAGGATGCCTGTTGAAGTCAATTGAGTTTATCCTCTCAATCTAAGTGTGGTTCATCTAAATAGCTCAGGTTTGGTTTTAGATTTGATTGGATACTCTGCATGCTGGACGGCACTTGATTGGAACAAACCCTGCATTGAAGGAACAGGCGAACGAGAACGAAAGAGAATGAAAGACAGACAGGTGGCGGCACTCTGGGGGGGTTTCGAAGCCCATCTGGTGAGACCCAAGCATCTGTAATCACGGACAACACCCCAAAAACCACGAGGATCGGACCAACCAGATCAAAACATTCAGCATTTTGGACAGGATGTACCATCCACATTCAATCGTTCAGGGCTATGAAATATTCACTTAAAAACTTCCTATATGAATTAATCATAAGTGTGTGAACATGCTCAAAAAACAGGGGGAAAACAAATGTTACGAAACAGTCCTAACACTGAGACATTTCATGAATAAAATCCCAAATGCACAAATATCAGCACTTACCAGGAAACTGCTATAAGCTCCTTGACAGTGTTTGGATATTCTTAATATGTCCACAAATGAAAATAAAATAGAATCATATTTTAAAAATACTAAATAATGAATCAGTTGTAAGCAAAGAAAAGTCGTTCCTGACAACAACTGACAACAGCAACAAGACTAGCTGGTGCAGGCAGTCACGGAGAGATGCTACAATAACAGCATCCCCTTTTCAGGAAAGGATGGATAAAGGAGGGAGTGACAAGCGTACTGGAGAAATGGAGGCAGGAGGGGAGGAGGGGCACTATGGAGCATGCTCGCTGAAAATCCCTGGGTATTTACGCGTCACATGACCTGCTCTGAGCTGTCAATCATCGCTGGTTGGAAAATGAAGGGAGGGAAGGGGCAAGAGAGTGAAAGAGAGATGGATAGGGGACCATTATGTTGATGGGTACAGTGGGGAGCGGTGGGTGACGCTTTCACAGCTGCTTCTATTTTCCGTTTAATTAAAAAAAGAGGGAGAAATGAAACTGTAATCTCTCACAAGCCCACCCCCAGGCAAGAAGCCCACCAATGGCACTCGTGTTTCCGGCTTAGAGCCGTGGATTAACCCCTTAGAAACTGAGAAACAAGCACATCACCTACACACACACATTCGGTTTCAATGTTTCATGGGGACTTTCCATAGACATAATGATTTTCATACCGTACAAACAATATTTATTTTATCCCCTAACCCCAAACCTACCCATCACAGAAAACTTTCTGCATTTTTATTTTTATTTTCAAAAATCATCATTTAGGATGATTTATCAGCTGCTTTCCTCAAGGGGACCAAATAATTGTGTCCACATAACAGGGAATATGTGAACCACACATACATACACACACAGTCAGACAGACAGACAGACACACACACAGACAGAGAGAGAGATCTTCATATAAAGAATGTTTCTTTCAATATTAGAATTTTCATTTAAAAATGTAATAAGGGAGTATATCACTGATTCTTTTTATCCTTTTAATTCCTTTTGTGCCTTCATTAGTGCATTTGAACGGTTTTCTACTTTTTAAAACAGACATATTTAATGTAGCATCTCTATTAATATGAACTCAAAAACGTATGTGTGTATATAATATTGCACATCTGATTTTGTACATGTAACTCAAGTACATGAAAATAACTTGTTTTCCATATTGCATTACTGCAATAGGATATCATGATATCTGATCCGATCCTACATGATAGCACTGCATCAAAAGTGACAAATAAAAACGTATAATGTTAGAAAATCATTTCTATTTTTAAATACACGCTGTTCATTTGAACTTTTTATTCATCAAAGAATCCTACAAAAAATGCACCACAATTTCCACAAAAATATTAGGCCACTAACTGTTAACAATAATTAAACTGACAATAATAAACATTGACAAAAGATTATTGAGCATCAAATCTTCAAGGATCATGTGACACTAAAGACTGGAGTAATGGCTGCTGAAAATTTTGCTTTGCCATAACAGGAATAAATAACATTTTCAAATAGATTTTAATAGAAAAAAAAATCTTTATATATATTGTTTCTTGAGCACAGTAGGCTCAAGTGTCAGAGGCAGGTGATGGTTCTCAGATTTCATCGGCTGAATCTTCAGCTGGATTTAATCTAATTCCAAACATTCCACAGACTCACGACTTTAGCCGACAGACACACCTCAGAGAGTAGCTCCATAAGCACACATCAGTCCACACGCATCAACAGATACTGAAGATTACTGCAATTACATTGTATGTTGCTTCTTGTAGGCCAGACAAGCCTAAACACTTAAAGCAACTGCAAATTCTGAAAGAGTCTATTGCAAATACTTGTCTTATTCCAGTAGTAATTCAGAGCTGGAACTCAAGTATGGTGATTGATAGTTTAGATAACATTTTATTGTTTCATAAACCATCCAAAAGAGAAGCAAATGCTTCTACAAAAATACTATAAAAGTGGTCCTTTGTCACATCTTGTTCTTTTTGAAAACACTTTCATCACTGCTTGTAGACCTAAAACAATTGGTATACAGCGGCCTCTAGCGATAAACTGTAAACAGTGTTCTCTATGGACAATTCTACACAGCGCCCTCTAGTGATGAACGGTATACTGTGCCCTCTAATTACATATTGTACACAGCGCCCTCTACTGACTGGTAAAGAAATTTAACCAAAAGCGACCTTAAATTTATTTTATTTTTTCTCATATATTTCTGCACACTGTCCTGTCGAGCAAGTCTTCTCTCTAAACATTCAGTCACTAAAACAGTCAAAGAAAAAATAATAGCCCGGAAAAATATAAGCAATTGTACAAAATGTAAATATTGACTTATCCCTATTCTAAATGAAAATAGAAGAAAAGAGACTCCTGTTTGAACAAAGAACCTGTTTGGTATATATATAAAAAATTAAAATAAATAAATAAATAAAAGAGATGAATAGAACAGATGCTGCTATTAAACGTTTGGTGTTGTCACGTTCAATGTTTTATTATGTTTAGGACGTCTTGGCAATGGGAAAAAATGCATTTTAGTTTGGTTTATCCTTAGACGTATAGACCTATTGGCTGGTCACTTACAGTATTTTTAAACTGGATAAAGTAAATACCATGACTAATGACTGAGTCATCGATGCTCATAGGCCTACCATTTCTGCAAAGCCGTTCCCACATTCCTGTTAGTTTACTTTCAAATAATCCGCAGTTCTACTGCAAACTCTCCTTGTAAACACTTTATATTACTCTTGAGAGCTCGCACACTTCTCATTGTCGTGTCAATACACCAACATAGAGCTAATAAAGACTCAAAACTAAATGGCTACTATTCTACGTTTTCCTCATTGTATAATATTAATATAGGACTATGTGATATCTGCTCATTGAAATACCAAATAATAACAACAACAATAACAAAAGTAAATACGCCATACATATGGCCTAACGGAAAAAGAGAGAGCATAAAATCGAGAAGGGTTTATGAATAACTTATCTTGAGACATTCCTGACAGACTGCACATCCCGTTATCCAAAGAACTAGAATCAGTTGTCATGTGGATGAAATTATGGCGTCTTCATAACATTATTCCGTCGAGTACCTACAATCCACAACATGATCAGTGCTGAATGATGATGATGTCGATACTGGAATACTAGCAAACCACCACAGCACTTCTGATTACTGTGCACTATCCTGCCAACTACTTTAGTCGCCTACGTGAAAGTAGAATGTGAAACAGTAGGCATTATTCACAATCCAAGTTTTAAACAGTAGTGTGCTAGCCTACTTTGTCACATGGATGCACAGAAATAACAGTGGTAATTTTAAATCCAGTTTTGTAGGAAAACGTCTCAACGTGTGACAATCGGAGGCATACTGGCTTATATAACAAGTCAAATATAAATCAGTTCATGCATAACACAGGAAATGGAAGGTCAAGTACTTTGCATTGTAGGATTTAGTGTTGTAGGCTACAAAGTAAGCTTTACTTACAGTATGCAACAGTAATAGCAGGATGCTTTTTCATACTGTAATAGCAGCTTTCACAGCAAGAAAGTTCCATTTTCTATTAGTCTAAACCAACACATATTTGATCAGAGGTGGACAGTAACAAAGTACATGTAGCTTAACTAAGTACACTTTTTGAGTAGGCCTATCTGTACTGAGTATTTTTTATCTGGAGTATTAAGTATTACTATCTGAGTATTATTTTTTCTGGAAACTTATTTTACTATAACTTCACTACATTTGAAAGACAAATATCGTACTTTTTACTCCACTTCATTTCTATCAAGGTCCTTGAGTAGAAAGTAGTAATGTCAGTCAGTGGATGATTTTGGTTGCATGGGGTTGCATTTTGGTTGGAAATGAAAGTCGTGTTGACGTCAGAACATTTTCAACCACAATACAACGTCTGTGCTACGATGGAGATTAACGTCAATCTGACGTTGGATTCTGACATCAACCTGCTGATTTCCATTTTTAATGTTGGGTTTGGTCTTCTAAATGCGAATTTTGTCATTGTTTTGGAGCACACTAGTTTTTTAGATAACAGTAAGGGTAACATATTCATACTAACAGCCAAAAAACTTTAAATACAGTAGTAGGACACTATTTGAGGGAACAGCCATTTGGGTGTCCGAAACCATTGTGGACATTATTGAGTACACTTATTCAATCTCACATTCAATCCCACTACTGGAACTGTGTTCTAGAAATAAATGTAATTTTGATATGAGGGTACGTGGGCAGGCATAGGTTCAGAGGCATAAGGTACTGTAAGTATTACATACAAAAATGCAACAATAATAAAACAATGCATTGACATTTACTTTTGATACTTAAGTACTTTTAAAAACGAGTATTAGTAAAAAATAGGTCTTAACAACTTTTACTTGTAACGGAGTAATATTTGACCAGTAGTATCTGTACTTTCACTCAAATAAGGAAGTTGTGTGCTTTGTCCACATCTGCATTTAATGTTTTAATTGTATAACTTTTTCTTTCAAAATGTATGTTACATCTTTGAAAATAAACAGGTTGTGCCAAGGTATACCAAAGTTTTTGTGATTTGATGCAGTATAGTGCAAAAAAAGAAATACAACATAAAACAAGTACACAAGTCATTTTTTTCTGCAGTACTTTTTATTGATTGTTAATTAAATTATGACTAGTCTTTCGTCACAAACCCCATAACATATGCTGAAATGCTAAAATGTATTACAAAAATAAAATGCTTTTATGTTAATTATACTGATTAACAAATTACCTTTATGCTTCAACATCAAGCATATTATATATCAGATCAAAACCATGCATTTTGTCCCTGCATTTCACCTTTATAGTCAACATTTTACTATGTTAGTCACAGCTGCCACAGTTCAAAGCACAGAGAAAAACCCCATTACACGACAGTGATTTCCACAGATTAAGTCAAATGGTTGTGTCCAATAAATAGTGATGGGGAAAAGAACATCTTTTCATGTAGGATCATGCAAATACATTGCACTAAGGCCCACGTCCATATATCTTCACTCAAACACAGGAACAGACACTGATAAAAGCATTGCTCAGCTCCGGCAAAATACCACTAGGTTTAATGTGGGTAATGAGTGCGATTACTCTGGGGGATTGTTCACCCGGTGCGCCCCTGTAGCATCAAACACTGAGGCCTGGCTTCATGATCCTTTGCAGAGCAGAACGTTATCTTTGGCTTTGAGTTTGTAAGAAGGCCTGCAAGACGAAAACAACAGGGATCGGAAAGCTAACCACTTTCCCTCCAGAATACTTTTGCACTAATACAGTCCTAAGAGAAAGATGAACATCAATTTAGTGTCGCCTCATGAGGTGAAGTTAGTGCACTTGTGTGTATTGTTCGTGCATCACTCAACCAAGTCAAGTAAATCATTAAATCAATTTTCCAATAGGCATGAGAAAAAACTCTGAAGTAGATAAAATTGTAATTTTGAAACTTTTAGTGTTCAGCACTGAGTGGGAATCCTGCCATTAAACAGATGTGTAGTTCCTCTTTGTTTTTCTCCTTAAAATTAAACTATTGTAATAAGGGCTAGAAAGGACAGTGTGACTTGTATGAAAGAAAAACCAAAACAAACTGCATATTTCCGAAAATCCACACGACACTCAGCGCAAAACATTTCAGCACGACTCGAGTTGACTTTCCCTGGCAGGAACCATGGAGTTCCTTGGATTTGTGACTTGTGAGCCCTTTGAACATTTAAGGGCCTCCTGATGCCCTGAATTTAACTATTGATATATATAGATATATATTATTTTTTATTCATTGTTTACACTAACTGCCAAACAACAAACAAAGCTTTTGATTAGCTAGTACTGTAGAGTCTTTGAAAAATGTCCAGGCGGAAAGTAGGAGAAAGGCAGTAGCTGATAGTCTCTTCAACTTCCTGTACACGGCGTTGAAAACGACAGCGGTCCCGGGCGATTTCCTCCCAGGGCCCATGGCGGTCCTCATCGCTGCTGGCATAGAACTCCTCGACCTCTTCCATAAATGTCACCTGTGAAAGGAATAAACAAAAAAACTGAGTATAATAAAATGTCATCTATTGTTCAACAAGTTGTTACATATTATATAAGTAAAGCATTTCTGTGTCATTAAAACCTGGCATGCCATGAGCATTCTCTACATTCTTGAAAGCAAATGTGCGTCAGTTACTAATAAACTAAAGGAAAAATTTGCAATTTGGACCCAATGCTCTTATTTCTGCTCCCTTTTCAGACTCATCACTTCACTGTTGCCAAGTAACACGAGATTGTGCTTAAACTGTTGAGAATTGAGATATAATGTGAGTGATGTCACTAGGCAGCATTTTAAGACATCATAGTGATTGTTCCTAACACATGTGAGTGGCTGGGAGTGCCATCACCCTCAGACTAAAGCTAATGACTCTGACTAGCGTGATGACAGAGTCATGAAATGCTGCACGCTATAAAGTGATAATGAGTAATGGGCAGCGCACGAACTCAGTCTCCCTGGAGACAGCAAAATGGAACCATTGCATCAGATCATCACAGGCAGAGGAGGGGGATTTTTTTTTAAAAATGATCTTGCATGGCTTTACATCATTTTCTCAAGCTAGCCTATGTTGCCATATTGACAAAGAAAGGAAATAAGGCAGAATAACAGCGTGAAAGAAGATTAAGTGTTGCTAGTACCATTCATCGTATACAATAAAATATTATCACGCATTTACCTAAACGCTCTATTGTTGGTCTGATGAGGACATAAACTATTATTCCGAATATATGAAAGGCACAATTCATCCTGTATTCTCTTACTATATATTCTTATTTTAAAACTATCTTGGCAAAACTATAATAAGGTTCAATTTATAAATATTGGCTAATGCATCAGGTGTCAAGAAATAACAATGGGCAATTTCTTATTCCGGGTTTATGTCAATATATAAATTATTATTGTTCATTGTTAATTCATGTATAAATGTTAAAAATCAATTGTGTAATTACCATTCAAAAGCTTGGGGTCTGAAAGATTTTTTTTTAAATAAATGGCCTGTGCTCACTAAAGGTGATGATACACGGGGCAACTTTTTGAGCAATGTTGCCATCAACGGGCAACCAGGAGAGACACAGGGTCCACGACCGATCATCCAGATCGAAATTTGTTGCTCATTCTCAGTGGGAAAGTGCCCAAGCAACATCGCTCAAAAAAGTTGCCCCGTGTATCATCACCTTAAGGCTGCATTTATTTGTACAAAGAGTAATATTGCTAAATATTATTACAATTTAAAATAACTGTTTTCTATTTTAATATATTTAATTTTTGTATTTATTTATGTGATGGCAAAGCTATACATTTTTAGCAGCCTTTACCCCATTCTTCAGTGTGGGGCAACATGATCATTCAAATAATTTAAATATGCAGATTTACTGTTCATGAAACATTTGTTATTATCATCATCAATGTTGACAGCTGACGTTTTTTAGGATCACTTAATGAATATAAAGTTCAAAAGAACAGCATTAAATCTTTTCTAACAACGTAAAAGTCTTCACTGTAACTTTTGATTCATTGTGTCCTTGCCAAATAAAAATATTAACACACTACCGTTCAAAATTTTGGGGTCGGTAAAATGTTTTTGAAGGAAGTCTCTTATGTGCACTTAACGGTTGTATTTATTGATTCAAAAATACAATAAAAACAGTAATATTGTGAAATATTATTACAATTTAAATTAACTACGCTGTTTACACTGTTAAAACTGTTTCCACAAAAATATTAAGCAGCATAACCATTTTCAACTGATAATAATAAGAAATGCTTCTTGAGCAGCAAATCAGCATATTAGAATGATTTCTAATGGATCATGTGACACTAAAGACTGCAATGATGCTGAAAATTCAGCTTTGCAATCACAGGAATTACATTTCTAAATATATTAAAATAGAACAGTTATTTTAATTGTAATAATATCACAAATTTATTGTTTTACTGTATTTTTTATCAAATAAACGCAGCAGTGGTAAGCAAAAGAGACTTCTTTCCAAAACATAGAAATCAATATTAACTTAGATTAATAAATGTTATAAAAAACCCATGATACCTAATGCATTAAGCAATGTTAACTAATTAACCTTATTATAAACTATTACCACTTTATTTTACCTACCAGTGTTTAAGTCCCTTGTACCACTGCTGCAAGCACCTCAATTTCCTCCAGGGGGGTCAATAAAGTCTTATCTTATCTAAAACAACTATGTTACATATTAAAAAAAAAAAAAAAAGGTTGGCATGTTGGCTGTTTAAAATTAAAATTAAAATTGCTTCCTCAATCAGCAAAAATTAACTTTTACTAAAAATTAACCAGGATTTGATGAAGCATGTGTAATGATTTTAAACCTTTTGGTGAACTTAAAGTGTATGTAGGCCTACAGTCTATGACTATAAACAAAACTGCCGAAAAAGTAGTCTTCTAACAACCGCATGAGTCAAAGTTGTTACTGTCTCCATCTGATTCATTCTTCAATTCCAGACACATTAAGTGTTCTTAAGCCAACCACACCACCTCGCACTTTGTAAGCAAACAAAATGTACAGAAAGATAATTACATAAGTACTTTCAGACTGGAATGTGATAATGCAATAAGGGGTCAATGTTATACAAACCTTCCTCAGCTGAACAACTGTGGCACTGCTCGAGCATGGCAAAGGGGAAATCTCTGAGAATCCGCTGTCCAGCCTCTCCTCAGCCTCCTCACTCTTGTAGCGTGGCGTTCCAGGCGCTTTCTCCTTGCAGCAGCCTTTGAGGGTTTTCTGAGTCTGCATGGAGGCCTGGAAGTTGAAGAGGCTGTAGGGGTCTGATGAACAGCTAAAAGAGTTCCACAGCCTCTGATTCTCTTCCTCATCCACCTCACAGGTGTCTTCACTCAACTCGTTCTCAGAGAGCGAGGGCGACGACGGAGGCGGAGAATGCTGGGAGGACATACGCGCTGGTGGAGACTCGGAGACCGAGGAGTCTGTGGTCGCAGGGCTTGGCTTGGAGGCTGTCCTTAAAGGAGCTCTGAAGTTCCTCGGGTTATAAGGATCTCCGTTTTGGCACAGAGAATTCCACAGCCTCTCAGTCTCGGAGTCGGCCTCCTCTCCATCCGAGTCTTCCTCAGATTCATCGTCGCTGTCATCCAGGTCCTCAGACTCTGAGAAGTGGGATGAGCCTTCACTGTCAAAGCCATCATCGTCATTACTGTCCCAATCGCCATCATCCTCCGATTCAGATTCGCCACTGCAAGGGCTGCCCATGATGTAAGCAATGACCTTGTTTTGACATTGAGGCGTGGCCAAAAACGGCCCGTTTTCAGCAGCCGGGACTGTTTTTGCGGTCTTCTCAGAGTCCTCTTTTTCACTTTCCTTAATTTCTTCCTCACAAATGACAGGTTCACTATGACACTCACTCTCTGTAGTGCTACTCTGAGATGGGTTGTCTTCGGCTGTTTCCGACACCTCCTGTTCCTTGGAAAGCAGCTTCATGTGAAGTTGACTATTTGAGTGTTCTTCCTCCAAGCTGGAGTAGCCATTATCTTGGTCAGGGGTCAGAACTGCCACCTCATTATAGGCTCTACTACAAACTAGTAGTTGCTGCTTAACATCTAGTGGAAGCTGGTATGAGTTGAGGAGGGATTCTGGTTTGGGCATGTGCAGGCTTGCATTGTGGGTCAGCTCTTTGGAGCACAAGGGACCAGTGCTTTCGTTGTGCATTGATGGCCCATCATTGCTACATAAACACAGTTCGTTCGTCATGGCAACGGTCGCCGGCGAGCGGCTCTGACAATAGCCGACACTGTGATGTTCTCCACAATGCTGCCAGCTCGTGTCAGTCTCTTTTCTGCTTTGTGCTACATTTAGCAGCAAGGTTTGAGGTTTGTCGTCAGCCTCCCCAAATCCACCCCACCACCAGCTGTTAGTGGATCGCACGGAAGCCGTATCCGGGCACAAATCGCATCCGCTTTCTGGTTTTGCGCGTCTTTTTTCCGGAGTGTTCATTAACACCTGGCTGAGCAAGTTTCTCGCCGTTCCGAGGTATCCGACCGATGCCTGCTTTTGAAGATTGAAATCTTTCTGGGAGGTGTTCTGAATTCCCAGTTCGTTCAACGAATCGTGCGTGAACCAGACTAGAGTCCCCCGATCTCTGGAGGACGCATGCGCCGCGTTTTCATGCTGGCAGTGGAGATATTCAACTCTCAAAGGGGCCAGAGAGTTTCCAATATCTAGATTTGACTTCATTTCAAATGAAGTCTGGGTTCTTCCCGGGAAATATCTCTGCAGGAGAGACCACGCAGGCCTGGAGACCAGCGAGAACACGCTTATCCACGAGCTGTCAGTAGGCTCGTCACCGCCACGCGCGGGCCGCGTGTCCCCTTGAGGAAAGTGATCATGTGTGCTCATACTTCTGAAAAATATGAAATGCGCTGAACTACATAAACTTAACGAAAATAGAACAAACTAACAAATTAAGTGACTTCCTCGTTAAACACACTGTTTAGACTTCATTTGCATAAAAGTGCTCCGGCTTCGAATGTCGTTTAAATGTCTCTGAATGATGATAATATACAGAACAGTTTCTAATACAACATAAATATGGCCTTATAAGGCTTAAGTTAGCTGGCTAACGCAGCTAGTACCAAGCTTTAATGTATGGCTAAATGTTAGCTACGAAAAACTAAAACGCTCCGTTTTCTCATTTCTTTCAGCCCTTAACACCATCCATGAGTAAAGATAAATATTCTCCGGGGTAAATGAAAAAGTCCATGTCGTTTAGACTGTGTTGAGTCCACACCGGCTCACGCGAATAGCTTCGGCGTCCATATTGACCGCAGTGTTAACGCCAACTGTGCCGTCCTGAGGAAAATAACACCAATTATTTCGGTTTGAAGGGACAGTAGAAGCAGCAGAAGGAAAGGAAAGGCATTTTGAGGTGGTGTAAGAGTAAGATAGGCTGGTATACTCCAAAGGAAAGCTTGAAACAAAAGCCATTTTGACGTTTGAGTGGAAGCAAAGCGAGCGTCGGTTCTTCAACTGTCAGTCTTCTGTCACCTCAATCGAGCCCGGCTGCCGCGTTTTTCGAAAGAAAATACTGTAAGTTGTAGGAGAAAAAACGGCAGTAACATCAAAATCGAGTCAAAGCGGTGTCCTTACGAGTTACAAAACAAGTGGTTCCACTTTTAATTCGTTTTAAATAGAAATACTTGGTATTCAGACTCGTTGACGTCGCCGTTTTGTTCCCTAGCCGCTGAGCTAAAGCGGAGAGATTTCATCAGAAAAGCTGTAAGGGAGTGTCTCTAATTTTCAGTAGCATTACCGCGCGCTTAGGGACTGTGGTAAAATTCTGATCTCACGTGGTACATTGATGCGTGTGTTATATAAGATGTTCAGTGCATGCCCCGCAATGCACGGCAACACATACATAAATCCCTCAGGATATTCTAAATCTTTCATATAAGTGTTTCAAGTAGTTCGACTGATCTATTCGAAGTCCAGTGATAGTTTCAGCATGAATTTGACAGATCTATTTGTGCCTTGGTGTAAAGGCTTTTTTTGGTGAACTTGCCTGTGCAGAATCCCTCAACCACAGAACTAATGCATCATGAGGAAATGACTGCTGATGCTAAATGAAAACGCATATTTTTTTCGTTTCGTTTTCACTAAATAATATGTGGACAGTCTGGACACATAAGCCAGTCTTTATTAAAGCAATATCGCATGTTTTTCCCCCCATTCCCTGCTCTCTTGTAACTGCAATCCTGGAGCGTAAGAGGGAATCAAAAACAGAACAAACACATAACTCTGGTCTAATTTATAGGTCTGTACTTTATTCAGGTTTTCCCATCTATTTGATGTGAAAAAGAACTGAATTTTATTCCCAGATTGTCCTAATTAAATCCAGTCTCAATGGAATGTTTTAATTTGTTACATTAACATGGATGAATGAGAAATGTCATCAGAATTCTCTGGAGTATCAGAATAATGAGTAATGTGGAAGAACATAGACTGTTCAGACAGGCAATTAAAGCCTTTATGATAAACCCCAGTCTGATGTAATCATTGCTTCAGTGTGATGACAGACTAAACAGCATATGGGATAAAGTCACAAGTGTCTCAGTAAAGCAGATTGTTGTGGTCAGTCGTGCCCAACTGAGATTCAACATGGAATCCATGTGAATGTGCATCTAAACCAGACTTGCACAAGTTTCATCATTTTACATTGATCATTGCACCATCTTTGTAGAGGTTTATGTGGTCCAACAAATGTAAACTGGTAGCCAGGTCAAGAAACACATTATTCAAGTAGGTTTCCTTGTGCATTTATTAAGTGCAAATAAATTTTAAAAACATGGTTTGAAATTAGAAGAGAAACAATTTTCCTAGAAATGGAAAAATGGAATAAAGCCCATTTATAATCCATAAATCACATCAAAATTAGATTCTCAGCATTTACATATGTCAACCCTATTGATTTTATGCTCACATTCTCTTTAGTTATTAAAATAAGGGTCACAGATGTTATAAAAGTTCTATACCTTTAAACCCAATCTTTTCTGCACATTCACAACAAAAAGATTTTCAAAACAAAACGCTCAGTTTTCCATTATAGAGTTGGCATGCAATCGTACAATCATTTCCCATTAGGTTAAACCTCACACAGTAGTGCCCTTTGGAAAAAACACACAATCATTCATTTGAATACTTTGAAAAAGAAAAAAAAGAAAGTACTTCATATCTGAAATTGAGCTGGTTTCTCAGGTTAGAAAAAGCCATGGAACAACAGGGACTACATTGACCTGGATAATCATATCCACGTTTGCTTAAGGCTACTGGATTGTTAGAGCACCTCGACATACAGGGTTGCACTTTCAACTTGTATGTAATAGATTTAAAGATATCAATTCAATGAAGATTGAAAACAGTTCCTGTCATTATGCATTTTCTCAAAAACTTCTCCTATTTTATTATTTTATACACACTAAACAATGCCGATTGGTTAAACTGGACAATTTTATGAGAATCAGATTAAACACAAATTTAAGGAAATTTCCAATTACTTCATTTTCCCTTCCAACCTTACTGTGAGCTATAATGCATTTCTTCTCAAATCAAACTGAGTGCAAAGTAATCGGAATGCAAAATCTTTAAGCATAAGTTTCCCAGAAAAAAAAAAAAAAAAAATCTACTGTGGTATATTTAGCATTGAATTTACATGCAGTTTTACATAAAAAGGAGGAATGGAAATACTGACAGAACTACAGTCTAAAGTTTTAATTTCACTCCCCCTTTGAAAAAAAAGGGGGAAAAAATAAATTAACCAATAAAACTTGGAAAAATATGAGGTCAATGTACTTGACAAACAAATGCAAAAAATGCAATATTTATCCAGTAGCAAATTTTACAGCATGCAAATCAACGATTTTCAAATAGAATTTCCCTTGTGTAGGTTATGTTTATATATCAAGGTAAAATCATCGACCCTGAAGTAAAGTCCCTTTGAAAGCCTTTTCTGTATAAAAAGTTGTGCCATCATTTCAGAAAGAAACAAATGTTAGTGGTTTATGTAAAGAAATAATCCATATTCCTCAGGGTTTGTCTCTGTTGTTCAATATACGTACATGCAATTAATCTTTTCATTTTTATGCACCCACCTATTTTACATGATCAAAAATCTACATTCACTCTGTTCTGTGTGTCATTTCCACTGCAGTGGTTATATGAAGCAAGTTAATTCCACCATGGTTTCAAGCCTAAGACTATCAAGTGTTCATCCCTTTTTTAATGATCAGGTGAATGCCACAGGCAATGTGAAATTACCCAACTTAACAGTACAAAAGCGGCCATCACTATTAATTTTTAGGTAAATCTGCAAAATCTGATACAAAGAGGCATAACTAAATGTCACAAGACACAACAAAGCTCAAAATTGAGCCACAATAGAGAAACATCTTAAAAAGAAAATAACTTAAATTTCCATTAGCATCCTCAAGAAAACAAAACAGGGCTTTAAAGTTTCATGGACAGCAATTTTCCAGAAATCCCCAAAAAATATGGCGCATGGAAGTCATTTCATCTTTAAATATTCTTTTTGCCAATCCTTGTCACCAAATGGTTTTTGTCCCATAGTGTTACCAAGAACCGCTTCTGGTTCACATGGTGCACGGTACCCCACCAGAATAGTATCAAGTGATGACACTCCATCACCGAATCTACACACCTCCTGGGTAGGAGAATCAACAAACACAACCCCCCACTGGGGGAAACAGCCTTCTGAGCAGCTGGGCATCTCCAACTCCCGACCCATAAGCAAAGACAGACACAAACACATGCACACTGAAATACACAAGTGAAATCCTTCACTTCTGGGCATCCATACAAGCGCTAACGGTTTATGTCGGAGCCTCTGGTGCCAAGCTGGTGCCAGTCCACCATGCGATGGCCTGGGATGAGGTCTTTCAATTGGATGATGGTTTCACCCAGCAGGGTGTTGTCCCAGAATGCTCCCTCATTCAGTACCCGCAGGTGAATGGTTCTCTGCTGCAAATCACCACGTGGGATCTTATCATACACCAGCTGAAATGGAAACAAAGGGATGTCATTCAGGAAGATTCAGAAAAGTAAAGTGCAACAGTGCCCACCCACTTTTTCCATGGCCTTGGTTCCCGAAGTATTAAAAAAAAAAAAAAAAAAAAAAAAAAAAAAGTCTTCATTGTAGAGTTATAAGGCATGAACCAAACCAACCAGCTACAAGGTAAATCAAAACCACATTTGAAACAAAACAAATTGGACAAAAAAGGTACAAGACTGAACGATGGAGAAATAGAAAGAAAAACATTAAAGAACTAAAAAAAACACATTTCACATATTCTTCAACAACATACTAAACAATTAACAACCTAAAAACTTAAACTATACAAAAAGGTTTGTAAGCTATAGTTAAAAATAACTTCCCCTATGTAGAAAATGAATGATTTTTACTTGAGCCCAACTGTTACACTCTATAGTATCATCTAATAGTGATGTTTTCTCACCATCTCATTGTAAGTGGGGTTGCATGTTCGCCGGGCTGCCTTGGTCTTTCTCTTGCTAGTTTTCTGAGGGTCTGGGAGGAGGTACAATTTGACGTATGGATCAGGATCTGTTCCCTCCTGCAAAGGTTGCTGAAGAAAAGTTCAAAACACATTGGTGAGTGCCAACTCAACATTTGTATGTGCATTATGTGCATAATGTGCATATGATTAATGGCAGACACTCACCAAGCCTCTGATGTGCATCACCATAATGAAAAGCTTGTCGCTCTTGTACAGAATCGAGAGCTTCACTTCACCTGCCACTGTACCGGGCACAGGAGCCCAGGACACATCTGGGAAGGAGGAGGAACTGGATTTAGTGTGGAAAGGTGTGCGTGTACGTATCTGGCTTCTGAGGTATACTTAAGGTGAATTAAGTAAATAATCTAATTGGATTTCCAGAGCTTGAACCTGTTGAGCAAAGACCTTTATCACAAATCAGATAAGGTAACCCACCAGATGTTATGGCTGCCACAGTGCAGCTTTTACTCATGATGACTTTCAATATTTAACTAGTTATGATAAACTCTCAGGGTTTGATCTATGGAAGTGTTTACAAAGTGTCTGATGCAGGCCCGGCGCCAAGAAGGGGGGGGTCAGATTTCATTTTGGTCGCTGTCCCCACGGAGAAATACAAATGCCTGGTTATTTTCCATAGACAAGCAAATAAGATGATTCCCTCGCAAGGGACTACTTTCCTAAATATAAAGGCAGATATACAGTATAATTTTTATTGTGCGAGCAAACAGCAAGATTTTATAAAAATGATATGCTGCTATCAAAATTAAATAATTGGCTTTTAATATTGTGATTGTATCCAAAAGAATATTAATTAAAATAATATCTTGCACATCTTTTTTTACTATTTTATTTATTCAAATTTTAAGCATACTGTTAGCTGTATAAAGCTTAAGAGCAATGTCCTCAGTTTTAAAATCCCTTGTGTCAGAGTGCATAAAGTTTTGTGATTGCAGGCACATTACACTAGTAGTTAAAGATAAGACCCTGGATAAGCACTGGGTGTGTCACTTAGTCACCTTCACATGGACTGCAGCTGATTGGCCCAAATAGACATTTCCTTTACACTAACTCATGATGATTTGCTGTGATGGCAGGATGAACTGCATGAACTTTGAATCCATCTTATACAAAAGCATGAGTAAGTAGAGGGATTCATAAGAAGTGTATGTGGGTGTGTAGAAGACAAATAAGGAAAAGGAATATACCTGCTGGTTTATTATGGAGTGCATTAACAACAGTTCCTACACTTCCTGCACGCTCATCTCTTGGTAGAGGGTGAAAGAAGGTGTAGATCAGATCACACTGAAAGAAGAGAGAGGGTAAACTGCAGTTAACTCATAAGCAGGTGTACAGTCACAGCAAAAGTATGGATGCTATGCGATCTGGTTACATTCTTGAGATGCACCCTAAAGTACAGTACAGCACAGCACAGGAAGTATGAAAGCGTGCACGGTCTGGCCGTCAATAGGTCTGTGGGTGGACGGTTTCACAGAACATGGCTGATTTCCAAGAAACGTGCCAGTTAAACTGAAACCACTTACAATAATTACTGCAAGCTGCCCACAATTCTATTTACTATTATTATTCAGGAAATAAAATAATGGTGGTGTGGTTGCTGTATGTAAACATGCATTTAACATTATAAAAGTTAACTTTTATTTTCAATTGCACTACTGTCAGAGCCGTCGCATAGACTGTGCGAACTGTGCAACCGCACAGGGCCTCGCGCCACTAGGGGGCCTCGCAATCCTGCTGTTTTTTTTGTTTTTTTTTACATTTTTTTTTTTTGTCCCCACCACTTTTTAAAACATCTCAAAAAATATAAAAAAAATTCTACAAATAAAACATCTCCAGTTAACTGGCAGAGCATTCATTTCGTTCGTTTTTTTAAATAAGAGACGATCTAGCGCTGAAATGTTTTTTAAATCAAGTGATCAAAGTGCTCGTTGCCGCTGCGATCAGTGGCGCGGATACAGTGTTTTCTCGTGTGGCTCGCGCACACACCGCACTAACTTCACTCGGACGCGCGCTTCAATCCGTTGCGGATACTCTATTCGTTCTGGTGAAATCACCAAACATAATGCACGCAAATGTGTCCCTGCTTGATATACAACCACTGATGAACATAATCAGTTTTGATGAGGAAAAAACAATACGATAACAAAAAAAAACTACACGAGCGCGGACTAGAACCGAGAACCTCTGACACGATAGGCGAAAGTTCTACCACTGGACCATAAAGGTACACATTACTAAGATAGGCGGATGCACATTTGATTTTTTTCCCCTCTGAAATAAATAGCAAAAAGTCATAGCTGACTCTGAGATGTGCATGATTATGCTGTATTATTCTACTTGATAAAAACGTATTGCAGCGAGAATTAGTCGAGAATTAGCGTGCAATAGACCTAGAACAGCTACGTCCGTCCGTAACTGTTATTCATGCGCAATTGAGCATCCACATCAAAGAGCAGGGCCTCGCATTAAGTTCGCACAGGGCCTCGCACCCCACCTGCGACGGCACTGACTACTGTTTTAAAGTTTGGAATATCAGCAAGATTACGCAAGGATGAATTCAATTGATCAAAAGTGAATGAAGGCATTTTTAATGTTACAAAAGATGTCCATTTTAAACCATTAAAATAATTTTAAATAAACTAATTCTATTCAAAGAATCCTGGAGAATTATTTATATTTATTTATATATATATATATATATATATATATATATATATATATATATATATATATATATATATATATATATATATATATATATATATATATATATATATATAATTTTTTTTTTACAAAAATATTAAGCAACTTTTTTAAACCTAAGAAATGTTTAAGCATCAAATCAGTATATTAGAATGATTACTGAAGGATCATGTGACACTGAAGACTAAGACTGAAGAGTAATGATGCTGAACATTCAGCTTTGCCATCACAGGAATAAATTACATTTTAAAGTTTTACAATTTAAAATAACTTATTTTTTATATATTTCACAATATTACTGCTTTTACTGTATTTTTGATCAAATAAATGCAGCCTTGGTGAGCATATTTGTTTTTAAATAATGTACCGCAGTGCAAAAACAATATACAAATCTGAGATATAAA
Organism: Squalius cephalus; assembly: GCF_949319135.1. NCBI lineage: Eukaryota > Metazoa > Chordata > Actinopteri > Cypriniformes > Leuciscidae > Squalius > Squalius cephalus. Next base: position 21,273,857 of record NC_137143.1, read on the forward strand.
ATAACTATATACACCGCCCCCAAAGTTTTGAATCATAGTGTACATGGATTGTGAGGGGAAGAGTTATGAAATATAAAGACAATAGTGGGTCAAAGGTTACCTGTGCCACCTCTTGAGCAGCATGGATCAAATGCCAAACATATCCATTTAGCTCCTCTTTCCTTCTGTCTGCCAGGGCCTCTCCTCGAGACCGACCAATCCCAAAGCGGCTGGGGAAGCTGTGGGAACATTACATTGTGAGGGGTGTGCAATTAAATGAAGAGCACTACTACTTATGGCATATGTTACCACAAAACACATCCCGAAGGGGTGATCAGGGTCCTGTACACCACTCTGAGGAGCTTTATTTTTTGCGATAGAAATTGATGGCTGATCAAAATGTCGCTTAATACATTGATACTAGCAGTACAGAGAAGAAACGTACTACGACCAGCTTTCCTTTGGTTTCATAACTTATCGCAGATTTCAAACTAAATATATCCACTGATAACAGAAATCTGCATTAGTTCCCACCACAGTCAGTAATTTTTTAAATCACTCAAGGTCAAGGTGTATGATGTGTATTCAGTGAGCTTTTGATTTCATTTAATTCACACTTCTGTCAGGTTTTAAAATTGTACCTGGGTAGTTTTGAGGAAGGGAAGATGAGCTGCAGTTTACAGTGAAGTTCATGGAACTCCTCGAACGTCCTCTGGACTAAAGTTGTTGTCCCCGGTTGACCTTCCCGCTCCACTTTCACAACATAAGACTGCATGAAGGCGTAAATAAGTAAACATGAAGATCTGTATAAATGATTATAATGTACTTAATGCATTATGGCTAAATTTAAATGCAGTAGACTTACGTAGCCTTTGCTTGGAGTAAAGGTTTTGATGTGTTTGCAAACAAACAGGCTGCGAATGACACCGTCATTCTTAAGGGTGTAGACGCGTGGAGCAAATGATAGAACGGGACGCTCCTCAGAGGATGCAAACTTCATTTGGGCCAGGTTATGGATGAAGAAGTTGAGTTTGGTAGCCACACTGCCAAGACTTGACTCGATCAGCCTAGAAGAGGGGACAAGGTTAAGATGAAGGCTATACAAGACAAATGGATTCAAAGGACAATGGCAATAACTTGTAAGCTCTCACCTGGTGAAGTGCATGGTGGCATCTGCTTCTGATTCATGTGGTCTCAGAGCATCATAGACATATTTCAGATCATCCACATCAGACAGCTCTGGTATCCCACTGGACAGCATCTGCATACAAACACACAGGGGTTACTAAGAGTATTTCATTGTTAGACCAGAAGAATACAATGCATTCAAATAACAGGCAAACGATAAAGCAAGCAAGAGAACATTACTTGAACTCTGTCAATGCATTCAACTAAAACAAAATGTGGGAGACATCGGTATGTGGAGTTATCTGGGAACTCACCAGGCCAAGCAGGTTCAGAAACAGATGTGCGTGTTTCCTAATGAGATTGTAGGCCTCACAGCATAAGTCCACAAAATCATGGAAGCGGCTTGATGGCTTGTCACCTCCATTGATGACGTATGCCATGTCAGACGTAAACACGAAAGGAGCCCGGTCGCTGCATGAAAACAAAACAAAAACAGGACGATTACAATCTGTGATAACAGTTACTATCAACAGCCCAGATCTGGTTTAGCTCAAAAACATTCTTATAAAATTGATCGTTCCGGTCCTTGATTCTGATTGGTTGAGCACGCAGTGTTTGAGCTGTTGTAAATTACTCTACAAACTTACATCTGTGACCTCTGCTTCGTGTCTTGCCTAACAATGCTGCTTAGCTGTTCTAAATTATTGTAAACCACAGCTTCTTGGGGCTTATTACTTTATTCGGTTCCTTTGGGAAGAAGAAATGTGAAAGAGGTTGTTGTAACTCAATAGTTCTTAACTGTTCTGAAAGACAACAGTTGCAGTGATCAAAATGTGGGGCAGAGGAACTCTTTTCTTTTAACATGTTCTTTTTGTGTTCCTACCGTTTGATGTTGCCAAACATCTGTGCATGCCCCAGGAACTTGCCGAAGTCAATATGGAACATGTGTCCACTGGTCTTTAGCATGATGTTGTCGTTGTGGCGGTCGCATATGCCTAGAATGTATGTGGCCACACAACAACCAGCACACGAATAAATGAAGTTTTCCACCGCCTGTGAAAAAGCAACAAACCAACAGAATTAGTTTTTAACTAACCACTTTGAGACACCAAGGGACTGAATTTCCAAAATCTCTCAATACATTTTCATATTTTTAGGACAGACAAAATAAGAAACATGATGCAACCCAATGCAACTAAAGCAGCTATGGATTGACGTTTCACACATACCATCTGGTTGAGCAAATTAGTCTTAAATGTAGTATAACGATATTATACAGTACCTTTTCATACTCCTCTTCAGTCGGGTTGTGTTTCTGCAGCCAGTCCGCCAAAGTCCGGTCCTTAAAGGAACCAGTTACTCCATGCTCAACCTGGATCTTCCTCAGGGTTTCTGCACTTGGAATCATCTCTACCATGCCTACACAAGGGAAATTAGGAGTTATGAAATGACTTCCATTCCTCAGAAATTCACATTTTATACAGTCATAACACCGTTTAGATCAAGTCTATAGAGTGGAATCGAGGGTTTAGGTGAAAAAAGTCACAAAAGCTCCAGAGATATAGATAAAAACATTCGATAGATAGATAGATAGATAGATAGATAGATAGATAGATAGATAGATAGATAGATAGATAGATAGATAGATAGATAGATAGATAGATAGATAGATAGATAGATAGATAGATAGATAGATAGATAGATAGATAGATAGATAGATAGATAGATAGATAGATAGATAGATAGATAGATAGATAGATAGATAGATAGATAGATAGATAGATAGATAGATAGATAGATAGATAGATAGATAGATAGATAGATAGATAGATAGATAGATAGATAGATAGATAGATAGATAGATAGATAGATAGATAGATAGATAGATAGATAGATAGATAGATAGATAGATAGATAGATAGATAGATAGATAGATAGATAGATAGATAGATAGATAGATAGATAGATAGATAGATAGATAGATAGATAGATAGATAGATAGATAGATAGATAGATAGATAGATAGATAGATAGATAGATAGATAGATAGATAGATAGATAGATAGATAGATAGATAGATAGATAGATAGATAGATAGATAGATAGATAGATAGATAGATAGATAGATAGATAGATAGATAGATAGATAGATAGATAGATAGATAGATAGATAGATAGATAGATAGATAGATAGATAGATAGATAGATAGATAGATAGATAGATAGATAGATAGATAGATAGATAGATAGATAGATAGATAGATAGATAGATAGATAGATAGATAGATAGATAGATAGATAGATAGATAGATAGATAGATAGATAGATAGATAGATAGATAGATAGATAGATAGATAGATAGATAGATAGATAGATAGATAGATAGATAGATAGATAGATAGATAGATAGATAGATAGATAGATAGATAGATAGATAGATAGATAGATAGATAGATAGATAGATAGATAGATAGATAGATAGATAGATAGATAGATAGATAGATAGATAGATAGATAGATAGATAGATAGATAGATAGATAGATAGATAGATAGATAGATAGATAGATAGATAGATAGATAGATAGATAGATAGATAGATAGATAGATAGATAGATAGATAGATAGATAGATAGATAGATAGATAGATAGATAGATAGATAGATAGATAGATAGATAGATAGATAGATAGATAGATAGATAGATAGATAGATAGATAGATAGATAGATAGATAGATAGATAGATAGATAGATAGATAGATAGATAGATAGATAGATAGATAGATAGATAGATAGATAGATAGATAGATAGATAGATAGATAGATAGATAGATAGATAGATAGATAGATAGATAGATAGATAGATAGATAGATAGATAGATAGATAGATAGATAGATAGATAGATAGATAGATAGATAGATAGATAGATAGATAGATAGATAGATAGATAGATAGATAGATAGATAGATAGATAGATAGATAGATAGATAGATAGATAGATAGATAGATAGATAGATAGATAGATAGATAGATAGATAGATAGATAGATAGATAGATAGATAGATAGATAGATAGATAGATAGATAGATAGATAGATAGATAGATAGATAGATAGATAGATAGATAGATAGATAGATAGATAGATAGATAGATAGATAGATAGATAGATAGATAGATAGATAGATAGATAGATAGATAGATAGATAGATAGATAGATAGATAGATAGATAGATAGATAGATAGATAGATAGATAGATAGATAGATAGATAGATAGATAGATAGATAGATAGATAGATAGATAGATAGATAGATAGATAGATAGATAGATAGATAGATAGATAGATAGATAGATAGATAGATAGATAGATAGATAGATAGATAGATAGATAGATAGATAGATAGATAGATAGATAGATAGATAGATAGATAGATAGATAGATAGATAGATAGATAGATAGATAGATAGATAGATAGATAGATAGATAGATAGATAGATAGATAGATAGATAGATAGATAGATAGATAGATAGATAGATAGATAGATAGATAGATAGATAGATAGATAGATAGATAGATAGATAGATAGATAGATAGATAGATAGATAGATAGATAGATAGATAGATAGATAGATAGATAGATAGATAGATAGATAGATAGATAGATAGATAGATAGATAGATAGATAGATAGATAGATAGATAGATAGATAGATAGATAGATAGATAGATAGATAGATAGATAGATAGATAGATAGATAGATAGATAGATAGATAGATAGATAGATAGAATATTTGGCATAGGGTCATTCACAAAATGTACAGAGCGTTTCCATACAGTTAAAAAAAAAAAAAATTCATAAAAGAATGAAATGGCCCTGAAAATGTATTCTAGGTGGGAAAATACAGTAGTGAATTTCAGACACTGATGAGTTCATAAACAGAAGTCTTAACATTGAAGGATGGATGTTTACCTCTGCCCCGTCCCGTAGAGAAGCAGCGAAAGATGACCATCCTCATATCAAGTCCCTCCTGGATCCAGATCTTATTCATGATCCGAATGATCTGCAGCGTCAGCATGTCTTGCCGCAGATCATCTCCAGCCTGAGTGAGAACACACAACCATAAACGACCAAGACAACGCTTGAAAAAGTGTTGCAATGCAGAACCGCTGATCCGTAATGCACACAGACACGTGAAGGTGGTACCTTAAAGATGACATTGATGTGGTCTCCCAAAGGATCCTGGTTCTGGAACGAGAGCTTGAGGGGCACTGCATTAGAGTTGAAGTAGGAGCAAGACTACATGAAGAGAATGAAAGACATGTTTTGTTTCTTACATCTTGACAAGAACAATACAATGACTTAAATGCTTGATATGAAGACACATTCTGTAATTACCTGTATGTTGATGCCCTTGACGAGAAGGCCTGGGTTCAGAGGAAGTCGACAACTGTTGTTCAAACAGAAGAACTGTTTGACCTCTTCTAGCCCCTCACGAAGAATAGCCTGAAAACCAGACAAACCACAATTAGTGTGCTGACCAGACGGTCTGGAGAATGTTAAAATGCCCCTTAGGGATCAACAATCAGTCTTTGGCACAGACTTGTTCTTTAAAGCTAAAAATAGTGAATAACTAAATGAGAAATTTAAAGCCGGCTCTTTTTAGCAAATGATTTTTGTAGGTCATAATTGTTCTCATCAGAAAAAGGCACTTATTGGACCTTGTGAAATAGATGTAAATACCAGGAGTAAATGAGGAACAGTGAAGCTGACCTGTCTGGATGAAGGGGAGGCGTCTCTGACCCGCTGGGCTAGTTTAGCCAGGATGTTGACCAGCCAGCCTTGCCGATCAAACTCTTCCCTTAAACCTCGACCGGAGCAGCAGAGAAGAGCCGCCAGCAGATACTGATACCTCACGCTAAACTGAGAGTCCTGAAGAGTATCTTTCAGCAACCTACAAAGAGATAGACAAAAGAAGATAGTGTATTTTAACTGATGGTCCAAACATCCTTAGAGCAATTCATTTCCTTTTGAAGGCATTTTATATAGATTGCACTAACCAAGAGCAATTTCTGTCTAATGAAATGTTTAGATTTGAGCACAAAATGTGATTTTCTTTAGCATAAAGAAATTTTAATTGACTATTAGGAAGCTTTATAAAGTTTTACATTGTGACAATATTTTTTTTAGAGCACTTAAGCACATCATTTTCGTTACAGTAATGAATTTGGTATTGTCCTAACTTTTAAATGATGATTCTTTATTACTTTAATACAGTATTTTTATTAGTAAAACTTTTACTAAAAATATGAATTATATTAACTTAATTAAAGGGCAGCAGAAACATATGCTTACAATGATATATAAAATTATTTATTAAAATAAATGTGTAACTTAAAAGATAAGTAATGTTTCCCCATATTAGTAAAATATCTAGTTTAAAAATAAAATAAAAAGCAGTGCAAAAAATTCTAAAATGTATACATTTTATAAAAGGTAATAAAAATCTATTAATTTTTAGATGTAAGGTAAGCTTATTCTGTAATAAAGCAACATACACATTCTCAGTTTAATTGTTCTGAAAAGAATGTCATATTGCAAAAGTCTTTTTTTTTCTTTTAATTTTAGGAGTAAAATGTAACCGCATTCATAAAGGCTTTGACTGCTCCAAGAAAGAAAATGACTGCATTTGTACAGCAGGTGGAGCTGTTAGCTGCATTTGTACAGCAGGTGGAGCTGTTAGCTAATTTTATACACACTCATGCAATCAGTGTGATAAAGTGATAATCTACATTTGCATGACTTTAGTGTGTACAAAGTACCAAGCATTCCAGGTGCTGACAGGTCAAAGATTCAAATCTCAACACACATGTGCAAGTGCATCAGTTTAAAAGGATAGATCACCCAAAAATGAAATTTCTGTCGTTACTCACCCTCATGTAGTTCCAAACCCGTAAGACCTTCGTTCATCTTCGGAACACAAATTAAGATTTTTTGATGAAATCCAAGGTGTTTCTGACACCACATAGACTGCAATGTTATTACCACTTTCAAGGCCCAGAAAGGTAGTAAAGACATCTTTGAAATAGGCCATATGAATACCGTGGTTCAACCTTAACGTCATGAAGCGACGAGAATACTTTGTGTGCAAAAAAATAATGAAAAAACGACTTGCGATCACACACACACACACGTGGTGGTGCTCACGTGAACAGCCTCGGAGACTGACATGGAAGAATGTTAAAATTGTTAAATAAAGTCGCTATTTTTGTTTTTTGCACACAAAAAATAATGTTGTGAAACAAGCATACTTAAATTTTTAAGGTTGAATCACTGTAGTCACAGACTATTTTAACAATGTCTTAACTACAATTCTGGGTCTTGAAAGTGATAACATAGCAGTCTATGGGGGGTCAGAAAGCTCTCGGGATTCATCAAAAATATCTTAATTTGGGTTCCAAAGATGAACGAAGGTCTTATGGGTTTGGAACGACATGAGGGCGAGTAATTAATGACAGAAATTTCATTTTTGGGTGAACTTACCGAACACTGACAAACCTGAATGTGACAGTATGAGGCAGCATGACCCGATTTCTCAGTATATGTGCTCTATAATACATGCGCACCGAGTTTCTAAGTATAATCAGAGAGTAGAGGACACACCAGAAGAGGTAGTGAGCTATGCGCACATCCCCGATGGCCCTCCTCAGCAGAAAACGCACAAGGTGACTGTCCAGATAACACTCGTACTTCAGCGCCTGTACAAAGAGAAAAAGTTAGAGCAATTTGTTAGATGGGGAGGGAGAAACCAGAGGTTGAGAGAACAAAAAGGACGGAAGGTAAAAAGAAAGACAGGTAGGATATAAACAGATCAAGGTCAATGAGAAAGGAGGGAATAGAGCATAAAAGGAGGAAGTTGGATACAAGGCCTTTGTTACCTGCACTAACTGAGGAAGGAAGTCCAAAAGCTCAGGATCAGAGATGGAGTCCATCCACTGTACAGCCGTCCGCCTGCACTCCTGATCTGGAAACCTGGTTTAAAGGGGATGTTAAACCAAAAAAAATGAAAAGGTGGTGCAATAAACTGCACTATAAAGCACTACAAAAGTACAGACTATGTATTAACATGAATAAAATAAACTGGATAACTATAATATGACTGATATCTATTGGATAAAATATATACAGGTGCAGTCATTTACAGTCATTATCCAGTCCAAGCTAGTTTAGGTGGTTGATCAGTTGGGCTACCAGCCGATTAGGTTAAAGTTAACCTGGTGAACCATCTTGGTCAACCTATTTGTAGCTGGTAGATCAAACCTGGTGGCTCTTGGTTGAGCCGATTTGATTTAACACTAATACAGCTTTTAAATCATGTCAGTAAATGTCGAAAGATATCTGCGCTCCACATGTGCTCTGCTGGACAAATCTCAAAGGTCAATTCTTCATGGTCTACTCAAATCAGCCCGACTGCCAGCCGCAAGGACAGTCAAGCTCTGCTTAGCCTCCAGCTAAACAACGGAGCAAGCAGTTGCCATGGTTACCATAACACTCACGTGGCATTCAGCAGGCCTAGGGCGTCCAGGTGGTTCATGCATTCCCACTGGCGGAGCAGGGCGTAGATGTCAGGCAGGCATGCCCACTCCCAGCTGGGTGCGCTGGCCAGGACCAGAGGCAGACGACTGGCTTCCGCATGGCAGAAATAACGCTTCTCCCACAACAGGCGCCGGTCCTCCGGAGTCAACCTAGATAAAAGAACCAAACAAGATATTTAGCATGTTTTTATTTTTTTATGAAAACATCATTAAAATGTATTTGTCGGTTTATTCCATGTTAGCACAAACAGTAGACATACTTGCACAGCTGTTAGACACACAACAGCTTAAGTATACTGCAAAAATGACAGTGCTATGCTGGAAGAATTTGTTTCCAGACAAGCAACCATAGTTTACACTTCACTTTTGAAAAAATTCTTACAGACATGCGTTTGAACGGTAGTTTAATTATGAGGGATTTGTTTTTTCTTTTTGTCCCTTTCATAAAAATAAAAAGCACCTCAAAAAGGTTTGCAACCCACCATCTACATGCTATCAGTCAAAAAACATGATTCACCAATCTGATTAAGTTCAAATATGAGCAAACTTCCAATCTAGACAAAGATGCTGCTAATACAGCAATTAAGACAGTAAAGCATCTCCAGGAAGGGATCTCTGCGTGGGCTCTCACTGCAGTAAAGGATAGAAAATAACCACACTGAATCTCTTGGTAATTTATGATGCATGCCTACTTCTACACTGATGTACCAAACCCTGAGGTCCAAGTCTAGAGGTAAACACTCCAAAAGGCTTTAGTTAAAGGTAAACAGATCTATTTTCATGAATAATATTTAAATGCATAGAGGGGACTGAAAACAACTAGCTATAGCCTGTACAAATAATGATCAGCACACAATCCATGCATAAACACCTATATCTATCTGTCTAGGTCCTTCATGATGCTTATCTCATCTCTTGTTGGATGTCATTTGTTAAACATACCCACTTAATCGGCAATGTTTAGCTACCATGTTTTTCTACTTGCTTATGAATTCATGTTGGGGAGTGGCTTCTCCCTCTAGGGATGACAGCCGTAGGGCAGGAACCCCGGATCAAATTACCTCTGTGCCTGCTGGGCCAGTCATCAGACAGCTCAATATACTGGGGGAAGGGTTGTGAATGCTTCATAGAGTCACACTCACACTCTTCAACATGCAAGCATGACTGTCATTAGAAGACTACATATCCCACAATTCACAAGAGGCTTAAGTATTGATTCCTGGCTGCAGCTGCCCAAAGCAACCCTGAGGCCTTTCTGCAAATCAATTGGTAAAGAAAAGGACAACCAAATGGCCATGAACTAATGCTAAATTTAATAAACAGTGTTCCTCCTGGGACAAAAAAACATTGTGCAACAAGACACACATCTATATTTGCACAGTTTCTGAACTGAAGAAGCTGTGGGTTGTGCTTGCCTATTTCAGACATTCCACTATGAGGTTGTTTTGTTGTGAGTGGTTGTCAGGGTGTTCTGAATGTTCTAGCACGTTACTATGCAGTTGCTAAGGTGTTCTGGGTGGTTGTATTTTGTAACAATTTAAGTCTACAAGTTCAAATAAATGCTGCTTTTTTTATTTCCATCTAAAGAATCCTGAAAAATCCGTTTCCACATAAATGTTAAGCAGCACAACTGTTTTCAACATTGATATTAATACAAAACATTTCTTGAGCAGCAAATCAGTATATTAGAATGATTTCTGAAGGATCATGTGACACTGAAGACTGGAGTAATGACGCTGAAAGTTCAGTTTTACTAATCATAGGGATAAATGACATTAAAAGAGAAAACCTTTGTTTTTATTGGAATATTTCACAATACTACTGTTTTTACTGTATTTTTGATCAAATAAATGCAGCCTTGGTGAGCATAAGAGATCTTTAAACATTTTTTTAAACGTCTTACTGACCCCAAACTTAATTTTTTTTTCTTCCTTTTTGCCCCTTTCATCATTCATAAGATGTAAAATCAAAAGTCCAAACACTTACAAAAGGCCACTAAAAAGACGAACAATGAGGTATAATTCATATCTGTACCATAAAGGGTATTTTGAAAATCCCTAACCCAAAAATGAGCATTAGTAATTGGAGCAAACACTTCTAGAATCGATAAACTGCATGAAAAAGTTGAAACATTAACTCTCTGCTAACACAAGTCAGATCATAGAGTTTACACCTGGTTCAAACGCTCAACCTTTGAACCGAGAGCTGGATACAATTTATGACTGAATATTTCCATGCTGGTGTGGCTCCACGTTTTAAACTGTTGCTAAGAGTCGGTCTCTGCAGCAAATGTTTCAGAGCTCCCCAGAGGAAAAACAGCAGAGAGAGAAGGAGAGGAGGAACAGGGCCAGCTGGGGAGGAGATCCACATCAGCTGTCTAAAGCTGACAGTAACAAAGTGAACACTGTAGAGCACCAAGCCCTGCTGAGCACCAGATATGTCCTCATATTCAATCATAGACAACAGAAAAAAACAAAAACAATGCCTGATTCATTAAAACACAATTTTTACATGCATAGTATAAAGACAATTAATTATATATTAATCTATATAATAGAATTAAAATATAATAAATCAATATAATAATAATAATAATAATAATAAAAAATATAATATAACTATATAATATGATTTAAATACACAACCATTAAAAGGTTTGGAGCAGTAAAATTTTTCAATGTTTCTGGAAGATATCTCTTATGCTGCATTAGGGCTGCGTTCATTTATTCAAAAAAATATAATAAAACTAAGATTGTGAAATTTTAATACAATTGAAAAATAACAGTTTTCCCCTTTTAATATTTAAAAATGTTATTTATTCATATGATGGCATAGCTCTAATATGCTGATTTGGTTGATTTAATAAAAACTTCTTGCAAACATTTATGTTAATCTTTTGTTACATTATAAAAATGTATTTACGGTCACTTTTGATCAATTTAATGCATAAAACTATGAACAAAGTATAACATTACTTAAATGCATTTGCCCCAAACATTTAAACTGTATATTATAAACTCATAATAAAATAGAAATTATACTATATACTATTTTAAACATTTGCATAAACTTATATTTAACATACATTTAATTCTCCAATCTTAACAATGTGTGTTTGTTCCATTTCCTGTTCTCCTCACCCTCCCCGCCACCAGGCAACTGTTCTCACATCCAGACCTTTCCAACTCCACATGAACGCCACTATTCCTCCCACGGTCATTTGAACGAAGGGATGAGATGGGGGAAGCAGACAGGGTCAGAGGACAAAAGGAACTAGGCAATGTTGTGTTTAATCCCTCCAGGAAACAAGGAACGATCTGACACCGACTGCTAAAACAGTATTTTTCATTCTTTCTCTTATGTGTCTGATCAGCTCCTCAACATCCCTCTGAGCTTGTGTAACCTCGGTTCCAATGCAGACATGCCACATGAAATCCCTTTTCCGCTCTCAAATGAGCATGTCGCTAAAATATGAATGATGAGTAACGACAGCTGAATCTGAATTTGCATGAGTTGGTTATTTGTGGTTGCAGCTACACTTAAACCATCCTTGTCCAGTACCTTTATAAATGTACATCAATCCACTGCATTCTCTTTTGTAGCAAAAACCTAAGAACCATGAACTTGAGAACCATGAAGCTTTCTTACGTCCTCTTTCACCAAAGGTTTTCAGGGAATGCTAAATCAGAATCAGCCCAATGCAAATAGAAACCTCAATTCAATCTGTGTGTCATATAAAGCAGAAAATATGGACTGAACTGCTTAATATGGATTAGTTTTACAATCTTTTTATGAACTTTTTGAAGCATTAAAGAGGTAGCTACACATAGACTGTCAATTGGAAGGACAGAAATCTCTCAGATTTCATTAAAAAAAAAAAAAAAAAAAAAAAAAAAAAAAAACTCCATTTGTGTTCCGAAGATGAACGAAAGTCTTACCGGTTTGGAACGACATCAGGGTGAGTAAATGACAGTTTTTGGGTGAACTAACCCTTTAATTAAATAGATATTAAGTAGCTGGAGTAAATAACGTGGTGTCCGTCAAACGTGTGTTGTTCTGATATGAGGACATTAGCGGTTTCCTTTTGGTTTGCGAGAGTGATTGACGCTGGCGCAGAGTTCACATTTCCAGCCCAGAATTTGGTGGAAATTCATAGAACGGTTACAGATTGGCTCTGACACCAGCACAGTGTTGGTAGAAAAGGGGCAATATTGTCATAATCCAATAAGAGATACACAGTGTTAGTTAAGGTAAGTATTACAAGGTATATAGAGCGTTTGGGTGCTGTGTTTCCCATTCAAGGAAAAATCTGGAACAATGCAGTAAATAATCATTAGATTAGATCAGGATGCAGCATTTGCTTTAGGATAATCAGAGAGCCAACTCACCAGAAAAGGGACTTCTTGTGCAAGACATCCTGTAGCTGCCTCTGGCTGACCTGGTCCAGGCGCGAGAACTCGTACTGGGGGCTGAACTCTGCAGGAGCGGGGGTGCTGAAGCGTACTTCGAAAGAAGAAGTGGGGAAGTCCACCTGAACAGACAAGGAGAGTTTTGTTGAAAATGAGCCACTGCTTAACAATGGAGGGTGTAAAAGCACCCAGGAGAACGGTCAGATATTAGCCTGAAATGAAAACCGTAATGGCAAAACTACCTCTTTATTTGACTTTTTACAGTATTCCTCAGACAAAACACATAGATATTAGGACTGGGCAAAAAAAGCTAAAATATCAATATTTTTCAGCACTTTGGTTAAACACCAAAAAAAAAAAAAAAAAAAAAGCCCCAATATTCGGAATATCTTCATATTTAAGAGGAACCATCAAACATGACCAATAAGATTCAAAATGTTTAAATGCATGAAATAAAATAATCAAATTTAAAGTAACAGTAAAAATAAAGTTAAAACACTGTGATAAAAGTTACTAACTAAACAATTTATTTGTATTTAAATGCTCTAATATAATTACTTATATATTTTTAGAAAACATTATTAGCGTGCACTGTTTTATGAAAAATATCATGCAGGGACGGTGAACATTTTTGAACGGTGCCAAAAAATTTATTGAAATGAATCATGGAAACATGAGTATGAAGGGATTCACAGAAATGTGTTGAACTAACATATTTTTGCTTCTGGATCTATATAAACAACTTCAAACTTGCAAGACAAAAGTTCTAAACGGTCTATTCTAATGACTAATAGTCCATTGAGATTATCACGATAGTCACAAATGTTGCATAGTCATCAGAAAATTAATGAAAGTATTTCAGGAATATTTGATATATAACAGCCCTAATAGTTACCCATTATATTGTTCATGGAAGGGTTAGGGATAAAGAAAACAAACCGCAAATCACAGGTAAAATTCTCTCCAACTCATGGTTATAAAGATGGGACAAGAGTGAAAGGTTTATGATCCTAAGGAAACCCTAAAGTTCAGTCACGGCTGGCATCAGTTAACAGGAGTGCTGAAAGCAATGACAACCGCACCATGAACAGCTGAGGCCTTCACCTTAAACATGCCAAGCTAAATACCACAAACACTAAATGTTAACAGAATAGATTTAACATACACTGGGTACATGTGGTTGTGGTTTCATTATGTCTTGATTTCAAATCCGTTTTTGTCACTGAGCTTAAGAAAACCATAACAATGAAAAAAGCTTTAAATGATAGGGACTGTGGGTATGTTTTCACACTTCTGTCAGTCCGGGTTGAAATCAGTCCAATTATTATTGCCATATGCTTCTCAGCATCACACTTCATCCATTAGCAGAACAGAACACAGCACAATAATGAATACCCTTCATCCATTTCATGACCTTCGCACCACCCGCTTAAGGCAAGTCTGTTCACTCGGCAGCCATCTTGGTAGCACCCCTGGGCAGCTATTTTCGAATCAGGCAAATAAACTTATTTAGGGCAGACAACGCATTTAACAGTTCGTCAAGATTTTGCTTCAATAATACATTTCAATCAGCAATAAAATCCAAAATGTTACGCATTTACCTTGAATCAGATAACCAAACAAAAAAAACAAAAAAAATGTAGGGGTGCATCAATTTAACTTATTCTGGCAAACACTTAAGTCGAAAATGTTAAGGCGTTATGAAAATTATATACTCTTAAGGCGGCCTTGGCAAACTTCAACAAAGTCTTATTTAATTTTTTTAGAATGTTGTATTAATTTAGCTAAATTAATATAACAATTTAAATAATCATGTAAAATAAAAATAAACTGTTTATTACAATAGAAGTACCAGAGGTACATATCAGCTTCAAAATATCAGGCCTTCAATTATTGTCTTGGACAAAAGGGATCTTGACTTGGAGTCAAAAACCAATATTCTACATAAATTTAAAAAAGCAAAACACTAAAAATCTGCCGATATCAAACGATATTAACAGCAATTTCCCCCCTAAATATTACCACAAGTGGTCTGTCTCTTCCCCCTTATACTGTGTAATACATGCATTGCAGTTTATGCCCATTTATAAACTGTTAGTAGCTTGCAATAATTAATTACTTGTCAAAGTCTTGTCAATTAATAAAGTAGGAAGTGGTTCAGCATGAATATATTGAACCACTAAGAATTTCAAAGAACAGTGTGAATTGAATAGAAAGAATGTGAAAAATGGGGTCAGAGAAGAGCGAGAGAAAAGCATCAGCGGATAGGACAAGGAGAGGAGCTAAGGGGAGCGAGCATACGTTAAGCAGTTTTAACAAGCCCCAGATGTGTCATCAGCCCCAGATGCATCTTGGCTTTGGGGCGGTTTGACGGGGCAGATTGCGAGGACTTACTGAGGGAAATCTGCCACCTCAAATGCACTGAATAACCCCGGCACCTTAATGAGGGGCAGAACCTACTGAATAGGCCCAGGACCAGGCTTCGCTCCCAGTTTAAACTGCACAGCCCACTGCCCTTAGACAAAGCCATGCCATTCGGGCACAAAAGAGCCCTATTGGCACTGCTATGGGCTGGCTTGGCACCCTGAGATTGCAGAAAGAAGAACAGGGATTGTATAGTTGGAGGCCTGTGCGGAGGGTGGGAATTTCAGAGGCCCGGACAGAGTGAAGAGAAAAACTATGCGCACATTATTTACCACACAGATTCAGAACAATACCAGCGGGGAGTGCTGTTTACAGAGAGCGGCGGTGAAATGTCACGTCTGAATGTGTTAGAGGACATTCATGCATGTGGAGGAACTGGTGACTCAAAGGGCCGAGGGTTGTCTGGGATTGACACGTCTCAGGTGTTTGTGATGATTGTCTGTATAAATTGTTTCCTGTACTGCTGAAACTACATTGCCATGTTTTCTGGGATTAGTGTTTTTTTTTTTGGAAAGAAATTCATCTTTTTATTCAGCAAATACGCATTCAATTGATCAAAAGTGACATCTTTTGTAACAATTTAATTGTCTTTACCATTTCAAATAAACACGGTTTTTCAATTCAAACAATATTGAGTAATATAAAGACTGGAGTAATAATGCTGAAAATTCTAAAGTATTAAAATAGAAAACGGTTACTTTAAATTGTAATATTTCACAATATTACTGTATTTTTGATCAAATAAATGAAGACTTTCAAAAACCTAAAACAATTAGTACTGTGAATTTTGACATACTACTTTTGGCAACATTTTTCACCTACTATATAGTAGGGAAGTATGCGATTTCTGATGCAGACTATTTTAATTAATTCCTACATTTCCACTAGCAGACTGGCCTAACCCTATTACTGCCAACGTTATGAATCCTGCAAACTAAGTCTAATTCTTGTGAAGGTTCACGTGTTTGCTTTAGGATGTCAATAACTTATGTAACTTCCTGAAGATGGAAATTCAAAAGGGTGAACATTTTCAAGTATGACATTATCTATATTTAAGTTATTTGCATGTGAATTTAACCATTAAGTGTGTTCAATGATTCTTGATTCATTCTACTTCTGTATTTACTCAGCTTTAGATACAGTAATCTACTTTTCAATGCACCAATTCTGCTCAGGAACCACAATACACTTTGAAAAAAAAAAAAAAAAAAAAAAGCACTTGTTTGAGTGTGTGTGGGGTTTATAGGCCGTGTTAGACTTGCAGAAGCTGGCCTGTTCCAAACACCACATATGGTTTACTGTAGGAGGTGAGTATCAACAGAACTCTAGTACTTAAAGAGCCTGTTTTCATGCCCTCCAATATTACATGCACTAATAAGTAATATGTAAATGGTTATTAACTGTTATATCTTGAATCTATAAATGTTATTTTGCAACAACAAAATCATAAAATGTCTAGTTGTGTTGTCAGACTATTTCCTGAGCATTTCATTTTGCCTGTGGCTATTTAGATGCATATAAAACATCTGTATCCATCTTTCCCCCTCTCTCCCTCTCTGCAGAGCTACCTGACCTACTTTTAGGGCATTTTGCAAGGAGCGGGACAGTTCCTTCCTATATTTCCACTAGCACACTGGCCTGACCCCATTACTGCCAAAGTTACTGAGCCAAGCACAGAATTTACCTTTATTATACTCATTTACATATAATCTAAGCATACATAAGCATGCCTTCAAAAATGTACTGCTCATCAACATCTTAAACCTTAAAGTTGTCCATGCATGTGTCCTCAATAGTTAGCTTTTGTGAGCGTGTATGCATAAATGACCTTTGGAAAAAAATATGAAAATTAGGTGGCGGGTTTGTTTTAAATAGGAAACCTCGTCCTTAAGGTCTGATAAGGGCCTATTTGACACATTGCAACCTCCTGGATAAAGGACAGATCAATCAAAAAAATAGGGGGAGAAAAACTACTGAATGGAAAGGGAGAGTGTTGTGAGTTTGCAGAGAACTTGGTGAGAGAGTTATCTGTAATGAAGCAGGACAAGCAGGAAACCGTTTACTGTATGATTACACATTGAATTGAGAAGAAGGCCAAACCTGAAGGATGACGCTGTCTGGCTGGCTGAAGTTGGGCGTACTGGAACGAGCATTTCCACTGGCGGGGGTTGAAGGCCAGAGACCTAGCAGCTTCCTCCCACACGTCAGAACACTGAGGAAGATGGAAAAATAGGGTGCAGGGTCAGAAAACACCTAACATCCGCTTATGGATGCACAAAACAAGCAACAACAGGATATGGACAAAGATGGAGTATATAAATACATACTTGACCTACCAAGTACATTCTTGTTTATATCTTACAGGCAATGGTAAATATTTTTGCTAGTTATGTTCTATGGATCCTGTAAACAAATCTTTAAGCAAACATGTGAGCCTTCCTAAAAAATAAATAAATTATGCAACGTCAATAACTTATGCAAGTCCGGCTGTTTTTTTTTTTAAACAGTTCAAAATTCCTGAAGAAAAGCACGAAAATGTTCAAGCATGACATGTAGATTAAGTTTAGTTGGACTTGCATGTGACCATATAATGTGGGTTCAATGGGTCTTCAAATTAATTCTACTTCTGTTAAGGGTGTGCATTATCAATTTTTGATAGTGAACTATTAAAATGTGAATGATTAAAATCCACGATCTGCAATTAAAGAAATATAGTATCGTGCTACAGTGCATTCTATCAGTTGCAGTTCTGGCGCCTTCATCCCAACATACATTTACATCACATGTTAACTCAAAGTAGGGGTGGGCGATGGCAAAAATATCTTATGATTTTTTTTTCATGTTGGTTTTACTATTTTGCAAATGACTGAGCATTATAGCCGAACTAATTTACCTATTTTAAAAACAGAGCCTTAGGTAACAAACTATAAAATAAAGAATGGCAGACATTTAGGCCAAAGTGGCAAAGAAAAATCTTTGTCATTTTCTTTGCTATTAAAAATTAAGCACAAAAGATACACATTACACAAATTCACACAAACCAGATACGTGTCTGTTTATTAGATCCGTGCATGAGGTCTTAAAGTGACAGCAGCCTAATAAACCTGCTGCCATTTGTAATTAACAAACAACAAAAGACCAAGAGAATAATTTATAATTTATTCAGTGAAGTCTATGTAGCGTTACTGTATAATTTGTTTGATTATTTCATTCCAGTTGGTGTATTTAACACTAGCATTCAAGTAAGAAATAGAATAGTGCTTTATTTTTTTACATTCCAAAAGAAAAAAAGAAAAGGATATATTTTTGACATAACGCCCACCCCTAACTGCATACTGTTATCTACTTCTAAATACACCATTTCTCAAGAACTGGAATACACACAACAAAAAAAGCACTTTTAGTGTGTGTGGTGTTTGTAGGCCGCGTTAGACTTGCAGAAGTCGGTCTGTTCTGAACACCACAACTGGATTGCTGTAGGAGGTGAGTATCAACAGAACTCTAGTGCTTAAAGAGCCTGTTTTCATGCCCTCCATTATAACATGCACTCATGCAATCATCCTTAATGACAAAAGCACACAAAATGTGACAGTCAGCCAGCAATACATTTAAAAAAAAAAAAAAAAACAGATCCATGCTTACTGTCTAAAGTTGAACAGAGGCATGGTGACCCAGCCCAGAGCTTCAATGCTGCGTTTCTGCTTGCTCTTCTCCTCCGCACTTCCAGGGGGCGGTAGAGGGGTGGCATATAGCATCACAGTCAGCTGTGACTCCCTTGGCAACTGGTTGATCTGGACGGGGAAGCAAACTCTATATATTGAAAAAGATAAATTAATAAATAATGCCAGTCACAACCATGTTTTTGAAATGGCAATGCATTTTCGTAAAAACAATTAGTTTTAGTTTGCTCTAAAACCTAAGAACAAGGTTTTAAACACCTACACCTGGAGTTATAATAGTACATGCACACCTACATACGTGTACCTAAATATATTTACTAGGATGTAGAAAATAAAATAACTGTCTACTGAAATATAACAGAACAATAACAAAACTCTACAATGAAGGGGGCAGAGTACAAAAACAGTCACAGGAAGCGGAGATGGATGAGCTATTTTCAAATTTTACATCTGAAGTACTTGGTAAACAAACTAAGATCTAACGTGTTCAAACATTAGGCCATTTGTTTTTTTAACCTCAAAGAGATTGTATTCATGGGACTGTGTAGCATGTGTGGATTGGCGTCAGGCTCACCTCTGGTCCCACACTACCAGGTGGAAGAGATATTTGCTGACAGACTGTTTACTGGTGTGCTGGGGGGCACATAGTTCCACCCCACCGTGGGTGAGAGAACAGGACAGGAAGAAATTTTCATAGCTGTGGATGTTTGTGAAAGAAAGAGAAAGAGGGTGAGATCAGCAAATGGCATCAAAAATCTAACAGAAGCCAAAAAAAGTGGGCCATTAAATCACCCTTTCCAGAGAGCTGCTAACATAACCACAGTGACCAAATTCAGCTGAACTCAGAAACCAGTTCAGTTCACACCAGATCAGGGTGTGTGATTCATTCTATGGGGTGCCGTTTGTAAAGCGGCTCACGCTGAAAATAACAGCAACATTGTCACATTTAGCTTCAAACAATGTTTAAAAAACTGGTATGAATTTTTGACTGTCTCTTTTTAGCACATTTACAACAATATTTGTCAACTTAGAGATACTTTAAATAGTTAAATCTAAATATTAAATGTTACACCTAAATGTTAATGCTAAATCTAAATGTTAAATCTAAATCTAAATGTTAAATCTAAATCTAAATGTTAAATCTAAATCTAAATGTTAAATCTAAATCTAAATGTTAAATCTAAATCTAAATGTTAAATCTAAATCTAAATCTAAATGTTGAATCTAAATCCGGTTACCGGCATTTTGAATTTGCATATTAGTTAAATATTTAGTTTCACCCGAAACATTTAGATTCAACATTTAGATTTAACATTTAGATTCAACATTTAGATTTAGATTTAGATTTAATATTTAGATTTAATATTTAGATTTAACATTTAGATTTAACATTTAGATTTAACATTTAGATTTAACATTTAGATTTAACATTTAGATTTAGCATTTAGATTTAAGATTTAACATTTAGGTATAACATTTAATATTTAGATTAAACTATTTAAAATATCTCTAAGTTGACAAATATTGTTGTAAATGTGCTAAAAAGTGACCGTCAAAAATTCATACCAGTTTTTTTAAACATCGTTTGAAGCTAAATGTGACAAAATGTTGCTGTTATTTTCAGCGTGAACCGCTTTACAAACGGCGCCCCATATCATTCAGCCTAGTTTTATGAACTAGATCGATAGATTCCTCAATCATTATTTTAAGACCAATCTTTTTAATTCACAAATCAGAAATAGCTACTTCTGTTTTTACAGAAAATCTTGACATTTCAGCCTTCAGACTAAAATGTCATTCTGCTGTAATTTACCTCAGAATTCATGTGGACTATGCTTATGACACACTGATGGTCATTTTTTGAAACTTAAACTTCAGTCCCCTTTCGTTGCAATTGCATGGAAAAGATTGAATTTTTAAAACAATTGCCATTAGCGTTTTCACAGAGGAAAGTCATTTGGATAGTGAATTATGACAGTATTTTTATTGTCAGGTGAACATATCCTTTCAATTTCAAATGAATCATCTCAGCACTGGCTTTAATAACATATATACGGTGTATGATTCAGGTGAGCATGTTTCCATTACTGTGACTTTTGACCATGAGAAATCCGCAAAGTCATAAGTGACTAGCATGACTTTAACTTTATGCTTTACGCAAGTAGGTAGTTAAGATATTAATGCCATGTCTCATGACAAGAGATTGCATGGAGTCGGTTTTTGACCAATTATTAAAGAGTAAAACAAAAACCAAAAACAAGTTGTTATACATGTACATATGACAAATTCAAAAACTTTTGCTGGTAAGATTTTATTAAATAAGTCCTTAGAGATTAATGCAAGTAGATGACAGTTTTATTTAGTAAAGGTTTAGTTCACCTAAAAATGAAAATTGTCATGTACTAACTCTCAAGTTGTTCCAAACCTGTATGAGTTTTACTTCTGCTGAACACAAAGGTGTTATTTTGAAGATTACGGTTAACCAAAAAGTTGATGGACCCAATTGCCTTCCAATATTTTTTTTTATTTTTTTTTTTAGAAGGCAATGGTGCCCCGTCAACTATTTGGTTTCCTACATTCTTCAGTTCAAAATATCTTGTTCAGCAATAGAAATTCATACAGGTTCAGAACAACTTGAGGGTGACCGATAGGCCGCCCAAAAATGAAAAATTCTCTTGAAAAGCAGAGCAGTCCAAAAAGATATGGTAAAGAGAATACACAAAGTTGGATCTTCGCCTTTCAAGACTGACTCATGCATTTCTTCTGAATGTCCTAAATACTGAATGAAGTCTGCTTGATGCTTTAGAAAACAAGCCTTAACCTACAGACTGCTTTTATATTTGGGTTCGCAAGCACAGTTAATGGCTGTGGAAACCTTGCCACCTTTTTCCAACTCCTCTCTCCTAATCCCAACACTATACAATGTTCTCCCACATCATTCAACTTCAATTTAAGCACTTATAGAGACTCCAAAATGGGAAATGAACCGAGACAGATTTAAATAGAAGGAAAAACATTCCCAAGCTAAATGGAATACCAAAGAGGGAAGAAAAACACATGAGTGAAACAATGTTACCAATCCTAATACTGATTAGAGGATCCAGAAAAACACTCCAGAGGAAAACCCACTGTGGTTGTTGCCTCCTAAAAATGATTTAACCATCTTCATGATAAATAAAGTTTGGAATGAACATTTAACACTGATCTGAGATCTGATTTGAGCCTTGAATACTAAAAAAGGAAGTGGATTATATATCAGCCCTGAAGAAACAATCTGATTGACTCTAATTGCCAAAAGCAGATGGGATGCAGGGGAATGTCAGCCCTCCGTCACCACTGCACAGGTGCCTGGTGCCCAGCCTGCCCTCCGCCTGGCCTCAAAAGGTCAAAGTTTATGCTGAGTTCCCATACGTGCTCCTTTGTGATGGCTCGTTCCAGTCAGCATCAGTTTCAGAGGGAGACAAAGAGCACTAGTCCAGGTCAATGGGCGGGAGAGACCATTCCTGTGCTGTGAGGGGGAGGGGAAATGGCTGTATTACTTTAATCACTGAACGACTGGGCGAGGTGTAGTGACATTTAGGGTTGGCCAGCATCTGTCTCCATACTGGTGGGAGCAGTTGTCACGGTTCTAGGTTAGGACAGAGGGTGGAGAAGACGGAGAAAAGAAATTCTAAAAGTTCTCTCTGTGCACCATAACGCCAAATAATCCTGCTGGATTACCAAAGGGGATCAGCAACGTGGACAGCTGGTGTCCAGCTGCGTCTCTGAATTCTGAGGACTGGAAATTAGACCTCGGGAAAATTGATTATTGTGGAAGTAGAGGCATCAATCTAAAAACGCAACATTCAGGGGTTTTTTGAGTCACAAATGAGACCATGAATGTGATCAACAGATGGCGATCATGCAATCTGGAAAACTATTTGCTGAGAGAAAAAAAAAAAAAAAAAAAAAAAAAAGCACTTCCTGTACAAATACAAACACGTGCCATTAAACCTAATAACAGTGAAACGCAACCAAGGCAAGAATTAGTTATTTTTCTGATTAATCCATATGGTCCATGTTATTTGCCTTAAATGTTTTAAATTTATACTTTCAGTTTTTGGTTCATTGAAATGGGGCAAATCGCAGCACGTAAGATGATACCATGGAAAGTCTGCTTTGCAAACGTCAACAGATCTTGTTTGTTATTAAAACCTGTCATTCCGGATTGCTAATCTTTCACAACTGCAAATCTGAACTCGTTCAAACCGACAATACAACCCACTTTCATATTCACCATCTACCCATTTTATAAAAGTGTTGTAGGAAAAAGTCACAGATATAATCTTTTCGCATTCCAATTTTTAGCAAAACCCACATAGTCACTTGTGCACTTGTTCATGTTGCAAAATGTAAACAGTTGTTACGGTGTACACTACCGTTCAAATGTTTGGGGTCAGGAAGATATTTTTTAAAGAAACCTCTTATGCTCACCAAGACTTCATTCATTTGATAAAAAAAAGCTATTACTTCAGTCTTTAGTGTCACATGATCCTTTAGAAATCATTCAAATATGCTTATTTGGCACTCAGGAAACATTTTGTATTATTATCCATGTTAAAAACAGTTGTGCTGCTTAATATTTTTGTATTATTTTTTACCAGTGTATAATGCATGCTAGATTCACAGGATGATATATCCAAACCAAGAAAAGATAGCACTACCTGGCAGCCCATGTGATGGGAACGCGATGAGCCGCGTAAACACTGAAGGAAAGGACGTTGGTGACCATGCCAGCTTCCTGTATGGGGGCTGTGGATCTGCTGCTGTGTGGCATGGTGTGGAAATTAGCATTGAAAGTGCTACAGTACAGCTCCACAAGATCCAAGATAGCTGCAGTCAACTTCTCCACAATTGCCACTGTAAAGGAAAAATAAGTTCTGCTGTTTATATTCAGATCATGATGCTAAGAATTATTCATAATTATTACACCACTCTGAAACTTTAATTTTTGTAATTGTTTTGCATGTTAAAGAATGTTGGATGAAGCAGCAGTAGGAATGCACACCAGATGTTAAAGTTGAACATGTCATGCACAAGGGTGCATCCTTCCCGTTTATCCCTATCTGGGATCACAGACATCATTGTAGCAGGATGCTACATAAACACTCTTCCAACAAACATGAAACGCTTGTATACATCCTCAACTATGTTACCCCAGGAAGAGGCAAACACTACTGGTCAAGTATGGACACACTTGAGATGAACGGACCAACGATTTTGGATATTTAAAAAAATAAACTTAATATATTTTTAGTTAAGGATTTTCATTGTTTTATCCTTGTTCCAGACCCAACTTACTAGTTTAAACAATCAAATATATGTATAGAATGCATTTGTAAAGTAGCTAAATAAATGCACAGTGTCACTAACTTTAGTGACAAACAGTCACTAAATCTTAATATAAGAAATATCATTCATATATTTTTTGGGGAAAAAGTAAAAAAAACAACAAAAAAAGAAAAAACCTTTACAAAACTAATACGTAATTCAAATATATATTAGTAAAGTAGTAGAATAATAGTAAAGGCTGGGTTTAAAAAAGCTAAATGCTTCAGTTTGACAAAGATCGAAGACCATAGTATGACCAGAAGCATCGTACCTCTGTTTTCTTTCTTCGCCAAGACACTGACATCCTATAAAAACAAACAGAAAAAGACATAAGCATGCATACCAGATAGAGCCACACTAATTCTGTAGTGAAAATGAAACTTGTAAAACCCAAGAAAAAAAACACATGCATAGCATTTCTAGCCGTTTTAAAGGTTAGTGGTTTAAGCAATGCTGAGAATGGTCTAGTCATTTGAGGAACTAGAAGCAGCAAAAGCTGCAGGTTTGCAGCATGCGTCTGTGCTCACATGAAAGTAGAAAAAAAAAATATATATATATATATACACGTGTACGTGTGTGTACGTGTGTGTACGTGTGTGTACGTGTGTGTACGTGTGTGTACGTGTGTGTACGTGTGTGTATAATTATATATATATAAAAAATAAATGATTGCATATTATATGCTTAACAGATTTCTAAAATATTTCCCATGTAATGATTTGTGACGAACTGTTCAAAGGTACTACCTTCTGCACTTTAGGCTGTAGTCTGCAGGGGCAAGCTGGCAGCTGGTTTAGGGCAGCAGTGATGTCAGGCGTTTCAACAGCTGCTAGAGATGTACACAGGGCCTTCACCGACTGCACTAAACGCTCCACATGCAATGCTAACTCCACCTGCAAGTGAGAAGAAAAAAAAAACAACAACACTGAAACAAATAGAAGGATGGATGAAGCCATTTCAAAAACTATATCAAGCATATGCGTTTAAAGGTATTTTTTGGACATTCAAATACTTGAAATAAAGGATGATTTTTTTTTATGGTGACATTAAAGGAATATTGCAGTATTTATTATGAATAAATTTTTATTTTTTTTTTATTTTTTTTTAAATCATGTGCCCTCTAACTTTAATCAAAATAACTTCCTCTTGCACCAACCCGGTCCGTGTACCGTACCAGCCATAAGTCTGGTTGTTTGATGAGAAAAAGATGAAATGTAGTAGTTGCAATAAACGCGTTAACACGTTATGAATCCGTACAACTGCAGCAGCGGAGGACTTTTATTCTGTTATGCGGAACTGAGAAAGAACTGATGACGAAACAGTTTGATCTTCGGCTGACAAATCAGAGGAAAGGGGCATTTCATTCCCGCCCACGTGTAGAAATCGAATATTCAAGCTGGTTATTTTTTTCTACCCAAAAAAAAAACAAAAAAAAACTGAATAATTGTTTTTCGTTTAAAAAAAAAAAAACACGAAAAAAGGAACCGTTTTTTCGTTTTTCTACTTTCAATATTGAATCAAAAAATGAATGAACGCAACGTACACACGGACCCGACATCTCTTCTCTTGACTTCAGGCAACTTGTCAGTCGTATGAGATAGCAAGAGATAGTATGAGATTGATTTTGTCCCGATGGACAAAATCAATTCCAGTCCTGCATTTTATTCTTGTTTGAGAAGTAGTTTCACTCGGATATACATCGGAACGGAAGAAAAGGCTAATTGGATTTTTTTTTTTTTTTTTTTCCAATGGCAGATAAAGGGAATGGTTAGGAAAAGGTTTGGAAACCACAAATAGTTTTGTGTTTTGGATTGGCCATATATCACAAATCTCCACTTTAAAGGTCATTTTAAAAAAAACAAAACCGCATGCATCGAGTAAGAACATCGTTTTTGTTTTGCTTCAGCTCTGCGTGACTGTGCGGATGAATATGGTCCTTTCTCAACTAAAGGGAGATTACCCTTCTGCTCATAAAACATTCACTACTAGGCTTAAGAGATATAACAAACTAGTCAGCTCGAGATGCTTTCCACCTAAACTAAGACATTACTGTAGCTTTACCCATTAATAGATACAATACATCCTCAAATAATTTCCTGCACTGCGTTACAACCATAATAAAATGACCCTTCACAAGAGATAATGCTTTACTATGAACGCTGTAGAGAGCTACATATGGCAATTTATCTGTTCAATAAATATCTTACTCGCCTGTTAAGTAATAAAGATTCCTTCTCCACGTCGCTTTAGCAACATCTCAAATCCCTTAATTCTCACCATCTCCAAAAAGCCAAGCCAATGTCATTTCTGGTTTTATTATGAGCTCTGTCGCATTCCGTTTCTGCCAGCAGACTCTCCTCTGTTAGGAGTTTCTGAAAGGGTGATTCAGCATGCTACATGTCAACCTCTTGCTCAATGGGACAGCTAGCCTATGCCACTCCCACAACATACACACGTCAATTTAGCCAGAGCAACTTTTCTTTATTTGGGTCATTGACGAATAAGGTTTTTAAAAGTGTAAAAAAATAGAATGGAGATATAACTATATTTGAAACCATTTTTTAGTTTACTTAGTTTTTTTAGTTTAAGATTTTGTGGTTCGTACAATCAGTTAACACTTTTTTGTTATTTTTTACAAGATGGAAAAAATGTCACCAAAAAAGTCATTCGGTTTAACCACTGATTTGAAAGTAAAAAACTGATTTGACATTGATGTTGAGGTAGTATATAGTGTGTACCACAGAAGAAATATTAAAACAAATTATCACTGATCTCATAAATGTAATCATTTATTGGACTACTCTAAACACTCCAACATATTCAAGTAAAACATTGCACAGGGAAAGGAGAAAAGGGGAAATGTAAAAAAAAGAGCCTTATCTGCTTTATATTTGTATTATTGTAGTTCCTTTAGTTATTAAAAACAATATTATTCCATTTAAATATTTACTATATCGGTTTTACCGAATTACCTTTTGACACTTCAAAATACCTTTATATGTAGTAAAATATAATTAAAACCTTTTGGATTCAGTAAAAGAGATCAATTTGTACTACCTTACATACTTTGGATGTCATATATTTGTTTTTTTTATTATTATTATTATTATTATTAAGGCCTTTGGACAAAAAAAAAAAAAAGACCCGTCACGTCATTGACCCATTTACAGATGTGACGACTGACGCACGGACGAATGACGCATGTACGTAACTTCCCGGGAAAACCATCCTGGTAGGTAGGTCTAAAATATAAACGCTTGTAATAGGCTTACCATAGTGAACCAGGGTAAGACAAAATCGTGTTTTGGACGAAGAACTAATGTGTTCCGACTCGTTTAAATTTCATTATCAAACAATCTTCAGATAAGCAATGTTTGTAACAAGCTTACCTCCGACAAAAGGAAAGACTCAGCCTCGTTGTGAAAGGTATCCAGGAGAAGAGTCAGTGCCTCCCTGTCACACAAATAAAAGAGTATGATTCAAACAGTGTGGAAGTTAAATCACTCGTGTACAACAGCCTAAACCTCCTCTTCATCGCTATTACCTGGTCACAGTCTGTTTGATGGGCCTCTCTTGCAGCAGAATATTGTGGTTCATGGTGGATGGAGTTTCATCATCTTCAAGCTGTTAACAACATTCATTAAATAATGCAAACATTTAAGAATTCAAACACCATTATCTTCTACACTGTTATGAATAATGATTCATAAATGGTGCTGGTTAAACAAAAGGTTCTTTAGAATATTAAAATATTCTTCACACTAAGGAAACAGTTCTTCAGTGTCATTGCTGTGAAAATTGATACCTTTATTTTTAAGTGCAAGTGCAAGTGCATCATCTAGGTGTAACGACACATACCAGGCATATGCATTGTACTCTAAATAAAAGCAACATGAATGCCGTCAGATTTAAAATAAATGTTTTTTGAAATATTCCAAAAAAGCTTGAGGAATTGCATGATGGACAAACATGCCTGGCGCAATGTGGACTGCTTTTTTAAAGTGTTCAACATTCAGTAGGGTTAATATTGATTGCACTCATTCAAACCTGTAACTCAAGGTTTTATACTTTCAAGAATTGAGTACACAAGGAGTGCAGAGTTGGTGTAATCGGTCTTAAAAAAAAAAAAAAAAAAAAAAGGCTCCTAAAGGTGTTTCCTGTGGTTTCAACAAGACGAAAACATGTTGGGTCACTAACCCATCTGCTGTCAGCTTTGGTCTTACCATTCGGGTGAGCTCCATGCTGACAGAACTCCGTTTGGTAAGGAGGAGTCGAATGTCCCAGTCAAACTTCAGACATTGTTGGATGTACTCAAAGCTCGCCAGAGTCTCAGTGCTTAGCAGAAAGGAAAGAGGCAAAAGCAAACTTGAGATCAATTGGTCCATAATGTCTTTATAAACGTTTAAGTTTGAGTCAGTAAGATTTTTTTTTTTTTTTTTAACTTCCACAAGGATGTATTAAATTGAGCATAGGTGAGAGTAAAAGACATTCATGTTTAAAAAAAAAAAACCTTAATAATAAATGCTGTTCTTTTACACACACTTTGTCTCGTAATACAGCGCACAACCCATTTTCTAGCCATTTTGTAAATTTTCTTTTAAAATAACCTTGGTCTAACAATTCAGTATGAAAATCCTACAAACTGCTCTTCTAAATGTCAATGAAACACTGTAACAATCATTAAGAAACTGAAAAACTAAGTGCGAGGACCCAGAAAAAGGCCTCCATGAGTGAAGTACGTTATTGTTCTGAAACTGAGGTTTATGCATTTTATTTTAAAACCGTCATACACACAAAGCGCCGCCTGGCCCTGCACACAAGCACATGGTTATCAGGAAAAGACACACTTCCTATCAAACAGCTGCACCCACAGCAAAAACAACCAACACATTCAACCGAATCACACCTGCGGTTCTTGTCGCACAGACAGTCTCAGCTCTGTCTGTTTTGCCTTCCAAACCAACTATAACATCAAAAATGTCAAGTGGCCTTTAAAAAAATGAAAAACAGGAAGAGCACACGTAAGAGTGATTATGTCTGCCTCAAAGGGTGGTCGTGTCATGGGGAAACCAAATGTGGTTATAGCAGTCCACAGACATAAGCACAGCTAGTTTTTGTGAAACCACAATTGAAGGGCCACGTTTATATGAGGAACTTTTCAGACCACAAACCGCAGAGCTTCAGTTCAGCTCGTTTTTTTTGGAATCACCCCATTTCCACCCACAACTAAAATGTACTTAAACCAGAAACGCTTGTAACATGTAGTTCATTATGCTATTAGACGGGAATGTTTTAGCAACATACTGCAAACTGACAAGCAGCAGGGGGACTGTTTTTGGCTGTAATGCTTTGGCTCAACATGAGTGTGTGATTGGATTTTCTCCCCAATGTGAGGTGGACATGAATCCCCTGGAAGAAAAATGCAGATGTCCAAAAAAAAAAACCTGTTGTCAACAGTATTTACAAGAAGCCTGGAATATGAATTATTGCCAGACATGAACATCATAAAGACTAGTGATGCACCAATCACGATTTATCATGACAGATTCCAATTGTTACAAGCAAATGAACTGATTCCGCTATTTTAAGCAAACTTTTTTTTTTTTTTTTTAAAGTAAACTGGCCTTAAGAATATCTGTAGCCATTTAAATTTAGAGGCAACCACTAAATTTGAATAAATCCAAACAAAGTTGCTACACACATGTAGCATGAGCCGTTGTTTTTGAATTGGATAGTAAAATTTCAAGATTTAAAGTAAAACAGAGTGGTCTGACTTTAGATTTGTGACATTATGCTACATAGACACCCACAAAACAAAAACAGTAGATGGACTGACAGAAATTCACTCTCTGACAGTAGGTGGCGCTTATGGAATAGCAGCGGTTTCTTTGGAGGTAAGAGGAAAAGAAAACGTCATGAAAACTTTTCTGAAGACAGTCAGTTCTCTTCAGATACATTCAGATAAACCCTCACTGCCAATTCAATATTCATATTTTTCTTCCTATATTTCGAGCATTGCAAACAATGAACTTGCTGTGTCTGGTACAGTATTTGCTCTGCGTTCTCTTTGCTTCCATCTTAAGTCGTCTCTGGCCTGTGTTAACATCCTGTTTTCAAACTTTATAATATTTCAACAAATTAAATTTTGGGAAATGATTGCAATGCAGTCTGTGCGCAAGTCCGGAATAAAGATCAGCCAAAAGAATAAAAAAAAAAAATCTGGTTCTGATTTATGGTCGGTCGACCAGTGTATCTCTAATAAAGATTGTGGGAGAATGTGTTTGGATCGTAATTAAAATGCTCAGAGTGAGTAGAATTTTCAGAGTAAGCTTTCATCCCAAGGCTGCTAATTGCCCTTTTTATGTAGGGTCATTTGGCAGGCTAAAGATGAAGGGTAAACTATGTAACTTTTGATTTATGTCTATGGAAGTTCTATGCATTTAGATAGCAAGCAAACAAAGCATCAAGAAGGGAGGTCAAGTCACTTTTTGGTGAACCCTTAGTTCTTACTTTCTGAGGAACTCCGCCTGGCCACAGATTTTCAGCAGGTAGTCGTCCACATCAATCATATCCAGGTCATCATGGGAATAGCAGAGGGTCTGATAGATCAGCAGGTCTATGGTTGAAGATCCTTTGGGAAGAGAAGAAAAATACTGACATTACTTAACTTTACTTGCATGATGAGAAATAACTATCCAACAGTGGAAATA
The DNA here is from genome assembly GCF_949319135.1 of Squalius cephalus. NCBI lineage: Eukaryota > Metazoa > Chordata > Actinopteri > Cypriniformes > Leuciscidae > Squalius > Squalius cephalus. The sequence continues at coordinate 21,305,150 of NC_137143.1, forward strand.
CGCAACTAAAATGTTTAGTAGCATAGTGTAGCTTTTCCTGTAACATGCAACTTTTTACAACAAGTAGAGGTAATAAAACGATACACAAAAAAAAAAAAAACTACTTTTCAAAAGTTTAGGGACAGATGTTTTTCTTAATGTTTTAAAGTCTTAAGCTTACCAAGGTTGAATTTATTTGATCAAAAATACAGTACATTCACAGATACATAAAACAGGTATATTGTGAAATATTACAATTTAAATAAAATGTTCTATTTTAATAGATTTTGAAATGTAATTTTTAGCAGTCATTACTCCAGTCTTCAGTCACATCTAATATGCTCAAGAAACATTTCTTATTAATGTTAAAACAGCTGAGCTGCGTAATATTTTAGTGAAAACAATGATACAAAAGATTTCGATTTCAAATAAATGCTATTTGCTCAAAAAAAAAAAAAAAAAAAAAAAAAAAAAAAAAAAAAAAAAACACATTACAAATGTCTTTTACTCTCCCTATTTTTGTATGGTTTATTAGCTGTAATTGGTTGCAAGTTAATCTTTTCAAATATAATACTGTCCGTCACACTGATAGTCATTGTTTTTGCGCACTAACGCTTTAAAAAGCTTCAATGAATTTAGCTAATAACTTCCATAGTTTCTGACCAAGTCCAGATAACCATGCAAAAACAGTTTAACAACTTTAAATCATGAATAGCTTGACGCTTGAGAAACTAGTTTTAAAGTAACTTCCCCAAAACAAATGCTAGCTAACAAAAGGCAGTGAGCACACAAAGAAACCGAATAAGTGCCCAGTATGCCTCAAAAGGTATTGGTTTTTCTTGTAGCGAGATCAATAAGAGGTCATCAATTAGTGACAAGTCTATGCATCCCTTCCTGGAAATGGACATGCGGCCAGATGCTCCCGATACAGTAAATTAGCACCTACTGATCTGAATACATTCAGTGGACAGAGAAAGACGATGGGAATTTTCCCTTGGATCCTAACAATGTTCATCACTTCAATGGGAGGATGTGGAAGAAAGGAAAATAAGAGCAGAGGTAGGGATGAACCAGAAAAAGGTTAATCCACCCTTCCCACAAATTACACCCTAACTGGGCAGATGTACTGCACTGCGGTCACAGTGGGAGCACATTTTGGAGAAACGCCCCTGTCTCTTTCTCCCTCACACACACCTCATTTTCCTCCGTACTCTCAATAATGAATTGGGCACTTCTGTTTGAACATGAGTCTTGAGGCTATGCTTTTAATATATTTTTTTAATGTAAATGGACCCATTTACACATTCCAATTAGAGACCACAGAGAGTGCAAGTAGCGCACATAGAAAGACAAACAAGACTTGTAACCCACATTTGTTCTGCAAGGCACAATTTCCACATTTCTTATTGTTACTGGTGATGTAATTCTTTTTGTTAAAATGCTTCATTCCAGTTTACTATGCTGAGACATGTAAACCTTTTTGTCAGTTGATTTCCACCAAAAAGTGTAAACATTGCCATTCTGTTTTTTTAACAGACAAAAACAGAATTACTCTGTTTGAGCACCTTGACATGGCAACGCTGACTCATGAATTGACCAATGGCGTGAGTTTGAGGGCAAGACTATACCTTTATATTCACTATAATAATTTTTATATTAAACTTCTGAATTTTGATATTTTATCTCATGACTTTTGGAAGGTCAGGCTTAGAAACTTTTTAATTGCTAGTTATTTCCGGATTTTCCATGAATATGAGAATCTTGTCAAATCAAAGGGCAGATCATTCATTATTCAAACCCAATGACTATTTTCCAGTGGTCCACTTTAGACATTCACTCAGGTCTCAGTACAGGCAGGAAGTGTAGGTGGGGGGGGGGGGGTGTAAATGAACAGCACTCTCTTCTACTCTCGTTCGTCTGTCTGTCTGTCTGTCTGTCTGTCTGTCTGTCTGTCTGTCTGTCTGTCTGTCTGTCTGTCTGTCTGTCTGTCTGTCCTTGGAAGGGTGAAATGCAGAGCACAAATTCCAAGCATGGGACACCATACTTGGCCACACGTCACTTCACTATAAGTAACTTTGCCACTACATGTCAACTAACTCAAAGTTATTAGACTGTTTTGTTAGGGTTTGTGTTAGAATAAATCAAAATGTAGTTGTAAAGTTACATATAGTTGGTCTGTACATTGTCAAAATAAAGCTTCTGCTTAACTATCTGCTAACAGTCTACTAATACTCAAAGAATTAGTTGACAGTTGCAAGGTTACTTATAGTTAGTAGTAGAATGTCTAAAGTGGACCATCAAAATAAAGTGTTACACTTGTTAATAAAGTGATTTAGATTTATTTTATGATCCACTATGTTTTATTTTAATATTAAATTTGTATTAATTCTTTTAATTACAATATTTTATATTCATAACAATATTTTATATTCATGTTTGTTGTGTGCATTTTTTTTTTTTACAAGCACCAAGGGAAGCATGTCCTAATTTTGTTGTGGTACAACGACAATAAAGTAAATATCATTACCCAGCCCTCAAGCTATGCTTTACCGACCCAAGAAAACATTTCCATGCCCTATGAAGCATTTTGAGTTGACCTGCATCATTTTCAGTAACATTTAGCAGATTTCACAGCTGCTTATGACACAAAAGACCCATGAGAAAATAGCACCACAGACAGCATTCATCAAATACTGGCAGTCAGCGATGATAAAGGGCATCTGTGAAGCAAATCATGCAAGATAAACAAGTGCAGTGAATAAGTTAGAGTGAAATCATGTTCACGTCATTTCTCAGGCCTGTCTCTAATCTCGCCACACGAGGCCATATTTGTATGTCTGTGTGTGTGTGTGTGTGTGTGTGTGTGTGTGTGTGTGTGTGTGTGTGTGTGTGTGTGTGTGTGTGTGTGTGTGTGTGTGTGTGTGTGTGTGTGTGTGTGTGTGTGTGTGTGTGTGTGTGTGTGTGTGTGTGTGTGTGTGTGTGTGTGTGTGTGTGTGTGTGTGTGTGTGTGTGTGTGTGTGTGTGTGTGTGTGTGTGTGTGTGTGTGTGTGTGTGTGTGTGTGAGAGAGATAAAGAGTTTGTGAGTGTTCCTCCAAGGCGGGGGAATGAAAAGCTGCCTCTTTTAATTGAGTACACAAAACAGATGGCTGGCAGAACACCCATTCAGTGTAATGCCATTAAGAGAATTCCGAGTTTAGAGCAGTCTTTCCAATGAGATCCTGTGGCCCTGTTCAAAAGTATCAGGATGTGGAAGAGAAAATACAGCTTTACAATTATAACCAAGCTCAGAGTAGATGCAGAATATTTAAAATCTGTCTTGCTAGAATATAAATGAGGTCAAGTACACACTTTAAAGTTTCAGGAGTGACAACCGCATTTAAATGCGGGAATAAGTTCCCTAAAATTATTGTTCAGAGTGCATGAAACGCGACTCCCAAACACTCCTGAAACTGCTATGGTTACCACGAAGTCAATCACAATGTTCTGGAATCTCACTTGTTTGGTATCCACTTTCCTGACCAAAGAAATATTAATGACAAGACTTATTATGTTCAGCAATTTTAACTAAAGCACAGCTGAAGGAGGTGTTGTGCTTTGCTTTTGATTGGAATATGTCATTAACAACTAGTTGTTCAGTTCGATTCCATACACACACTGCATAGAATTTTGTAAATTTTTCGGGACTTAATGTGGTTGTAGAGTGCAGTTGTCACTCCCGTAAATGACTGAACTGTGTGTGAACAGAACAGGATTAAGCACTAAAAGGTGAACTGACAACCAAATTTAGTTGCAATATGTACAAAGTGAATAGACTTAAGTTCTTACCATCACAAGAGAAAGTGTGCGGTTCTCTGAAGTGGTAACTGTAAACTGTGACCTTTATGCTGACCCCTAGGCCCTGCTGCAGTTCATCTTGAGCCACGCATGGGCTCCAAACAAAGCCCGCATTTTTTGAGTAGTCGTTGCACGGGTACGCCAATCGTAGCCTGATGAAGAGTAAAGATGTACATACATTTGAATTAATATTCTAAACAAGCACTTATACAAAGTGATTGTATACAAACAGCATTTTTTAAATAAATTATTTTAAAAAGTAGTTACGAAAGAAATACACAACGTAGTAACTCACAAGTCAAGTACATGACAGAAGGCCGCCACTTCTTCATCCCTCTCTTCAGACACCTGAAAGAGCTCGTAACCAAAGCCATTTGGTCTGGAGCCCAGAGATACCTAAAAGGATTTAAAGTTGTTGTTTTTTATAAATATTTTATCTGACAGTATAAAATGATGATCAATATTTCATAGAATTTTTCAAAATAACAATGTAAAAAATAAAATGAAAGATTCTATGAATGCTCACCGGATCAACTGATACTCTGCGCTGGCTTCTAGTGCTCTTCTGTCCCGGAAGATAGGTGCGGGGTGGAACTTGTGGAGGAAGGGTGTTACTGCGAGCTACTGCCTTCCCCGATTTGTCCCCGTTTAGTCTCCGGCTTCTATTAGGTGACAGCCAATCCCCATTTAGCTTGCTCAGGGAGTCATTGAGGTTGTCATAGTTCATAGTGTCCCCAGAGGAAAGCTTGGGCTGGTCCACCTCAGGAGTGAACAAGTTGACATCCCGTGGGGCTGAGCTTCGATGGACAATAAACGGATCGTTCTGGGGGAGAGGATTCCTGGGCGGTACCGGTGGCGGAGGCTCATCTAGGGATGGAAGCCCTTTTGACAGCAATTGCGATGTTCCTTCAAAGTCACTTTCCCATTCGTCCAGGATGTAACGAGGCGGAGGCTCTTTACTGAATCCGTGAGACTCACCGCTGGAACGTGATAGGTTCGACACTCCGGGTTGAACTTGGTTGAGCATGGGGTCAGATCCAGACACACCTTGCTGCAAATTATTCCAAGGGGGACTGGGAACACGTCTAGGCAGGGTGGGCTCGCTCCTCGAGGGTGATGACTTGCTGGTGTCAGGGGGTAGCGTATTTGCTGGGCCCTTGTCCTGTCGATGCCGGGCGAGGGCGTCATACTCCATCTGCAGGGCCTCTGCTAAGACCAGCTCCTTTTGGCTGAGGCCGAGAGATTCCAGACAACCCCAACGCTGTTCCTGGTCATTCTGAGTCTGCGCTGCAGACATGTTCCTGTAGGGGGTGCTGCAGTGCACACAAGGAACGCAGAAAGGAGCTTGATGGAACTACGAGTTGCACAACCAGTTCATTAGGCCCTGTTAGGAGATAAGAATGAAAGAATAAGAAGCATGCTATTGATATTTGCTACTCGTAAATATTGCGTCATCTGGAGCCAGTATAAAAATGTCATCAACCTTCCACGTAGAGATGTTGACATTCGTCAGATGAAAGGCTAGCAACTTATACCTCCTGTAGACTCTCAAAAATCTTGATTATAAATGGCTGGGTATATAACCAATATCACACAAATGTCAGCCAAACAGAAACGTAAATCGCTGAACTAAATTACTAGAAAAAAAAAAAAAAGCCAAATATCAGCCTTGGTGGTATATAGGCCTACTACATCAACCAATAACTACAGCAAACTTCAACCACAAGAACGATTTGAGACCATTTAGAGATGCACCAATATTAAAATTAAATCTAATTCAATACAATTGTCAAAAATCAATAAAAAAAAACAAAAAAAACATCACAACATTATAATGCACCGTATGAAAATGCATATACTAGTTTCAGTCAATATTGGATATTTACAGATATACATTAGAAAACACCTGTAATACCTAAAGTAAATAATTACATAAAGACAAAACCATTTAACTAATGAACCTCTTGAACCACATATGGATCAAAGTGCCACATGTTCAGTCACAGATGTGAGATGTTTAGAGAAGCGCACATGTGTGACTCTGACTTTGCTTGTCTTTGGCTCTGATCATCCAGCTCTTATTGCCTTTGCTTGCTCAGCAAAAAAAACGAGCCAAGCGGATCTCTCTCTTTCAGCACAGTCATCAGTGCAAGTTCTGCTGCAGCACAACAGTTCCTCAAACTGGGGGACTCTCTCCTGCACAGAGACTGATGTGCCATATTAAGAGGCCCGTTCCTGTGGAGTCACAGCTGGACAGATGCTAAGCTTTGAATTTAAATCGACCTGAAGACCTGCTGAGTGCCTCTAAAATGGATTTAGCGTTCAATCAGCCTTACAACATGTAGCGTGACACAGCTGCCGCCCCATAGAAACGCAGAACCATTGGGTTTAATGGTCATCTAGTCCTGCACAATGGTAAATGGGTTCAGCTGGGAAACTCTAAGGTCAAACGACTTTTTCCAAAAGGATGATAGTTACAACAAATAAATTGTAGAATGATCCTAAACCCCAAAGTGGTCAAGAGTATACCACTCTGTGTAAAATGGTATGGGTTATGGCTCAACTAAAATGCCTTAAATGATAGTTCTCACAAAAATTAAACTTGTCATTTATGCACCCAAATGTCAATCCAAACCTGTATGACTTTCTTTAACACGAAAGATAATTTGAAGAATTTTCGCACGGTTGTGGTCCATATTATTAGAGTCAATAAAGTCCAAAACACCACTGGACCACTTTAACTTTCATTGTAGAGACAAAAAAGGCTCCCCCTGAAAGTGAGGAAATTTCATTTTTAGGTGAACTATCCCTTTAAGTGCATGGCCATTTGTGACCTTTTGTTTCCTTCATAACATGACAACAGTGGCAGGGGGGTCTGTTTCTCCGCCCACAAACACAACTGTTGGAATTTCTCACACCCTACACCAGAAGAGTGGCACCAGAACAAAAGACTGAAGAGGAAGCAGAAAGGCATCTGTTTGACAGACATTCCTGGAACCATTCCATTGCTCCACATTTTGCATCCCAAAAAAATTCAAAAACCCGTGTGCCTCTGGTCATCTCTGGGGACGTTCATTTGAATGATAAGGTAAAACAAACAAAATGATTTTCCAGATCAACAGAGAAGGAAGCAGCGGTATGACTGTGACGTGTTTTAGGCCTTCCATCAGCAAATCATCCAGTCACATGTTTAATTTCTGCTGAACTAAACGTGTACATATGGAGATCAGGGTAAACAGAGGACTCCGGTCATTACACCCATTTCAAACAAGGTGTGATGTGACAAGTTCTGTCCACAGTGAAAGTGAAACTTCTGCTTGACGCCACACTTGATGCCGCAGAAATACAAAGGGCCAGGACAAACCTTCAGATTAACATTTGGTTAGGACACTGTGTCAGATAAGCACATAAACACTTGTGCAAAAACACTTCCGAAATACCAGATGTGTTTGTAAACACCATTCTCAGGCACCAACAGATGGACTGCACAAATATAACTAACATCTCCTTCTAGACGGCCTTTATGGGGCTCTGCCTCATTCCCAGAAGCTCCGGCCTCCCGTGGGCTTCCTATGCGGTCTCATGACTGAGCTTTGGCCGGAGGGGTGCAGCCAAGACAGGAGGGGTGGCAAGGAGGGTGGATCTGCATTGTTCCACAGGGACCCCAGGCCAGCCAGATACAGGCCCCCGGAATCAATCCCCTGCTGGGATATAATCCCATTCAATCAGGGGTGGCTCCCAGATTGGTCGAACAAAGGACAGGGAGGAGTGAGGGCAGCCGCGTCACGTGAGGCAGGGCCAACTCAGACACGTTCACACGGCTCGGAGAACCAAAGACAAAGAGACCGCTGTCATCGCTGTCCCCCCATATACACCCCTCCCCCAACACACCCACCCATCAAACATCACACGGCTCCCTTCATGCCTAGGGTGTTCGCTTATGGCAGTTCCAGCTGATCAGGGCTTGTGCGCCGTATGCTGAGGCCTTCTATCATCAATACGCCTCTCTTCCTGTGGTGTTCCCACCCTAATATTGGTTCAAAGACCTCTAGGCTAGCCGACTCTACTCTGATCTGACAGGCAGATGGTGGAGAGCTTGCCAATATTCAGCCAATGAAGTAACATTCAGCCTCTTTGGAAGTCAGAAGAAAATAAGCATTGACGTTTGGCAAATACAAAACAAACTTCAAATAAAGTAAAACTAACTGTTAACACCAGACTCACAATTTAGAAAAATAGAAACAGTGTTGATAAAAAGGCCAAAACTCACAAACCGCAAATCCCACAGGAAGGTGACTCAACCAAATGCATGGCACGTGTAACCTGTTGCGCAGGCGAAGCCTGGCCAAGAACATCTTTAGTTCAGACATCACAGTTCTACATAGTTTAAACAGATTTTTGAGCTGATCAAATATTAATTGTTGCCTTTTTATTTTACCCCCCATCTGACAGGTCTTAGGTGCACGGGTGGTTTCAGAGATTCAACACGTGATATTTTGCACACTGATAGACTTGGACCAATTTCAGATTTCCATGTTCCAAGAATGCAGACAGTTATCAAGCAGAGGATATAAACCTGGAAGAAAACATAAGGTCTTAATCAAAGATGAATAACATTGCTCTCTTAGCCACAAAGCAATACAAAACATCAATGCAATTATTGTTCGGCCAACGTGCCATGGTGATTCAGAAACATGCGGGATTTTGAATCAGGTTTGCAGACTAAACCCAAATCGTGGTTACCGTGTCATCATATACATGTACTTTTATGCTTCTAAACACTGAAAGGCAGTGTAAACACCTTTCCTTTGTGCAGAGTTGCAAAAACCTCCTTGTGAACATTGTGCGTGAATCACTATAATTAATGCAAATCGTTTGCTGTAAAACACAGTTAAGACTTGAATAAATTAAAGCCTGAGCAGATACATCATAAAGCTTGTGAAGCTGACTGTATGCATTATCAAAAAAATAAATAAAATAAAAGTGCATTTGTTTTACGATTGCAAAAACAGTCCCTTATGGGAGATTTGAGTTCTTATTTTTCCTAACTTTATAAATAATATTTATTAAATGATAACCTATACATCACTTACAAGTATAAAACAATTCTAATGCATTGACTTTTTTTTTTTTTTTTTTTTTTTAGAATGCAATTTAATGTAAAAATAATTGTTTTAGATTTTAAATTAGCCTACCTTGTGACTATATATTTTATCTTTTTTTAATGACACTTTAACGATAACTTAAATGTTATGTATTCAGGAGATAGTCTAGTTAAAAAAAATAATAATTTAAAAGAAATCATGCAATATCACTGAACGAATTTATAAAATAAATAAATTAAAAACAACAGACACCATCATGCTCTTTTCGGTTCACAGCACCCTCGTCTAATAGTTTACAAATTATTAAATCAATATTAAAAGATTTCCTTAAAAGATAAAACAAACAATAGTAATCTTACCCAACTACACAACGTTTCCTCTGTTTTGATACACGTTTCATATATTAATGGCTCAGAGCGTCCTACTAAATAAACGTCCATTTCAAATATAGATCTATTTGAGGCTCAGAGACCAAAACTTGTCAAGTTGATAGTCATTTTTAAAACAGAAACAAGCGACATTAGGAGTAAAAACGCGGCGGTCATACGCCTCTCAAATTTTACATTTAAAGCAGCGCCAGAGTGTTTCGTTCTCAGGTCGGGAGAAGCTCATACCAACCAAAATTTTAGGAAAATTTACAGCCACTGCGCAAAAACAGCTGGTCGTATATAAATAAGAAGCGTTTGTAACAGCGCTCTCCGTGCTAGTGAAGGAAAGAGCACATCACATACCGTGTGCTTGGCCTCTTGAGCGCCTGTGTCATAGTCCTCCTCGTTTATTATCAGGCTCAATCGTTGTTCTTTGATAGATCGTGATCAGGCGGTCGTTTCCGGTGTCCAATGGCAAAAGATCGTGTATTGATCAGGGCCAAATCACGGGCTCGTCTCTGTTAATCCATATGAGACGCATGCTCTTTCCTCCCTCGCTCTCTCGGTTTACGACCGGGTTGTTTGATTGGAGACTTCGCACTGAGGATTTCAGATCCGAAGCTCACATCGCCCAGTGCTTGAGTGTAGAGACAGGAGATCTAGACTGAGAGGAACAATAGCAGACTCTAGTGGACAACACGGGAACTGAGTGATGCCTGACATCAAGCACTGTCTGCACTAGAACGTAACTTTTTCGTTCTTCTGCTAAAACCGAAAAGGTTGTAACAATACTTCAATGAAGAATTAAGTAGGCCTATTTCTATTATATAATATAAACATAACTTCGATATGGTGCAAACCATTATGAAACCATATATATACAGTCCTATATTAGGCTATGGAAGCAAAATATGAGGCCTATAACAAGAACAACAAAATGGGAAAAGCAACTAAATGAATCCCTAAATGCAGTTTTTTTTGTGCAGGTAGGCTATATCCAAAATATTTAGAGTAAAAGACTAAATAACAGAGTAGATTATTACTTATAATCTGTATCCAAAAAATATCTAGAAACGTTTCAGGTCAAGCACAAACGCAACTCTTTGATTGACAACACTGCGAATCGAAGAAATAAACCTTCAAAACGCCTTAGCTAGCTGATCAACAAACTAGCCTACTTGAGTTTGACATTAACCCTAAATGAGTGTACTGGCTTAAATAGCCTACCTCAATCAGGGGTTCTCAAGTCTGGCCATTGAGATCCACTTTCCTGCAGAGTTTAACACCAACCTTGATCAAACTCACCTGCCTATAACTTTATAGAAATCCCGAAGAACCTTATTAGCTTGCTCAGGTGTGCTTGATTAGAGTTGGAGCAAAACACTGCAGGAAAGTGGACCTTGAGGAGGGCCAGAGTTAAGAACCCTTGACCTAGACAAACCCTGACCAAATACAAAGCCGTGAAAATATGGAGACAGAAAAAGGCCTGTAGATTACATATTCTGTGAACACTATACAATAGATAAGGTCAGACAGAAATGCACTTTCTTGTAAAATATAAAAACATCAAAGACAAGACAAGTCGTATTTTCTTTAGCAATGTAATGGTGTAACGTTTTCTCAAATTAAGCTGTGGCGCCATCTTGTGGTAAGAGCCCTTTGTCAACACAAGATATTGCTGATACCCTTAAAGTCACCATGAAATCAAAATTGAAAAATCTTTTTTTTTAATGGAATATTGCAGTATTTATAATAACAGATTTATCCGTGCACATCATATTTTTTTTTAAATCCATGTGCTCTCATATTCTTTAGTCAAAATGGCTTCCCCTCCCTCTTGCAAACGGCTGTGTCCCAATTCAAAGACTGCATCCCCTAGTGTTGTTAAATGGGCCGGTCTAGCCTACAAAGGAATGTTCTTGTTGCCTAGAAACTGTGACACGAGTTTCAGGAGCGACAGGAGCGTTTCTACTAGACTTTTTTGAAAGTTATATTAAACTCAAACTGTCTGAAAACAATACAGGGTTCACAAACTGTCTAAATATGTTCACCATGGTTCATTTCTGCATATAATAAAGAGTATAAACTATATGATTGCATCTTAGAAAGATATGTCAACATTTTAAGTGCTTTAAAAAATTTTGTTTACATTTGTATCATTAGATCCTGTCAACACTGACGTGCTATGAATTCTGGGGAAGGCAAGGTCACGAAGGATCCATTTGTTGTATCCTTCATGGGAAAGGAAGGATGTATTTGGAGGCTGCATTTGAAGGAGCCTTCGAATTGGGAATCAATTCCCGATGAACAAAATCATATGTCCAAACAGGGAAGAAAAGACTATCGCAACTTCCATTTCAGTGTTTCAGTGCATCTTTCGAGTCATTATTGTTAACTAAAATTATCAGAAATTGTTTTTGATTATTGAAATCAAAGAGGTTTAAGTAAAATAAGTCGAAGTAGGCTACTAAAACTAAAACTGGAATAAAAATAAAGCTAAAAAAGAAATAAAAATGACAAATGCACTAAAATTTTAACTACATTTAAAATAAAAACTGAAAACATTAAAATAAAAGGAAATTCATAATATTATTAGCCTAATACTATATCAATATTCTAAGATAACACTGTTTGCTAGTTCACAAAATATGTTTAGATGGCTGAAACAGCTGTATAAACATATTGATAATAGAGAAAATGGTAATTCAGTTAGTTTACTAGAGAAAATAAAAGATATATTTTTTTCAAAAGTGATGGTGTGCTACTACAGTAATGCTTTCAGATACTAATATTATTAAATTTTGATACAGGCCTGTACCTTGATACTGAATAACTGCAATATGCCAATACCATGGTAAGTGTCCACAAAACATGGCATTGTAACAGGCCATACCATGGTACTATTTAAGTGGTTTAAGCAAAATAAACATTACGTAGTCAATTTTAGTTGTGCTGTAATGTTCTTTGTGACCACTAGAGGCAGCATATGCGCGCGCACACAAGAGCACAAGTGTGCAGTGCATACACACCAGCAACTGCAGGGAAGTTGGACCTGTACATTGTGTGACCTTGGCATAAAGTACGTTAAAACATTGACAGGCAGGGTACTGAGAGCTTTTACTTTGTATTCCGAACATCACAGTGAAGTTTGTCAGTGCCTGGCAAATCTGTATGTAATGTGAGAATAGCAGTGCAGGCCTTTGTCTTTAAGGTTTAGTATGCAGGATTGACTTTTGCAAGCTGAAGAGAACAAACTGCTGGCTGCATACGAGATTAGATTTACCAGCTTTCAGTATATTTGTCCACTGGACTTTAAACTCATCAGAGACATTTTTGTGCATATTCTTTAAACAATATTGTTCTGTAAGCTGCATATTTTTTTGAAGGTCCACTGTTGTATTGGATTGCCTTTGAAATCTCCTCATCATGTAGCTGTAGGCTATCTTAACATATAAACTTGGCATGAAACTGAACTTGTGATAGTATTTTCTTCCCTATTATGACGTATATCCAAGTGAAACGGATTCTTAAATAAGACTAAATGTAGGGCAGAGCCTGAGTTTGTCCATCGTTCGTTGGATCGTTGTTATTTGCTATTGCTGTGATGTCATGTGAGTGACAGGTTGCCCCGCCCTCATGCCAGTAGACACCTCATCAGAGAAGAGATGTTGCTGCAAGAGGGAGGGGAAGCTATTTTGATTAAAGATTACTAGGGCACATGCATTTAAGAAAAAATGTGCACGGATAAATAATTTTACTATAAATAGGCTACTCCAATATTCCAAAAAAAAAGGATTGTCAATTTTGACTCCATGGAGACTGCAGTTTTACTATAGCCTGCTGCAGTTTTGCTATATAACATTTATTTTTATAATCATCTCTGTGTAAAAGTCCTAAGCAGATCATGTCTTGTCTATTTGTTTATATTTGTACATTCCTGATGCTTATAATACTCATAAATGGGGATATGCATTCAAGGGGATATTCTGTATGGCTCTGTTCATGTACATGTGTGTTGTTGAACTGGGCCAGTGTGACACTATATTGTAATGGATGATGTAAAGTTCCCAGTCAAAGAGCTGTGTGTTTGGAACAGAAGGCCATTGATGAAGAATGAGTGTGTCACAGCCTATCATGATAAAGTTTTCAGTGCACTAATGTCCTATATATAGGCTATTTCTTTCATTAAACAACAATAAACTACACTATACCATTTATACGTTTGGGGTTTGGTGAGATGGTTTTGAAAGAAGTTTCTATGTTCACCAATGAAAGCTGCATTTATTTGATTAAAAAAATAAAAAAAACACTAAAACAATAAAACAATAATATTGTGACATATTATTACAGTTTTCTAATTTAGTACACTTTAAAATGTCATTTATTGCAATGGCAAAGCTGAATTTTCAGCAGCCAGTCACATGATCCTTCAGAAATGTTTGCTGATTTGAAACATCTCTTATTATTATTATCAATGTTGAAAACAGTTTAAAAACTATTTGATTAATCCTGTCAAAAATATTGATATAAAAATAGAGCGGCAGTTCACTACAATTGTTATGATTAATAGATGGATTAATCACGTGATATTAAACTATTCGTCTGTATGAAGTTACTGTAGTGCAGCACGAGTGCAGATGATCGGAACACCTGTCCGGCTGGAATCGGAGGCGCGCCCTCAGGAGCGAGCGTGGGAAGTGAGCGCGCGCTCTTGCTGAAAGGGTCGCACAGACAGAGAGAAGCAAGGGAGGATATTACCCGCCTTTACCGCATTACAGTGCGTACGGGAGGAACACTACATCGTATGTGGCCAAACCGACAGCGATACAGGTAAGAAGGGCGATGTTATCACAGCGCTGTCAGGGTTAATGAATTACAAGCAACTGGCCTTGTTCAACGGAGGATAAAAGCAGACTGGATTTGTGTTTAATCCTCGCGCATCCCGCGTGCTTCAGCCTCTCTGCGCATCTCTGAGTGATGCGGTCTTATTTCTGCTGCTCTGCGCAAATGTTACAGCCGCTGTGTTATGAAGTACCCGGCTATATTTTACGAAGCGGTAGATAAATATAAACGCAGCTTCATTTAAAGTCATCACCTGCCATATGTAGATTAATAAACTCGGGCGTTTCGAGGCTGTCAAGTTACATGGAGTTGTTTTGAGGCCGAATGTTGGGCAAGGATGCTGTAGGGAGTGAAAGTGTCATCGCCCCATCCAGGGCGCTTCTTAGCTCAAGGATATTGTGCGAACAGGACAAACATTTGCTGCTCTGTTTCATTACATCGGGAGCCTTAAGGGCAATTTAGTTGGTAAATAGCATTGTAATATAATTTACTTTCTCTTAGGATGTTAGCTTGGCCTGTGTGGATAAAATAAGTTTTGGAGTAAGGCCTACATATAACGTTTAGATTGTAAATCATCTTGATATCGTCAATAAACATCATAGGCTACTTTTTTTTTAATAAATGTTTTTTTAATATATATATATATATATATATATATATATATATATATATATATATATATATATATATATATATATATATATTGACTTTGATGGCAGGATGAAAAGTTGTAGGCCTTAAATACATGTCGTCAGAACATCTATCTATCTATCTATCTATCTAGATATTATCAGTAAGTTTCCTTACTATACTGACATTCCCAAAATTCCCTGCAGGCTGCATGACACTTAATTAACATTTGATGCATTTTCGTTGAAATAACTGTTTCTTCTTAGTTTTTTCTTATCATGTATGTACATTAGGGTTTTATGTTACATATCATGTTGTTAAATAATTGTTTATTGCAGTACTTGAGTGTCATGTGTGTTACCATGATGGAGTTTAGTATTTGTGTGAATGAGACTTCGCACCTTTGTATATTTTAGCATCTACCTTCTCAGTTTGTGAAGAGCTTTGATTTATCATGTGACTTTCTCATCACCACCTGGTTTTGGTGATTGTCAGAGTATTACAATGGTACAAAACAGATATTAGTACTTCAATAGGTTGGTAAAGTTATCGTATAAGTTAATCTATCTATCTATCTATCTATCTATCTATCTATCTATCTATCTATCTATCTATCTATATATGTCTTGTCTTGTCCTGTCCTGTCCTGTCCTGTCCTGTCCTGCCCTGTCCTGCCCTGTCCTGTCCTGTCCTGTCCTGTCCGTTTGTCTGTGTTGTCTGTCTGTCTATGATCTAAAGTACCAAGTATTCTGATATATCTGACTGAGTATCAATCTAGGACTCCTCTTGCATCTGTGATTGTAAACTATTCTGTTTGAACTTAGACTCTACAACTCTGTATATATGTAATCCAGCAGGGACAAAGTTTCCATTTTTAATCTTTGATTGCAGCATGGGGAAACTTAGAGCTGCTGAATTAGCCCACTAACCAAACTCATTTTTTTCCGTCATGAATTAAAGATGCAAAGCTGCCCACATCAGATGATATCTGTGGCCATGTGACCTGGCCTGGGCTCATATTCCCAGCGAGTTGGACCGTGGTCTGAATGATCCAGAGATGTGCATGTCATCCCCCATTCAGCAGTCTTTGCCATATTGTTTTGCAATCATTCATGGAGGTATTTCATAGAGCTCAGAAGCGAAACATAACCATTGGCAACCCGACAACGTTAGTCTATCCTCATTAGGAATGTCTAAAGAGTAATTTAATGAGAACAGTGTCAGATTAAATCTTAGATTTTTCAGAGCAAACGGTACAGCCTGCATTTTAAATGGTAACATAATATAGTACATATAAAAAAAGTGAATAGTTGAATCAGAGTTGCATGCAAAATATAATAACTGCATGTAATATAAAAGTTTTTGAGTAAATAATAAAATGAATCGCTGTGCTATTTTTGCAGTCTTTACAACTCAAAGACATCAAACACAATTTCTCAAGTTGCAGTGACTTCAGCACACCACTAGATGCTGATATTCGACTCGATTTATATTGCTAGCTTTGATTCTAATGCAGTTCAACCACCAGGAAACTGATATTTATAATTTAACATGACACATTTTGAGATTCATTAAGCTATTTTTGTCGCTGTATTCTATTTTTTGTATAGGAATAGCTTTGAGGATCATCCACAAATGACCACATGCTTTTACCTGCACACCCCCCATCCCCCCACCACCTATAGAGGTATTTTCTGCCATATGGCAAATTTTGAAGAAATCCTTTTACTTGGCAACATGCTAGTTGTGGCTCAAACCCTGTGGATACTCCCACTGAGCCTGCAATTAAAACAGCATTAGAGAAACCTGCTATTCTCCCTCAGCACCTTCTGCCTCTTAAAGGAAACTTTAAATGGGTGGAAGCTCACATTTTTTGGTCAAATGCATGTAAATAACTCAACTTTGCTTTCAAACATGAATTAAAGATGAATAAACAAAATTTTAATTAGGTTATTTGGAAAGATTGAGTGACCTGCTGCATAATGTGCAATGCATCTTTAATGACTGCATCGAAATAAGGTCAAGAGATGACGTAGAGTACGTTTCTTTCTCCAGCATTCCCGTCTTTCCTCTCCTCCTCAGCTCAGATTCACCTACTCTCAGGTTTCCCACACTGCAATGGGATGCTTACCTTTTACTTCTCAGGGTTTTGTTTCCAGAGGTGCTATTTTTAGCTGTGCAACAGCAGCTTTCTCCTGAGGGGGGTGAGAGAGGTGCGTCTGGAAGTGGAGTCTGGCCCACCACCGGTTTGAACTGTTGTACACTGGATGGGAAGGAGAGGCTGAAAAGAATCTCAATCTCTGTCCGTCTCTGTTTCTTCCTCAGAGAGGACAAGAAAATGCGAAACAATGGGGTCAGCTGAAGCATTTGGTTGTTTTTTTAGAGCAGTATGTTTTAGCAGACGGCTCTAGGGCCTGTGCGCTTGGATGGAGTGCTAATGGAAGATTGTTATAGCCCATAAAGTGCTCTTCATCTGGATTCAGCTGAGTCAAGGCAGTTGATAGTTATGGATTTCAGACTGACCTAAAAGGAGGACAGATTACTAGCTGCATTTAAATAGATTTTTTTTTTGCAGAGATGTACAAGAACTTTCAGCAATGAGTAAAGAGGCTTTGCTGGGCACATTAGAGTACATTAAAGTCAGCATGAAACGGAAGTTGCAATAGTCTTTTCTTTCCTATTTGTGACGTATATCAGAGTGGAATGGGTTCTGGAAAATGTAGGGCAGCATTTGATTTTGTACTTCGGGAATTGATTGGATTGTAGGAAGTTGGGCGTTGCTAACTAATGATGGAGATAGATAGAGTCATAGATAAATCATTTATAAGCACTGAAACATTTTGTAGAAAAAATAAGAATTTGATTTAATGGTGACTTTAAACCTGGACTTATTTACACAAATTAGGGATATTAATTCATTGATTAAAGGCATTGATTTTGGATATTATATATTGATTAATTAATTCAGTCAATCATATCAATATTTGCTGATCCCTAATATTAAAGGAGAACTCCGGTCAATTTTAACATTGAGCTCATTTTTTTGTCTTTTATTCTTTTAGCCTCTTAACATCCTTGATGTGTCATTACAAGTGCACAGGTCATGTGAGTGATTCCTTCAGAGTGAACACGGGTCAATCTGACTGCAGTAGATGTGAAAGATATGAATAAAAATGATGTTTATTCAGCCAGCGCACATACCTGTATTTACATCCTGTTTTCGGTCGAAGTCCATAGTAATCGATTGCCGAGTTCACGCGCATGATCATAGGTACTAAACCAATGCGCGTGAACTCGACAATCGATTACTATGGACTTTGACCGAAAACAGGATGTAAATACAGGTATGAGCGCTGGCTAAATAAATATCATTTTTATTCATATCTTTCACATCTACTGCAGTCAGATTGACCTGCGTTCACTCCGAAGGAATCACTCACATGACCTGTGCACTTGTAATAATGACACATCAAGGATGTTAAGAGGCTAAAAGCAGGTTTAAAACTTGCCCCATTGAAGTCAACAGGGTGCAAATTTTAAAAAGAGGATAACACGGTGTAGGCAACACTGATTTTTGTCGTTGTTCTCTGTATTGACAGCACTCCAAATGTACAAAAAAATTAGCTCAATGTTAAAATTGACCGGAGTTCTCCTTTAAGATAATTTAAGACATTACATTACTTTGTCAGATGAAATCATTCATCTTTATGCTAAAGTGACTTTAGAAATCAATACATTGTTTGTTTTATTTCCATGTCATTGAACATAAGCATATCTCCAGGCTACAGTTAACAGTGAATCATTTTGGTATCAGTTTGTCTGTTCGAGGTCCCATTATGCTACAGCAGAAATTCTCAGTTAATATCATTATAGAGTACATGAAGTAGCCCATGCATCTCACTGCATGACTCACTCTTGTTTCCATCTTAAAGCCCTTCCTGTCTGATGCACTCCGAATATTTTATCATGGCTCAGTAGGTAAATATCCAACAAAATCATTGAACGTGAGACATTGTCCATATTGTATTTGCCACACCTTCACAAGTGTTGTCTCAGACATACTCTTATGTTCTGTTTGATCTATAGTAGCGCTCACCTCTGCCTTTTCAAATGACCTCTGTGACGTATGACCGTGTTTTTGATGTACAACATCAAAGCTTTTGCAGTGCATTGTATATTTTCATCCTTATTCTTCTTGTTTCAAAGCATTATAGGCACTTTGGGAACTATCTGTAACAGTCCTCCACTGGCTTTTTACTTCTCTCAGTGTCTGCGCTATATCTCTCTCTGTGACTTTTAGCAGGGCGCACATGGTGCCCTAGACCCGCAGGGAGCCCACTGGCTCTGTGAAGCCAGCAGCCCTGCACCTGCACAGGCTTCTGAAGCAATGGTTCATTCGTATGCATCAGGGTCAGAGTTTTCCCAAAGGAACTGCTACTAATAGATTAAGCACATGAGTCAAGCATGGGAAATACAGAAAATATTGTCCATGACAATTAGTGAGGACAGTGATGAGACTAATGATGGAGTGTTTGTGTGTGTGGGGCCTGGTAAACCCTACATTATGGGTCAAAATGTCCCCACCAAGAGGGTAATATCCGTAATCCTTGTCCTTGTGTGGACATTTTTTGGTCTCCATGAGGAAAACAGCTTATAAATCATACTAAGTGATGTTTTTTGAAAATGTGAAAATGCAGAAAGTTTTCTGTGATGCATATAGGATTAGTGTAAGGGCATAGAATATACAGTTGGTGAAGTATAAAAATCATTGTCTATGGAAAGTCCTCATAAAACATGAAAACATTAATAATTAAAGCTGCAAGCAGCATTTAGCGGGGTTCAAGCATTTGAGGCCTTCAAGCACATAAGGCACATTAGTGAGTTGTCTGAGTTTTCCTTTAGGATTTACAGGCTTTTGAGTGTTTTTTGCCATACCCATTTTCTAAATGATCCTGTTATGGCTACCCAAAGGGTAAAGTTTAAGTTTTTTATATATAATTATTGATCTAGAGAGTCCAGAGAATTGCCCTAGACTGGTCTGGTTCCGATCGGGCGAAAAACCAGGGACTAGTTCGCAAAAGTAGAGAAAAAGAAAAATAATTTTTTTCCTGCCTAAATCGAAATTGAAGATAGCCATTTCGTCCGCCTTGAGCCAGGGATCACAGTGGAGTAAGGCACTTGAGTCTGGGTCAAACGGTCTAAGAGTTATGAGCGATTTTGTACTTTTGGTTGCTGTAGCGCCACCTATGGGCCAATCGGGGTCATACTCTGACTTTTCCCCAAATTGAGGCCTACCATCTGGCCAGGTTTCAAGTCTCTAGGCCTTACGGTTTGTCCTGCACGATGCGTTTTACGAATCCTTACAATTACAATAGGGTTTCAGCATTTCATGCTTGAACCCCTAATAAACATTATTATTATTAAGATTGCAGCCCTTCAGGTGTAACATATGTTGACATCAGGATTGATGCAGTTGACCTGTTTATTTTTTAATTAGCTTCATGTGTTTGTTTTTTTTGGTGTTTTTTTAATTAGTTGTGTGGACTTATTTTATTTTATTCTTATTTTAAAATAAAGTAGTTGGACCAATGCGGCAAAGTCTCCATTCATTACAAATATCAAAGCTGGACAATAAACCATAACCAGTTTCTTGAATCCTTAAAGAGTCAAAAGTACACAATGCAGTCAAACCCTTTAAGCTGAGTTATATAGTTCAGATGAACAGATTTGTTGAACTGAAGATTTGTGAAGTATAATGAATACAAAAAGAAAGAAGCCTTCCATTGATAAATTATAGAGTCGGATGCTGATTTCTTTAGCTATAGTATCAAACAAAACGGACATCAGAGAGGCTTTTTAATCACATGTGTTGACACAGGTTTTACATTGTACATAATAAGTATGACGTTGAAAAGGGCTGCAATATACCTTTTATGTGGCTTCTTGTTTGATTTACATTGTTAATGGCTGAAAGGAGGAAATCTTTTAGCAGAAGACCTCTTCTCTTTAGTGCAGAACCATTGAACTCTTTTGGGATTTGTTTGGTTAAAAGTCATTGAATGACAGATGTTTGAGCTCCTATAGTCAAATAATGCTGGAGATTGGATGGTGCACATTAGCTAAAAAAAAAGCTAACCATTAACTACTAGACCATGATAGCTAGGTATTTGTAAACCTTTGTTGAAGACACACATACAATGAAGTAAAGCTGTACGATAATAAATACAATATTAGTTAATTAGACAATAAACCTGTGAAAAAGAAACCGTTAATGGTAGTCAGGTGCCTCTAAACGTGTTTCTGTTTGATATGTAATTTTCTTTTAGCCAGTATGTTAAGTATTTTTTTAAAAGCATATATAAATGCATTAAAGCATTTTGCTGTCATCAACAAAACCTCAGATCCCATAATTTTAACGTTAATATTTCATCAGGATTGCTGCCGTTATGAGTGAAATTTTAGTCCATATTTGAATTAAATTGTGTTTGATTAAAAAAAAACTTCACATGCCAAATTCAAAGCCATATGGTCGAATCATTCTTTACCAGATTACAATCAGTTAAGTTAGCCTAGAAAATCAATAACCCCTCTGATCAAATTAGCAATGGAGTCATCTGATATGACACATTTTCACATTTTAGCTTGTTTAAGGGTGGTTGGGGGGAGGGGAGGTCTTCATTAGATCCGTATATCCCTTGGGATCACAGACATTCAGCAAGCCCTGGAATTTCCCCAACAAAACCTGCCCAGGTGGAAACACCTGTCGTCGTAAACAATGAAGAAAACATGACACATGCCTTGTCTTGTTCTCTCGTGTGAATAGAAGAATGGACAATAACAAGCATCTTAGATGGCGATGGGATCGGAGGTCAAGGTGTGAGGTTTTGTTATTACTTCCAGGAGCACTTGATGTTGTTAGGAATGGAAAACCACATTTAGCCTAACTGGCTGGAAGCTTCAAATTGGCTTCTGTGTTCTTATTAGTGTGGTTTCAGATGTGTTAAGGCTGACGTTGAGTCACTTGGGACATATAGCTCAGGGATATTACAGATGATTCTTCATTTATGTCAGCGGTCTTGTACTGCCACCCTGCAATTACCGTGAGATTGGGCTTTCTGTATCTGTGTCATGCAGTCAGTCACAGAATAGGATGATGTGAAAAAATGAAGACTCATTCCTGTCAGGAAACCTGAGCCTCGGGGCTTGAGGGGAAGGAGGTTTCGAGAGAGAGAAGAGAGGACTGTTTGTGTCCTCACATATTGTTTGGGGTAGGGTGGACGCGCAGTGGATGAGGTGTCATTCTGTGAAACCGTTGCCTTTTACAGTTTGATAAGGGGATTTCTGTTGGATTTTAAACTTTCTAAAAGACAAATAATGTGTTTAAGTGTTAAATTGCATTGTGCCATTTTTGTGAAACCTTTTTTCAGGATTCTTAGATGAATAGAAAGTTCAAAATTACATTTGTTTGAAACATTCATAGATGTCTTTATTGTCACTTTTGATCAATTTAATGTGTCCTTGTTGAATAGAATTAATAATTTCACACACAAAAAAATCTTCCCTCAAAATATTGAACAGTTGTGTACCTTCAATAAGGAAACATGAATAATTCACAAGTTTGACAATTTTAGTTTAATTTCACATTGCAAGCCTTGTTCTAAAGGTTGTGAAACTACGAGGTTCATCTATTCTTTATATGTTAATAAGTATACATATATAACAGTATTTTAATATACTGTTTTTATTATATTATTTTTATTTATTATTAAATTACTTTTTACTATTTTTCTTAATATTTACCTACTATATAACATAATGGTAACAGGTTTGACCTTTTAATATAGTCCTGTACTGACAATTGTAACAAAACATAAAATGAAATTACAAAAATAATAGAATTTTAACTTGTAGAGTTGGTCATAAGGACAAAGTTTCTCAGATATATACTTTAAAAGGGAAACATTTGAATTACTAACTAAAATTTGTACTGTATATATTCTGAAATAGAAATCTGTTAATGCTCCATTGTATAAGTTGCATGATGATTTTCATCATTCAAGTCATTTTTTCCCCAAATATTCCCATTACCCAAATGGCATAATTTGACAAGCACGACCGAGTTGTTTGAAACAATGAGAAAAAGGCGAGAAAGGAGCGAGAGACGAAAGTCTGTCACTGTGTCTCCTTTCTCACTATCTATGCTTCTTCCCTCATTTCTCCCGTTATAAGCAGATGGACAGTGGGGGCCAGGGAATGGAGCTCCTTGGAGTCTGGCGCGATGTCCATTGTGGGCTTTTGATATTTAAACTCGCTCTTCTCTGCCCTCAGGGGACGTGCGATTGTCTCCATTGTTCAGTAAAAAGTGGGCCAAGAAAGAGAGAAATAAAAAGGGGGGGATCAGATTGACATAAAAGGGGAGGGGATGATTGGTAAGATAAAAACAGGAGAAAACAATCTTTGACTGACAGTTTTTTCTGGTTTCACCAGATTTGTACCGAAGTGTGTTTTGTGGAGTGCACCAAATATGCGACGTGATGGACAGGAGCACAAAGAAAGCACAGCAAGGGAGTTTTCCCCCATTGTGAGAGGATTTTTTTTTTATGTCAGCAAATAAGGAAGATGGAAAAAAAGTGTGTGCGGCGAGTGGTCTGTCAGGTACTGAAATAACAAGCAAACTAGACGAGCTGCTAGACAATAAATAAATATGCATCCTGTTTTATAAAAGAACAAATAGGTATTAATTTCCCGACACTTTCCTGATTTGCTTTTACCGTTTCGTGGATATAAATGCTCAGTTTGTACAAATCATTTCACATCTCACCTCACCTCACTGCTCCGTGACATGAACAGACAGCGCAGATGCATGGGAGAGAGAACGATTTTCTGTGCCAGATGTATGCTGTGGGGTTTCTTGGGAAAGACCAGCCAAATTGCACACGCTCCCATCTGTACCTCTTGCCGCTAACAAAATAGCGAGGGAACGCAGGCCACACAAAGGAGTATCAAATGCTATATTAGCCTCTGAGACAACAGCTCCTGCTAAATTGGCCTCTAAAGGCTCAATAAATCTGCAGAGCCTGTATTTGTTATGAGTTCGTTTAATATAAACATGCCATTTGGGTTTGAAAGAGTCAAAATGAGATTATGATGAATAAGAAATCTTATCTTAAAATGAATCAGCACTTTAGGAAATTTGAATTCATAGGCCTACGGGTCTTATAAGATATTGAGTGCCAGAATAGAGCAGCAACGAAATTAAATATGTATATATGTGTATATATATATATATATATATATATATATATATATATATATATATATATATATATATATATATATATATATATATATATATATATCCATGTTTTAGGGGAATCTGTTTTGGGGAATCTGGTTTGGTTTTTATATTTTTGCCTTTAATTTTTAATCAACCAGGGATTTGTTGCCATACACATTTAAACATGCCATCTGATCAACCATTAGAGTGTAACCTGCATTGACATGAACTGAGCTAAATGAAAACAGAAAGTCTTTAATTATTCATTTGTACATTTGCTGAATGAAATCATAGACCCGTTACCTTAGAATGAATAGATGGTTGTCAGTATTTGGCGTCAAAATAGTACCAGACATTACAAGAATAATATATTTTAAAGGTCCCGTTCTTCGTGATCCCATGTTTCAAACTTTAGTTAGTGTGTAATGTTGAATAATTCTTTTATTTTTATTTTTAAAAATAAATATTTTATTTAACAGAAGTCGCCTACAGTGAACGGCTGGTTTGGACTACATCCCTCTACTTCCTTTTTTAATGACGTCATTAGAACAGTTTTTGGACTAACCTCCGCCCGCAGGAATACACAAAAAAGGGGGCGTGGTCTTGTTGCGCTCCCACGGGCACGGAGAAGAGGAAGAGTTGCGTTTGTAGAGTGTGTTTGTCGCTATGGTTTGTCGCCATGTCGTCGAGACGCTGTTATTTTCATCCCGGAGTCAAATCACCTTTGTTTGGCCTTCCCTGAGCGCAGGGGCGGAGCTACGTGGTGGCCAGGGGGGGCCACGGCCACCACTGGCCAACGCTCGGCCCACCTGCCGGCCCCCCCAAACTCACGGCCCCACCCCCAGTCTGAGGGGGAAAATAAATTTAATTTAAAGAAAAAAACCCTCCTGAGTTTAAATAAATACTCATAAATAAATACTCGACCCCCGCCGAGTGAACAGGAGGGCGCGAGGGGCGGATTCGCTTTCTGTACGTAAGAAAGCTCATCTGCCGCCAGAGCCGGTGTTGTGCCGAATTTCGACCCCCGCCAAATTATTACCCCCTTAGTATTGGTAGGTTTAGGATTAGTTGTGGGGGAGGGGTTAGGATTAGGGGTGGGGTTAGGATTAGGCAATCAGGTACTGACTTCAACGAGGGGGGTAATAATTTGGCAGGGGGTCGAAATTCGGCACAACACCTGGATTCGAACACGGGTCTCTGGCGCGAAAAAGCTTAGATTTCACCACTGAGCCACAGGGGAAGATACATCATTTTACCGTAAGAGTGAGTATAGGGATCTCCCAGTCACGTGACCCCTAGCCGCGTGTCAGCCATTTTGACGGAATACTTCAGCGCACCTACATACACGACAATGCGGATTATCACATGTTTTATGGCTGCGAATTGATTAAAATAATATAATAGTATATAATGGTCACTGTATTAATTATCTTGAGCCTGCTGAAATGTTCCTATAAATATATTATACATTAATATAATCATTGCTCTTAATAATGTTCGCCAATCGTCAGCCGAACCACAGGCTCTACTCTTCAGCCCAATGACCCCAAAAACACACACATACCAGAAAACCTTTTAAACTCAAAAATAAAAGAGCATTAAACACTAACAGATCAAATTATCCTTTTAACATTAAATAAAACTACATTTTAACATTTGCTCTCCTTTAACAGTCAGAAGCAAAGCATGCTGGGAACTAGAAATCTGTTGTGAATGTTCCGTGAATGTGTGTGTATGTATATGTGTGTGTGTGTGTGTGTGTGTGTGAACAAACATTCACATTTATATGGGAACATGTATGTGCAGTATTTGTACACAATAAAGAATAAAACTTTGTGAATACTACATGTAATGTTATATTTGTCTTCATTTATAAATATGTTATATGTATTAATATACAGCCATACACGGTCAATGCATATATTGCAGCATATTGAAAAATATAAGCACTAGTTTCCCATATATGGAAATCTATTATGTAATATATCCAGTGTTTGTCAAGTTACTTAGTAATTAGTTACTGATTACTGATTACTTCTCCAAGAAAGTAATCCAGTTACTTTACTGATTACTTATTTTCAAAAGCAATTAGTTACTTTACTTAGTACTAGTCAAATGAAACATTCTATTTTTTAAAACTTTTTTTATTAGTTTCAATATTTTAACTTTATGCACCGCATCAAGCAAAAATTTAATTAAATGCAACAGTCTCAGACTTGAAGAAAATTGTTGAACATTTAAACCTATTTTCTGCACATTCCACCATATTTTAATGAAATAAAGAAAGTCCTTCTTCTGTTAACATATATTTCTGCATATTCCAGCACATAAAATAAAAATATTTTTTGTAAAATCCTTCATTCATAGAATCCAAAATCCTTCAGATGTAAATAAAATACAGCAATAAAATAATTAAAATGAAAGTCTCTCCTGACTGTATTTCAAATTATTAACATTTATGTCTTTTAACAGTAAAGTGCAGAGAGGAGTAAAAATGAGTTTACCAAAACAGGAAATGCGGTTGCATGCCACATTTAGGCTGTTAGTCCAGTCTCATTTTATGGCTACCCTGACAAGGCCCTATGTTTTTTTGTTTTCTTTCGGAGTGAAACAGTGGTTATATCGCATCAGCAGAAGCTTCTCAGTCTGTTCCTTTTCGGGGAAAGCACCAATCCAGCAGGATTCAGGCAGCGTCTCCACACACACACACACACACACACACACACACAGAGCGGACACCGACAGGTGAAGAGAAGGCGTGAACCCACTGTGTTATCAAGTGTTCTGTTTCGTGACATCTACAGCCAGTTAGGAAGGACAAGTCCAACATGGACTTGGTTTCAAAGTCGCAATCTTCAGCTCCGGTGTGGCTTTTTGGCTTTAAGCCGAATGAGAGAGGAGAGCCAATTAACGTGAACTGGCCGGTATGTCGACTTTGTTTTAAAACAGTGGCAACGAAAAGAGGCAACACAACTAACCTAAAATCTCTCCTAAAACATAACCATCCCACCCAGTTTTTCAACCTGGGAACAACAACTGCAGCTGGAGCTGGAGAGGGTTCTTCCAGACAGTTATCTGTTACAGATGCCTTTTCCCGACAGTGCAAATATAAACGCGACAGCAAGAAATGGCGCACACTCACGGATAGCGTAACACGCTATATAGCCAAAGAGATGCAGCCATTAAACACAGTCGAAAAACCAGCATTTAAAAATATGCTGCAAACTTTTGACAAACAGTACGAATTGCCAAAGAAAACGTACATCTCCCAAACTGCCATTGCATCCTTGTACAATAAATTAAAGATGATGTTCTGAAGGAGATAAAAGACATCTCCTTTTACTCTGCCACTACAGATACGTGGTCAGTCTCAAATATGATGCCTTGTATGAGCTTGACCATACACTACATAACTGCCGACTGGACTCTACAGTCAAAGTGTTTAGAGACCAGATACATATCCCAGAACCACACTGCGCATGTACTTGCTGAAGCCCTTCAGTCTGCTTTAGCGCAAAATGGCCTGTATAACTACAGGCAACTGCTAACATTGTGGCTGCAATATGTAATCTTGGCTGGCCATGGCTCAATTGCTTTGGACACAACCTCCATTTGGCAGTTTCCCATGGACTGGACAGTGACAAGGATCGCACAGCGCGTGCCATGGGGCTTTGTAGGAATCTTATCAACACCTTCAACCTGAGCTGGCTAAAGAAGAGAGACCTGAGGAAGGCACGGACTGAAACCAATGTCCCCCAACACAATCTAGTACTGGTGAGTGATGATAACTTGTTATACAACACAAAATATTTAAAGGGTTAATATAAACTAAAGGGTTTTTATTTATTATCACTTACTTTGGGGCCTGTTTGTATGTATTAAATAATTGATTACATTATATTAACCATGTAAAATTATTATTTGTGAAAGTACTACTAGTAAAATTAGTATTTGTTGAATAATGTTAGAATAGACAAACTAATAAAAAATAAAAAACAATTTTATATTTTCCACAGGATGTCGCCACACGATGGGGTACCAAGCAAAAAATGATCGAGAGGGTGCTAGAGCAACTCCCAGCCATAAGACGTGTCCTGGTTGAAGATCAAAAACATGGCCACCTCAACCCAACCTGGCAGGATGTTTCTGTGTTGGAATCCATTAATGCAGCAATGAAGCCAGTGGCTGATTTCACGGATGTCCTCTCAGGGGAAACATATGTTACTGTGTCTTCAGTAAAGCCTGTGTTGGAACTTCTTAAAGGCGAACTTTTATCACCAGACCCCAATGACACTGCACTGACAGCAAACATAAAGGCAAACATGTACAGGGTATTGAAAGAGAAATACAGCCCATCTGAAATCCAAAACCTTCTGACAAAGGCCACCATCTTGGATCCAAGGTATCGTGGTACCATGGAGGGTGCGGAGGTCTTGGACGATGTAAAAGAAAAGCTCTTGCAAGAACTACTAGACATGAACGATGAAGAAGGAAAAGGAGAATGTGCCAGTGGTGAGAACTGTGTTAAAGCTGCAGGGGGAAATGAAGGATCTGAATCTGAACCTCCAGCAAGCAAGCAGAAGAGGCTGTGTGACCTTCTCCAGAACAGAAGAACCCAACTAGCAAGTAACCAGACTCAACCATCGGTTGCAAAAAGAGTGCAGGCTGATACGGAGCTGACCAAGTTCCTCCAGGAAGAAGCAGTTGATGCATCAGCTTATCCCTTGATGTGGTGGCGTGATAGCCACAGAAGATTTCCCCTAGTAGCCAAGTTAGCACAAAAATACATGTGCATTTGTGCAACAAATTGTTTAGCACAGCTGGTAACATTGTTACCCCAGAAAGATCCTGCCTGAAGCCCCACAAGGTAAACATGTTGGTGTTCCTTTCTCAGAATCTGCCTAACAATTAAAAAACTGATCTGGCAGCAGAAATGGCCTGTTGATGCATCTGTGCCTTTGTGTGAGACACTTTAAAAGTCTAAACTGACATGCTACTTTGTTTTGATCTAGTTCTTGTTACCTTGCACTTTTTTGTTAACACAAGTGTATTTGTTATTTATTTAGGATCTATTTTTTCACATTCTGATTCCCATGTCTAAATATTGAATAGAATAAGAATAAAACATTCTTTGTTCTTTGAAACTTGCATTATTATGCTATTATATTGTCATTATGTAATTAATGGCATAAAATGGTCTGAAAATTACAATAATATCGTTTATCACAATTCATTTTGGTACAATATATCACACAACAAAAAGTAGTTATCGTGACAGTCCTACTCTGAGGCATTCAGGACTGGTACACTGCACTCTCATAAACTTTCACAAACCTTTCAAAAAACACTAACTTTCACTGCACTCTCACAAACTTTATCTACCATCTTTTAACTCTAGTCCAGCTTAAGGCATCTTTGCCAGAAATTACATGCGTTTTCAAATAAACATACTTTATACATATTTTTGCATCTCACATTTGTTGGAGTCATTAATTTTACATCAAGGTTCGATTCTCAAGAATGATAGGTAATGTCACTACTCACTGCTCCTAATGTGTGTGCACTAACTTGGATGGGTTAAATGCAGAGGACAAATTCCCAGTATGATAATAAAACTTAATAAAAAAACTTAATGAATAACAGAAAATCGTGGGGAAAGAGTTAATTTATCTACATTACATTTACAGAGGTGCTATATAATTTCACTACAGCTTTTAAACATTTAAGTAAAGATGGTTTAAGCAGATATTATCCGTGTTTCTTACTGAAACCACAGTTAGAGAAAAAAACCGGAAACCAGCAGATAAACCAGAGACAAGCAGATAAACCAGAAACCAGCAGTAGAAAAAAGAAGAGAGAGTAAAAACACAGACAGAACGAGAGAAGAAATCAAGCAAGACTGCAAACAATCTTATGCCATGAGCACAGCGCTGCAGAAATCTCCTGAATATATAAGACATGGTTGTTTATTTCACTTCACGTTTAGTTATTAAAGATGAACTGACATGATGTGACACAGACTACCCTTATGAAAAGAACATATAATTCCCTATATATGATCAATATAAGAAATGGTTTAACAGTACATTTGAAAATATACAGAGAAATATGTTGTGTTAATATATTACAATATATTAAATAATACATAGTGAATTGCTGCTTTTTATATATTGAAAAATATGTGACAATTTAATAAACTAATAAACTATGACTAATAAAATGTATGTAATTTTATATTCAGTAATACATTTCATATATATATATATATTAACTTAACTAAGTGTGTGAAAAGGTTAAATATAAATGAATGTTAGGTGGATTATTAAATTATGAAAAGTTCAAAACTGCTATTGTGGCTTCAATCTGGCAAGAAAATTTTGGATCAGGAGGAGAATGTTTCAAATACAAGAACTGAAGAGGATGAGAGTGAACCAAGCACTAGTGCTGCTAACAACACAACAGTGGCAACTTTGAAAGCGCCGGTGGAGGCAGCAGCAGCAAACGCTACAAAACAGTGAGAAATTATGATGACATTTTATACATTTTAATTTAATCATTAAAAAAATTACCTGTGTAACAGTGCACACAGTGCAGTGTTGATGTTAAAACTGTTGTTACAATGTTTAAAGTGGCTGACAACAATACATATTCTTATTATAAGCCATCAGCTCGTTTTTATGACAGTGAAAACAGCGGTATACAGATAAGTAAATTGTGTGAAAAATACTGTTTTTTTTTACACGCGAAACATGAACACGTTATATTGCACACTGTAAACACAATCAAAGCTTCAAAAACACACGAAAAACGGGACCTTTAAAGTGTGTGTGTGTGTGTGTGATTTATAATTTAAACAGCTGTATTTTTTGCAACTCAATAATAATGGTTGTTTGAAGGAATGAAATCAAATTCATTTGTCCAGAATTGATGTCTTTGCAGTTATTCAAATATTTCAGCATACATTGTAAATGAATCTAGCTCCTTTGTGCCCCACAAAATACAGGTCATATTGACCTCAGGCAAAATAAGGTCTATTCAGTCATGTCATTTAAGTTGTTTAGACTCCTAGTTACATGCTGCAGCTCCTCATTTATGGTGTTTTAATTGGGTCACCATGGGCTAGTGGCTAATGTGTTCAGACAGTCCTATCCTGAGCATTGCTAAATGGCTAATCTCAGCAAAGGTCAGGAAATGAGGGTTTATTAATGTTGGGATGTCCATCAACTATCAGTCTCAGTTTCTTCTTCATCGTATCACTCTTCCTCATCTCCAGCATCGCTGTTAATTAGGCTTGCATCTCCTTTTAAGGCATGCGAATCGATCTGTTTGTCATTGTGACTGCTCGCAGATGACACAGATTGCTCTTTATCTCAGTGAGGTTACGACATGCAGTTTATTTTTCCTTCTCCAGGGCCGTAACCCAAAGGTCAGTGTCACCACGGCTGTTTTGAAGGTCATGACGTGCAGAAGTGTTTTGCCTTTTGGCTTTCATGTGGGTGAGTCACCCAGAAGGTGACTGTTTATAATCTAATGCACTGTTGCAGATCTGCTTCAAATGTCAGGGTTTAATTCAGATTGGAGAACATTAAATTAAGATTAGTTTCGATAACTCAGTTCAGTTGCTTGCTGAGATGTAATAACCGAAGATGAAGGTGGTAGACGAGGGCAAGCTAACATGGGGGAGGGGGATGCCATAAAAGATTTATGTTTAGAGAAGACCTTAAAATGTATGTGAGTCAAATAGAGAGTCATTTTTCATTAGGGATCTATTTAATATCTCAGTTGTGCAAGTCTCTCCATCAAGCTCATTGTACCTAAAGCTGAAAGTGTCTCTGTAAGAGAATATGACATATTCTCGTGTCTATAGGAAAATAGCTTTAACTCCAATAGTAGATTGACTTTATGATTCTAACCAATTACAGCATTAAGCATTATTAACTCACCTTTTTAAAGAAAATATGTGTTTATATTGGCATGAGGGTCAGTAAATAATGACCAACATTTCTTTTTTGGGTGAACACGCACTGATTCTAGAAATAAAACTGCCACAAGGATTCTCTCTGCCTGCTACATGTAGGTCAGATTCAGAGCTTCACGTAATGTTCACAAAAACACAGTGGCCTTCTTGTTCTATCAGATATTCACAACTAATTTCATTACTGCTTCTGTAAGTTAGCTAAAAATGTGTGTTCGTAAGTGTTACGGTAATATTTTTAAGATTCATGGGTATCGTTTCCCGTATTCGTTCCATCTAATTAGCTGAGATGTGATAACCTTGGTTTGGCACAAGCGTTTTGTCCCTGGAAATAATAACCATGCCTGCAGGTGTTTCTCAGAGGGGGGGTGTCTGTAATTTGACGCATCTAAAATAACCTTATGGTAAGCAGTGACACTGTTATCCCTGTCTTTTCCCACGGCTCTGAGGAGGATGAGACGGCAGTCGTGATGGCACTCTTTTTCTCTTTTTGTAATATTTTGTTAGCATTCAAAACTGGATGGATGAATATGATTATGAATGCTAAAATGTCATTTGTCTGTTTGTTTGTTTTTTATGCTCCAAAAAAGGTGCAAACTTTTAATCAGTACGAAGTGTACTACCACTGGGGTCATTAAGATATATTTTTTAAAGAAATCAATACTTTTATTTAGCAAGGGTGCATTAAATTGATCGAAAGTGACAGTAAAGACATTCATTTTACAAACCTGTTTTTTTTTTTTTATTCTAAATAAATGCTGTTATTTTGCACTTTATAGACATCATATAATCCGGAAAAAAAATCGATCAAGGTTTCGATAAAAATATTAAGCAGCTCAGTTGTTTTCTACATTGATGATAATAATAAGAAATGTTTCTTTAGCATAAAATCAGCATAATGATTTCTGAACTGAAGACTGGAGTAATGGTTGCTGAAAATTCATTTTTCATTAAATTGACCTATACTTTCTTGGTCTGTTCTCAGTCTGAAGGATAATGCAATTAGTTAATTTCCTGTAATTAGTGCCATGAATCTGTATAGTATCTATAGACGCATGTCCTTGCAGTTGTATTGTCTTTTCTTGATCCTTTAAAGATTCTGACTTTGTTTTGCAACCGGCTTCAAATCTGAATAAAACCATGAACATTTATTTAGTCTTTTTGAAGGACCCTCAGCAGACCTTCTGAAACCTGTATAGGGTTACAAGTCGCTATCAATGTTTTCATACAGAACAGGTGTCCATTTTGTCCCACTGGGAAATTACATCATTTTCAAGGCCTATTGTAATTCATAGGTTTAAACTGTGTGTTATGTCATACTATAGAAAGGAAGCTTTGAATTGATGTAGGATATCTTTTGAATGAAAAGAAATCCACTTCCCTTATCTGTGCAAGTTATTGATCTAAAGCAGATGTTATGATCTCTATGGCACAGATGGCTTGTCTTGGTTTTGTAATTACTCATGCAAGGACTGTCTTGTGGTTCTGCAGTCCAGCTGCTTTGCCCCATTGTATTCTTAGACATTGGTGTGTGTGCGTGTGTTTGGGGGATACGCACGCGCTCTGGCAGGAGACCAAAGCTTTCCCTCCCTTGTCCAGATTTCTTGAGGGCAGATCGGGGCTCCGCCAGCAATTAACTGAAGAAATGACAACACCTCCTGTTGATAGAGGCTCCTGAAGAACCGAGGGGGAAGGGTCAACGTGCCTACGCGCGACAGCCCGCCGTTTGACCGACAAGCAAGGAAGGGCTTTTTGTTAGCACTCTCTGATTCAGCCTTCTGTCAGTGTAGATGTAAAGTAGGTCTGGAGACTAAACTGAACCGCGACCCCAGGGCTTAACACACTGGATGTCAGACCCGGGGTTGACTCCTCAACTGACACAGTTAAACGCTCAGAGCCCTGATCGGTGGCACGTTTCATCCTGGTCCATATGTTTTCCGTGCATCTAGCCCACAAAAGTGTGCTTTATAGGTCACATTTGCACATGCACATGTGCTTTTTCTCAATATGCTTTACTTGATTGACACAGATCTGGAATCTCACATCAGTCTCACACTTATATGCTGCAAATTTAGCAGAATTGTTTTTTTCCTGACAGGAGAAATTGTGTGGAAGTAGTTTATATTCATATGCAGACATCCCACCCTTTGCTTTATTTATGTAGTTAATAGTAGCCTATTTGTGCGGTGAAAGTGATGTCGTTGAGGGTGATGGAAAAAAAGTAAAGGGTCTCCACAAAATTCGAACGCAAGTGGTCACAGAAGATGCATTTGAAACGTGATAATACCAGGTGTAACTGTAATGCATCTTTGCAGGCCACTTGTGATGAGTTCACCGAAAACACATCTTGATAACACCTTTTCTCTCTCGCTCGCTCTATTTCTGGGATTTTTTTTAGTTTTGACCCTGACAGGAATTCGGCTTTGGCCAATCAGATTTCATAATTATGGATATAGATGTAGCATAATATATATTGAGGTAATTTCCTTTTCTTGACCAGC
The DNA here is from genome assembly GCF_949319135.1 of Squalius cephalus. NCBI lineage: Eukaryota > Metazoa > Chordata > Actinopteri > Cypriniformes > Leuciscidae > Squalius > Squalius cephalus. The sequence goes on from NC_137143.1 coordinate 21,339,661, forward strand.
TGCTTCCTTAGTCCTTCCTTATCCTTTCCTCTCCTCTCGCTCTGTGATTCGCTCTCTCTATCTTTATGTGATCTGTTGAGTCGCACTTCTGAGAAACCGTCTACATCACCTACCTAGAACATTCTGATCCAAACACTCTGACATTTTACACCTCTAATAGCCCTGTTGAGGGTCTTTATTGAATTACAGAGTCTGCCCGTGTTCCTGCTGCATCTAACCCCTGTGCTAGCGGCTTATTGGGCGAAACTCAGACAGCCAGGTACCCTGCTGTTAGAGATATTGTGTTTGTGTCAAGGCTGTGGCCTACCTGACATCTGCTCTGTGGTTGAACAAGGGACATGAGCTTATCCTACAGTATGACCCCTCAACTAGGCCTATTCAATGGTTTGCATAACTGATGATGTCACTCACAACCCTGTTCATGAGACACTTTCTATTAATGAAGACACTGAATCGAGCTGTATTGTAGCTGTTGTATCTAAAGTGTGGTCACATTTACCATTGCTCAGTAAGATTTTGCAGATGAAATTCATTTCAGTAGAAAGCTGCACATTCACAAATTCGAAAAAGTTCCCCATGCAGATTTCGCTAATGTTGAGGTTGCTCATGTGAATTCACTGACCAACAAACGCTGCTTGGTTTGAAAGTGACTTCTGTGAGCTGTGCTTCATACATTGCTACACTATTGTGGACAGTGGACAATGGACCTTTTGTCAGCAATACTTTGCTGAAATATCACTAATGTAACCACACCTTGAATGTAAATCTTTACATTTTTGTGTTAAAGATATTTGGATCTGAGTTAAAGCAAGGAACATAGGAACTGAAGGAAAGACTTTCACTTTAAATTGCCCAAAGGAAGAGCTTCAGGATATATGGAAGCAAATCAATATAATTGATCCGAATAGAATTTATGTTGTTTCGGGTCATAAAAAGTCTTTTTTCTTTCTTTGATTTTTTTTGCTCTTTGTGTGGCTGTTAAATAAATGTAAGAAGAGAGTGAATTGCATTATGGAAGAAAGGAAGGACTGTCTCAAGAGTCACAAGGCTAATGTGGATGTATCTGCTTCGCCTTCGGCAGCAGCTGTTCTGAAGGACCGCCATTAATATGACCCTCTGACCGGCTGTACACAGCAGGTTGAGTGAAGAGAAGGGTCTTCAGATCAATGGAGTGTGGGACAGAGAAGAACAGAATGTGTGTGAAGAGGTATGGACCTGATAAACGAAAGACCAGCTGTCCCAAAGTGCTCCCAGACCTCATAAGCAGGATCAGAGAGAACTTGAAACACACTTTCCATCATATTTGTACTTCTTACATGTCTTTTAGGTTTGCATTAGGTATCAATCTTAAAGGGGTCGTTTTAAGTCATTTACTCACTCTCTCGTCTTTCCAAATCTGTATGACTTTCTGTATGACATCCAAACAATGTGTCAATGGAGTCTAAAACAACATTGGACACCACTGATTTATATTAAAAAAATAAAAATTTCACAAAAGAAATAAAGTCGTACTGGTTCTGAACAACATGAGGGTGAGTTAATAATGACTATCCCTTTAAATACATATTATTTTGTATGGTGTTGATGTAGAGAAAACTGGCTCATTTGTGATGTATAATGCCTCTCATTGGCTTAGGAAGTGATATATCACATAAACAGATGGGAGGCGTGGGAACTACATACACTATACACCTGGAAACTACTTCATCAAGATGACTTTAACTCTTTGTTGACCTGACCAACCACTGAGAACAGGATCATTGCCAAGTGCCATTAGCTAACGTGCAGCACGCATCTTACTTGGGCGTGCTGTCTTTGAACAAGACAAAGGATGTCCTTAAAGTGTTGTTCATCATGAAATGAATATTTGGTTATATTATTTATTCCTAGAACTGTCATTGTACACTGTTCAAAAGTTTAGGGTAGGTAATATAAGAAATTAATACTTTTATTCAGCAAGGATGCATTAGATTGATCAAAAGCTACAGTAAAGACATGTAATGTTACAAAAGATTTCTATTTCAGTTCAAAGATTTCATATAAAAACCTTTTCTTTTGAATTTTCTGTTCATTAAGGAATACTGGGGGGGGGGGTGTATTGCTGTTTTCAGAAAAATATGAATTTTTTCAACATTGATAATAATAAGAAATGTTTCTTGAGCATCAAATCAGCAGAATGATTTTTGAAGGATCTTTGCAGCGAAGGAACAAATTACAGTTAGTTTCTACATTCTGCTTTTACAGTATTTTTTTGGAGGAAAAAAATGTAGCCTTGGTGAGCATTAAAGAAATCTTACCTACCCCAAACGGTAGTGAACTATTCCTTTAACTGAGAGTAAATACCAGTAAAACTGCCATTATGTTGATCTGGCTATGCAAATTGTTTTATGGTGTTTTGACACACAAACAAGTGCTCAAAAGCCGCTGGTTTACACGACCGAACATGTCAGAGTGGGATTCACTCCAGTGGGACTCACATGGACCCGTTTCAGCTCATTACTGACAGCTTTTGTATATGACCTCTCTCATAAACTTGGCAGCTCCCTGCCTTCCCAAGTGTGCTCTTCAGACCTCTCGTTAGTCTCTAATGAGCCACCCCCGTTGATTGCTGGGAAAGGAGAAAAACAAAAAAAGCAGAGGAACATCCAGTTTGTCTCATTCCACCTTTCATCCCCCCCAACCCCCCCAACACAGACAAAGGAGGCCTTACTTTGCTCAAACAGCCATAATGCTCCACTGTTGTTTCCCTTTGTTTTGTTCATGTCCTGTCCTTGAGTTCCACAAACAACAAGAGCCTTTCTATCTTTCGCAAATACATCCATATTCCTCTGCCCTTTCTTCTTCTGTCATCTCTTTCTCTTCTTCCACCCCCTCTCCCGCTCTTGCTCTTTTTTAACCCTTGCCCCTCCCTATCCCTCTCCTTTTGTGTCCCTCAAGCTGGTTTAAATATTTAAACAATGCAATTAGTGTTACACCTGATGCAATTGAAAGACGGGCCCTCTGTGACCGTATGCTTTGGCACGGCAACACAGCAGGAATGTCTTTGCTCATAACCTTTAATGTCAGCGTCAGATGAATACAGGTTTCTTAACCTCAGAACTAGTCATTGAATTTAAATCTCTGGAAGTGACTGCAGATCTGTTATATAGAGTGTACATTTGCTGTACATGTTGTTTAGCATGTTGTTCATGACATTGACAGAATCAAAACATGTTATCGGAGACGTGCTAATAATTGAAACATCACTGTTTTGGTCAATGATTTCAGGCCTCCAAAAGTTTTTTAGCTGTTTCGGCCATATATTTTCAGTTGCAGAAATTTTGGTTCAACAATAATCCAATTATATGTATTGCCACACAACTGGGCAGTTACACATTTTGTAGGTACAACTTTAAGACATACGGCTGTAATGTTGCAATCACATTATCAGTCAAATAATATACTTTTATCCTGTTAACCCCCATATCATTGGGCTTTCCAATTGTGAAATAAATTTGTCAGGGCCCAGGGGTAGTGTTGGGAAACATATTTTGTCTTGTTGCTTTTTCAAAAAATACCGGAACTGAATGATTTGCATTTTGTTAATGGTTTTCAAACATTTTATTTACCTCTTCTCAGCGGTGCCACAAAGGCACTACTGAATCTATAGCGCTACCACTGATGTACGAAACAATTACTCGTATATGCGCTTGTTCTTCTTAGTGAATCAGAAACATATAGTGCAACCTGTGTAGACCAATTCTCGAAAAAAAGTTTGCCTTATGAGCTACCGTATTACCGTATGACTCTTTTTAGCTGGCTTTTTGTAGTGAATCAGAAACATCCAGTGCAACCAGTCTGAGACAAATGAGTGAATGAATGAATCAATTAAACAGTTAATTAATACATTATTTAAATATGTTTACATTTTGTTAGTTTAGTATTTTTCTTTGATAACCATTGATAGATCAAGTCATTAAGAGGAGTCAGAATCAGAACCATAATTGTTCAGTTCATTATGATTCCCATCCCTATCACATGCATGAAGTTGTGTCAGGAAGTTTTGGCTCTGATTTAATGGTCTTTTCTCCATCTCACTGCTTCCCCAGAGGGATTTAGATCAGCTCCTTGTAATTTCTGTGCCAATCCTGAAGAACTGAAACAAACCTTTTATTTAGTCTTACTCCCCCTGTTTTGCATCTGCCAACACAACAGACGTCAGTGGAAAGGAAAAAATGTGAAACATTTCTCATAATAAGGGAAACCCTTTCTGTGCTTGGACTGTACATGATTGAGGTCACAAGCAAATGCGCTTCAACAACAAACACTGTTTAATCTCGAAGTTTCTTGATTTTTGTTACAAACTGGGGAATAGAGAAGTTGCTGCAGTGTTTTAATTTCGCTTTGCATTGAAATGAGGGATTGAGCTGTTATCTTTGCATTTGCGCTCGCTGTTATACTCCTGCTGATAGATATGCAGTCACAGAGGAGACCCCTTATCATAATTTAATGTGCTTACCATAGAGAACTAAATACCTCCAAATTGCAAATCCACCTTTGAGACACAGGATCAAGGGTCCTACTTAGAGTTAAACTGTCAATCACTTGCAGTCCTTGGCTTGAAGATGGTTTATGGTAAGCTATAGTAATTTGACTTGACCTGTCCATTTCATTTAGACAGTGAGGTTGAAAACTTTCTGATTCACTACTTTCCATCCATATACTTGTGCAAAACGATGATAAAAATGTTTGCATATACCTTGTAAATATACATTTTGGCGCAATAACTGGGAATGTTTTCTCAGGTCCTGTGACAAGGGAATCTCACTTAGGTTATTTATGCTTTAGCATTGTCATTTCTGCCCGTAATTCTTTCTGTCCCCCATAAATCCTGAAATAATGTATCATGGTTTTCACAAAAATATTAATCAGCACAGCTGTTTTCAACATTGATAGTCCGTTAGGTATGGTGTTACGGTATGGTTTGGGAACATAACTGTACAGCTTAAATCTATATTTGTACACCTTGTGTTGACAGCATTGAAAATTGTTTGGCAAGAAGAATATTTTAATCTTAATCTTCAATACTTATGAGAACTGCATTCTTAATCAGGCACAGAAAATTTTAGGGGACCAAACTCACTTCTTGTATTCACAGTATGAACTGCTTCCCTCGGGTAGAAGATACAGAGTCCCAATGTGCAAACTAAACCGGTATAAGAATTTCTTTGTACCTGTATCTGTACGAATGTTGAATAAGTGTTTATCCTGATCATTTTTAATGTAAACTTTTTTTTAAAAAATGCAGCCTTGGTGAGCATAAGACACTTCTTTCATAAATAAAGTTAAAAAAAAATTACCATTCGCAAGCTTTTGAACCATGACCATTCCATGGCATATAGAAAAAATAACAACCACATCAATTTTTTTACTAAAAGTTATTACATTGTACTTTTTTGTATACTTTTGTCAGTGTACATTTATAATGCAGCAATTTTCCTTTGCAATCCCATTTGATTATAATAATGACAAACTATTGGAATAACATTCATGACATACTTGCAATTATTGCTGCTGTCAGATTTTCCATCACCTCATTTTAATTAGACTAATCTCAGAAGGGGTTTAAATTATTAGATTGTTCTTAATGATGTTGCTAAGAAGGTGTTTGACCTTGCTAGCAGTATGTCCCACACTCCTAGATGTCAACATGCACTGAGCAATTACTATATTAAATCAAGGTAGAATGAATTATTCTTTTAATTAACCTTTTGTTTGTTTTGACTAGAAGCAAGGGGTTAAATATCTTTATCATTCAACTCTCAATCTCGCTGCCCGGCTGTCACTGGCTTTTATCGATCTCTATCCATATTAGGCTTCTCTAATCATATACAGCGAGCATTTGCATGTTGTTGACATCGTATTGATTTGTCAGTAGGTGACATGAGGGCAGGCGGGGAGTGAAAAGGGGTCCAGACGTACACGAGATTGAGACGCGGGTCGTAATGGAGAGGTCAAGCTCAGAGGGAAAGCCCTGGAGGAGGGGAGAGTCTTCCATCCCAGCCTGAGAAATGCTAAATTATCCCCCAGCTGAGAGGGGGGAGGGCAGCGCACCCGGCTGTCTCGATTTTACATACATACATGTCATGTGTTTGTGTTTTTCCTCATCGTGTGTATGCGTTTTTGTTGTGTGAGCACGCGCGTGTGGATCTTTTTCAAAGGGGGGAGGGGTCTACCCACATGGTGATTAATTATTCATAAGGTGGGCGGGGAGAAGTCAAAGTAGGAGGCGACAGACGGGGTTTGCTGTGTGTGAGGGAGGCAGAAAGAGAGAGGGAACATCAGAGACAGTTAGTAAGGGTTTGAGGAAAGGATGCACAGAGACATAACAGCCCCCACAAGACATGTCAATAAGGAACTACACACATGCTTTACTTCTTGATGGCACAGATTGTAAGCCACAGTGACCTACTCCTTTAGTCAAAGGATTTTAAACCAAGCACAACCAAGCCGGCACAAATGAAAGAGGAATCTACTGTAATAGAGATGACAGGCCAGCTCACTCATACCAGAAACGGAGACCATTTGCTTGAAAGGTAAATTGGATTTGTTTTCTTACATATTCATTGGTGTGTCTCTGTCTGGTTTCAAAAGCAGACACTGCTACAGCGGGTTGATAATTGGCCCTTTTTGTTTCTGCCTGTATGTCTCTGTTCTCTTTCATTCATTCTTGTGTGTATTTCATCCCACATGCTGACCGCATTACGCTGGGCTTTGTTGGTCTGACACGTTTAGACTTGTGGCTTATTCTAATAGTTATATTAAGCTTTTAATTCATGTAAAATATAAAATGTAAATATTTAAATGAGCAGACACATTAAATACATTAGAGATTAAATAAAATAAATATTTGACAGATTAAATTAAATACGTATTTGAGAGATTTTGTTAAGTAAATATTTGCGAGATTGGCAAACTAGGCCATTTTCCAGCAGTCTTATTAAACTAGTCAAACTGCAGAGTTATTGTCTCACTGACAATAATTGTGTGCCTTTTGGTCGGTCACTGTGGCTGCACCTTATTCTAATAAAGGGCCTTTGAGCACAATGCATGTGATTTTATGAGTTAGTCATTTCCTAAATCAGTCAGGCGCTTATTGATGAGTGGTCTGCTGCAGATGAGGACATATTGATCTCTGAGTTTGTTCTGGGCTGCATGTTGCGCGATCGGGGTCTCATAAACTTTACTGGCTCTGGCGATGACCTTTGTGAACTCTGTTGCATTGGCCTCTCGCACACGTTCTAAAGTTTTCTGTCGCTCTGCGTGTCTCGCTGCTACCACATCACTTAATGTCATCTTAGTTCTTGTCAGTCTGTAGAGGAGTCTTTGTTTTACCCTAAAATTAGACCAGAGCTGTCAGTCAGATGCATGTTGCGTTTAGCTGAGGATGTATGGAGCATGTGGCTCACGCTCAGAAGAAAACACTAATTTACTGAAGCACATACACACAACACACGCCAGCTACCCTTGACAACCTCAAGCACACCATGATTTCACTGTATGAGCTGTCATTGTCTGTTCTGTGTAGATTGATACTCTGCCGTGCTGTTTTTCTGTCTTTGTCTCAGTGTAAGTTCTGAGAGATTGTAACCATTGCAAGACCTAATTTAGATTACTTTCTAGTTATTTCCACTGACCATTAAACAGCAATCAGAGCACTTAAATGAAAGTGTTTAGGGTGTTTAGGGTTTCTTTTTTTGGTTCATTTATTTGCTTTCATTCTCAGTATAATTTTCACTTTCTCTTCATCTTGCTTTTCTCTGATTACACAATAGGGATGCACTGATATGAAAATTTTGCCTGATACCGATAACCGATAATTCTTTATATTTGAAAGCCGATGGGTGATATATTGGCCAATAAATCTAAATCCATATTTTTATATAATTTTTTAGAGCCTGATTACAAAACAAATGTCTCACCATTAAAAGCCATGTCCCAAGAACACAATTATAATGTTCTCAATATAATTTTATGTAGCCCATATGACAGACTTGCACTGCACATCACATGCTGCACATAACTGTACGTGCATGATCATATTTCAAGCAATTCAGAACCATCATGGTGAACATCTGGAGTGTCTCAGCTGAAGAAAATAATATTATTTATCGACTTTTACTTATCAGGCCTATAACGATAACATTAAAAATGAACATATATCGGCCATTACCGATATCGTGGCCGATATATCGTGCTTCCCTAATACATAGTTATTTTGTCGGTTTTGCATTTTTTAACAGTTTAAAGTTCTCAAGTATTAGTGTATAAATGTTTACTAAAAAGGGAGCATTTTATTGTGTTTTTGTCATTTTAAAAGCGTAAATATAAAGTTGAAGTTTTTTTTATACAAATCCTTCATCAAACCACTTTAGTTTATTCATTTCAATGCAACAATTTAAGTAAAAATAGATTTATAAGCGATTTATACCAAATTTTGTTCTGCAGTGTTTGTACAGACAGGTAGTCCCCCCTCCAAACTCTTGCGATTGGTTAAACCAGAATTTGCCAGATGTTGGACCCCACAGATATTTTGAATATTTTGAAAGTGCCACAGTGTTTAGTATTTTGTCGTAAGTCAAATGGCTTACGTGTTGTCTGTCTATTTATTTCGGGGAAGAATTACGCAATTCCGTCAAACATTCTCATTTCATTATTGTAATATGCGCTGTGGTGAAAGCAGCTGTTTAATATTTACAACATAGCAGTCACATGTGCAATCAGAAAACGGCCATTTGGCTGTCCAGACTTTGATGTCTTCCAGGAAACATCAGCTTTCATTGAGCCGATAAGAAGCATTCACATGTGGCTGATGTCGACATGTCAGGATTTGTTCTGCCATGTGTATCTCTGCAACACATATGGGAATAAATAGGCCAGTGTCATTTTACAAAACAGCTTCTGTCACAGCTTAATGTAAATATTGTTAGCGAACTAGACCAGAACTAGATACATGTCGAGCGATGGTCTGGATCAGGGATGGGCAACTTCGGTCCTGGAGGGCCACTGTCCTACAGAGTTTAGCTCCAACCCTGAAAAAATCACCTGCCTGTAATTTTCCAGTAATCCTGAGGACCTTGATTAGCTTGTTCAGGTGTGTTTGATTAGGGTTGAAGCTAAACTCTGTAGGACAGTGGCCCTCCAGGACCGAAGTTGCCCATCCCTGGTCTGGATGAATGCACCTGAAAAGGAGCAAAAACATCTCAGGCTTGTGACAATGACATTATGACGTTGTGTAATATCATCAGCGCTGTTGAATCAGCCATACAACCGGACATGCAATACAAGGGGCTGATTGTGTAGATCTGTGTGTATACTGTATGTTTGTGTTTCTGTGTATGGGGGGCTGAAAAGCCCAAACTTTTGTGTGGGCTGAACAGGAGGAGGTTAATGTGCTCACAGATAATGCACAGAGATGCTCTTTCACTGTAAATATTTAGACTGAAGGCTCAAAGACCCATCAATTCCTCCCAGGGACATAAAAAAAAGAAAGAAAAAAAACTCATTCCAGCCTTAGCACACACCTTCAGATTTTCAGAATTATAACTAGTTTCAGAAGAAATATAGCATGCTGCTTAATGCATACTGTGCAGCGTGTGTGTTTGTGTGTGCTAAGTTCATAAATATCCAATAAAAAAGAAGATTCAAGATCTATATTTTTTTTTGGTCAGGTGCATTGCATTATGGGATACAGTTTTCCATGCAGTTTTCCATACATGCATTGCTGTATAGTAGGTCAAATGTAGTCTGCCATCCCGATATTCTATGTTGAAAATTTGGATACTGTTTATATATATATATATATATATATATATAAAAAATAGTACACAAAAAATAGTAAGCTTAATATTCTAATATGCTATTCTTAACATAGTCCTGGTCTCCTAGCCAAAGTAGAATCAAGCCTGATTTTCTACCAATAGAATGCGCTCTGATTGGATAAAAAATATGAGTTACTTTGTAAAGTCACTGTCTGAATTCAGTTATATACTTCAATAGAATTTATGCTGCCTTTCAGAGTGGATAAGTACCTGTGTTATAAAATTAAAAAGCCATTTACATCCTGAGTTTGGGGCAGACGTAGATGGATTGTTCCAAAATGTCTCCAATTAGCCCAGGTCTGTGTTCTTTAAAAAGCCTTCTGCTTTCCATAATGAGAGATTTAGCTCTGGTGTGTGACACTGGCGATGCTCTTCTGGAGTATTAATCGTTTCCCTTGTGTTAGTGTCAACTCTAGCTAAGCGCTTCTGCCACCTGTGTGGTGCTGAGTGAATCTACATAGTCTGTTGTGCCAATCTCAGCAGAATTACCATCATATGCAGCATAATTACACCCACAGCATTATTCAGCTGTTAGTCAGCACTTCCAGACCTTTAAATTTAATGTAATAGTCTTACAACTAGGCTACAGTAAGATCATACTGTAAGAACTGAGATTGTGATGAGAATATGAAGCCAGATGCTCGAATCCCAGATGGGGAACAGTTGTTGGACCCTTGAGCATTGCGCTTGGACTGCATGATTTTTTTTTTTTTTTCTGCTGAAACTGTGTGAGTGAATAAATAACATAAGGTGATGTAATTTAATATCATGCTCATTGCCCTGGTTTCATTCAAAAACATACTGAGGAACATGGAAAAGCTATAAATGTTCTTGTTTTGCCAAGATCACCAGAGGACCAAGGCTAATCTAAAGAGACTTGGCTGTGGGATTAGATGGAAAGTCTACAGTATTAGCACACCATCAAAAGCTTGAATATATTTCTGCTTTCCTCGATTTTTGATCCATTCATAGCCATTATTGTAGCTTGAAGCTGTCAGGGCATGTTTTATGGATGTTACATGATGGATGACGACAGAAAAATGTTGCTAGCATGTTGAAATTATCCACGCGCATTTCATGTGACTGTAAGAGATAGGCTGTATTACATGCCTATAAAATCCACCAAAAATGAGAGGAATAAATTCAGAGGTACGATTAACATGTCTCTAAAAAGCACTGACCTGAATTATGACCTTGTTGCCTCATGCACACATTCACAGCGCCTGAGGGCAATAGTACGAGCTGAAGCAGACATGAAGTTCAACAGAGGTTGGCATGGAATACTGATTCATCAGAAGTCAGTTCACTACGATTTGCTGGTGTCTTTAGATCTGACTGAAGGGTGAATCTTGAGGCTTTAGGTTTTAGCATAAACTACAGAATTAAGAAAGCACCCTAAATAGAATGCGCATATATTATCGTCAGTGCCTGAATGCACCAACTGCGTAGACCCTGTGGCGTTTGGAACAGGTTCAGTCGGAATGGTTTAGGACAGGGATGGTCCTCCACAAAGATGGTCTTCTCTCTGCTTCAGGGGCTTGAAAAACATCTCATGAACCCTTTGGGTCCTCTGAGGTGAAGCACAAAGTAATTAGCTGTATTTTTGGGGATTGTCTCTTTGTTTGAATATGATTAGCAAAGAGTGTTTGTGTGAAATGTGTTTGAAGTGTGATTATGGGTTTCTTAGCAGCATGCTTTAAAGCTGTGTTTTCTTTGAGGAGCCTTTGTTGAAGCATTTGTACCACAAATATCCACAACACCAAACTAAAAATGGGTTAACTTTGACCATTTGTTAAATATTTAACATATAGTTTATTTTAAATAACTGATTATTATCAGCCCAAATTAATGTACAATTCTATTTACAAATTTTAATAGGGATGCCCGATATATCGGCCACCATATTAGGGCTGAACGATATTCTGTTTTAACATCGACATCGCGATGTGCGAATGAGCGATAGTCACATCGCCGGAACATGCGATGTGAAGGGTAGCACCCATGGTGTATTGAGAGAACGGTAGCACACAGTAGGCCTAAACACGAGTTTGTTGTATGGCTTTTTGCTGGGGTGACTTGCACGTTCCCGCGTGCTTGCACAGTGATTGGTTCGCTATGCCGCCGCTCACCGCGCTCACAGCCAATATTCACTGGCATCCTATAGCTAAAAATGGGCGACGAAGAGGATCCGCCGCAAAAAAGAAAAAAAAAAGAAAAGATTTCGTACCAAAAAGAAAGTCAAAATCAGCTATTTGGGACTATTTCATCTACAAAAAAGAGGATGTTGACCAAAAAGAGGTACTTTGCTGGAGTATTATAAAGTTGTGGATGGTTGTCTTTTTTAAAAAGTATTTTATTTTTCGTGTTCGCATTTATGAGGAAAAAACAATGTTACGTGACAGTTCTCCATTACGGACGCGACCGTAATGAAAGCGGCACTAAAAGACTGCTTTAAAACTTTCACAGAGACCTCAAACAGAAAGCACAAAGCCTTTCTTTAAAGCGAATTTCGTTTTGTATTAATTGTATCTTAATTTTAATTAGTGTTTCATTATCCAATTTCCTGGATTTAATAAATAAAAAGAAAATATAACATAATCACGACACGGAGGCGCCAGCGCCTGAATCCATGAACCGAAACTCAGCGTATAAGGTAGCCTACTCGCCTCACACACCTAAAAAAATATATATAAATATATCTATTATCTACAAAAATCTCTACTTTTAAACAGAACCATTCAAAACAAAATAATGTAATCCGTATGAAAAGTGCATTTCTCTCCCACGCGATCACTACTGCGAAGATAAAGATCGTCAACTTCATCTTTACAGAAAACACTTGTTTATTAATAAACAATTAAAATGTCAATAACAATAAAAATTAGAACGTATATGTTCTAATTTTGGAATAAAATATTAAGTGGCCTTTTTGTCACTTGTAATGAAGCTTGCTTAGTGAAATTATTAATATCATGGAATGGTAGGCTAATTATTGACTTTAGCCTGGATTGATGGCACGCAATATCGCAATATATATCGTTGGGAAAAAAATATCGCTATGTAATTTTTTTTCCAATATCGTGCAGCCCTACACCTTATCAGTATCGATACGAAAATTTAGCTGATATATTCTTTAGCTGCGACACTTCTGTTCGCCATGATGGTTTTGAATTGCTTGAAATATGCTTGAAATATGATTGAAATCACTTCAAGAAAGAAAAAAAATCTGTTAAGTTTAATGTGCTTTGCAAGTTTGTCAAATAGGCTCCATAAAATTATAATGAGAACATTATATTTGTGTGCTTGGGACATGGATTTTAACGGTGAGACTTTTGTTTTTGTAATCAGACTCAGAAATTACATAAAAATTGGGATTTAGATTTATCGGCCAATATATTGGTTATCGGCTTTTAAATATGAATAATTATTGATTATCGGTTATCGGTATCGGCCAAAATGTTTGTATCGGTGCATCCCTACATTTTTATTAACTTATTTTAACTATATATAATTGTAATATTTATTATACAAAACATACTTTTAATTACTTTAAAATAATTTCTATGTAATTTATTTTTTATAGGTTTAACCATTATAAAATTATAAACCTTGGAACCTGCTGAAATGGGAATAACCCCTGATTGTGAATCACTTTTCTATGTCTTGTATTAATTCCACTGCAAAATTTGAGGTGCATTATTTATTACTCAAGGAGGTTAAAACATCATGTCTGCTCTTTGTCTGTATGAGGAGGGACATATTCTCCATTTTCATCTCGTTCGTTGGTTGGCTTTCTCTATTACGAGAGCTTTAATGGCAGCGTGTGTCCAGAATAATCACAAAAGAATGAAAAGCCCACCCTCCAAAATTAGCTCCAGGGGCGTTTCTTGTAGTTGTTATTTTGCGGTGGATAGATTTCTGAGGTTTAATTAATGAATTTGTCAGCAGCTCGTCTCTCGGACCCCCCTTTTCTGTCACACACTCATTCACACATAGACTCAAACACACATGCAAATTCAATCAAACGCACACGTATGCATGCATGCATACTAATAGCCGTTTCTTATCATCTAGTGAACGAGAGTCTCTAGAGACTATATTCACACCTATCACAATATCCACCAATCCCTCCTTATGATAAGTGCGAACGGAGGAGGAGCAAAAGACACGGGGAGGAGTGGGGGACCCATGTCCCAGGAGGTGGGATGGCACAGCAACAGCCATTAAGAGATCCAGAATGTATTTAATCACCACGGTAACCCCAGGCAGATGGACCCATCCAGGAAATGAGTCCCAGCAGCTATTTTTGTAACCCATCACTCCTAACCACTGTGCATCTTCACTGCAAAAAAAAAAAAACACTGTGTGCTTTTGTCTGTTTGTTTTTTTTTCCCGTAAAAATATCTAAACATTGTTGAGAGTGAGCAGCAAAATTACATTAATGTTATATTAAAATGTATTCTTATAAACATATCAATCATTTTTGCAGTTGTACCTTGATGATATTAGATTGAATGAGTTTTATAATACATCAATATAGTCAGTTCATCAGCGGGAAAAATTAACTTTTTTTTTCATCCATGACCTTTAAGGTATTTCCTTAATGCTGTCAATAGAAGAGGGTTCATCGTGAGCTTCACAGGAATCAGCATGCATTAAATATTTATGACTGGCCTGTATGTGACCTCTCAATCTATATGTATAAAACATACAGAATACAGTGTCTAAGGCTAGTTTATGCCGTCTATTTGTTTTGAATTCACTAAAGCTGTTCCAAAACTGCTTAAAAAGGGAAGTCATTCAGAAATGTATTGTCTGGAACTTTTTTAGCGGGGGTGGGGGGTTTGACCAGAATCCTGTTCTGTGCAGCAACACACATCTGCTGCACATCTAATGAACCCGTATTACTTAGTATCGCGGCAACGGCACAGGTGCGTTTTACACCGTTTTCATTTTTATGCCTGCGTAAGCCTGTCGTTCGAGTCTGATTTAACCACATGGTGTCTAACAGACCTGATAATGTAAATAAAAGGGCTGTACATTTTGTACCTTCCCTTCTTGACTTAAAAAAAAACAACAACCACCAACCCTTAACGCACACGCACGCGCTGGCTTGGTAATGGGGATAGTACACACCTCCTCTGGGACGAGCTTTACACTCAAACACATATACACACAAACACCCCTCACCCGATGCTGTTGCTATGGAGCCCTAGCGACCTGGTCATCTACCATTGGCCACGGCAGGAACTCGGGTTTGGATAATAAGCTATTGGGTTGCGTTTGTGTTCAGATGGGGGAAGGAAGAAAGTGAGAAAGAAAAGAAAGATAGAAAGAAAGAAATGAAGTAACTTAGAAGCATATAATAGTTTGTGTGAATTGGTTACTGGGTCATTAGCAGTGTTTTGCAGGAGAGCTGGGTTTGGGTGTGTGCTTGGTAGGATTCGCTCCCGAGGCACAAACTCATCTCATCTTATTGAGTTACAGGACATCCACACAGAAAAACAGATTTTTATAATACACTTAAACAGAAGAAATTAGATCAAATATAAAATCAATACAAAAACATATCAAAGAAGGTTTTATATTGGCCTGTTTACTTGAATGTGTGACCTTTTTTGCGATTGAATAAATACTGAATTAAACAGTGCAGGAGGAAATGAGAGGAAACCGAATGTGCTGGCGGAGATTAGACAGAATCCAATTTCACTTTAGAAGGGAAGAGACTAAAGCTGTGCTGAAAGGGTGTAGGAGGGTGGTCTACTTTAAGGGTTATAGGAGAGGAAGGGGGGTCTTAAATATTTCAGATGTGGCACAGCGTGTTTTGGACATGAAGTAGGCAGATAAAAAACACTGCTCTTACGTGATGAACAGTGAACAAACTAAGAAACATCTCCCTTTATATATCTGTTTCAGAGCATGTAATGGTGTACAAAATTGGCTATTCTTTGGGAAGCCCTGAATTATTTGGCTTGTTTCGGGTTCTCCTGACCCCATCAGACACATTTCTTTGGTGGCATTCACATAGGGAAGAAAATATAAAGCACTTTTAATAACAGAGATCTCTCAGATGGTGGTTAGATTTGAATGATTAGCTAGGGTTATATAAAAGAGTTTGTGTATGTGTGGTGAAAGTCTCTTCAAGACACTTCAGACTTCTTTCAAAAACACTTAAAAAAATCATACCGTCCATAAACATTTGAGCGGTATGGTATAAGTCGATATTGCGAAATCATTGTAATATGCTAATTTGATGCTCAAGAAACATTTAATATTATTATCAATGTTGAAAAAAGTTTAATTTTTTTTTTTTGTAGAATTTTTTTTCAGGATTTTATGATGAATTGAAACGTCAAAAGAACAGCATTTATTTAGAATAAAAAATTAGAATAAAAAACTTTTGTAACCTGAATGACTTTCACTTTTGGTCAATTTAATGCATCCTTGCTAAATAAAAAATATATATATTTCTGCCAAAAAAAATCTTACCGACTCCAAACAGTAATCAACAATCTTTAAAGTAAGTAAAAGTATTTAAGTCTTTGACTTTCATGCGGTTAAGCCTTCAGGTCATTTAAAACCAGTGCTGTCAAAAAATGTGTTTTTACATTTTTTTTATTTGTCACCACAAGCTCTTCAGAGCATCATGACCCAGATCTTCTCCTTGCCGCAAGGATCCTCCTCGTGCCACCTTCAGTAGAGTAGGTCAGCATCTGGCAGTTTCCGGTAAAAACATCCACACAGTAAAACAACTGCTCTTGCCTCTTCTGCTCAGGAGGAGAGTGGTTGTATGAATCCACAGGATAACGTTTATGTCTCAAAGGTGTCATTTTCCAGATTTTTGCAGGTGTACATTATTTCTGGATTTACATCAGGTAATAATTGACAGCAATGAGTGGGAGGAACAGGCAGAGGAGGAAGAGTTTCGGCTCTAATCATGAAGAGGCGGGATTGATTTATCGTTCCCCTTAGGGCTGGAGATATGCCTCTTTCACTCCATTCCTTTTCCACCATCTTCATCCCTCCCTCCTCCTCCTACTTCCTCTCGCTTTCCACCAAACTCCCTCTCTTTCTGTTCCTCCATGGTCCCCCTTTTCTCCGTCCCCTCCCTTCCCTCTCCCTGCCACCCCCTCCCCACATCTATTCTCTCCATCCTCTCTCCTGGTATAACTAGGTCATTCTGCAACATTGAACCATCGCTCCTGCCAACCATGAGATCCACACAGCTCTCCGCCCTTCTTTCTTACCTTCCCTGAAGTCTTCGTAACATATCTAATTTATTTGTCCCTTTTTTTTTCTTTTTTTGTGCATCTTTAGTGCAAGTTTTGGTTTCATTTAAAGCATAGGCCTAAGTGTGTCCATAACCATCCACAACCAAGCTTTAGTAGGATGACGTTGCATATTTTTTTCTTTAAATCTCTGGACTGTTTGTCCATCTGTGTAGGCTGTTATTACTGTGGTCCTCTGACCTGTAAAGGCTAAAAAGATCCACTAATGGATGATGTCAGAGGTCAGACAGGAAGTGTATTCCATAAGGAGCAGATGTTACCGGACAATATGAGATAGTTAGGTGACAAACAGACAATAGATGTGTCTGTTAAACAGTGCGCTTCAAGGGAGGTAGAAAAAACCTTTTGTGACCTCCTGGCAATAGCGGCTCCTGACAGTAAATTTAGTTAGCTAGTTAACTAGGTCTTAGCAACAGTTTATGATAAACATTTTGTAAGCTTTACATTTAATCGCTGAACACATGCAGAACACTTTTAGCAGAGGTTGTGTTATTTAGCATAACGTTCTATCTGACACACGCATATAACGCTATCTTAGAATCAGTGTTGCAAAGTCTGTGGTTTTTCCACGTAATTGGGCTACTTTTGCACTGTTGCTGCGGTTGTTTATTTTTTGTCCTTGGATTTATGCGAACTCGATTTTTATCCCCCGGAACTAGTTTAGGCCCGTGATTTGGTGGATTTCTAATAGCAATTGGCCTGGTTTTGTTACGAAAACCTGGCAACCATGAATTTCCTTGAATTTTCCGGATTTCTGTGTTTTCACTGTAGGGGGCGCTATTACACATCTTCTGAAATATTACTGAATCTCCTGATCAAAACATGTGAGGAAGATGTAGAAACAAGGGATATCATATGTAATCATATGCAAATGTAAAATAACGCAGTCATCAACATCTGTCTAATGTTGTTTTGCCTCAACATTACTTGCCTCCGAATGTTGTTTTAAAATATTACAAGTTGTGGAGGAATTCCAGTTAGGAAAAGAAAGTCACGTCTGTTCTCAAACATTAACAAACACAACTGAACTTTATAAAGGATATTCACATGAGCACGTTTAAACTAAAGTATTTATACTTTCATTCATTTGATGCGCTACTCCACATAGGAAGAACAGATCTGCCAACTAGTAACTGACCTGATGCAGACTAACGTTGAGGTTTATGTAAGCCAAGGTATTGTGAAAATAAGCAGGGCAGTTTGAAATCTGTACCATAATACACACCTGGCGAAGCCATGCACTAAATTTTAATATATCCTGCTTACTTTACGACTTAAAATAGTCCAGAGAATCTGAAAAATATTTGTTGCAAAATGCTAAACAAATTGACAAATTTATTATTGATTCAGTTTATATAGAGGTCTATGTTTTGGATGAATTTTTTGGTGGGGCACTGCCCAACCTTACAGATGAGCTGCGGCTGCCTCCTGGGAAGAGGTCTAGTGAAGTGTGAGCAAGACTGTGTATGATTGCATGACTGACTGCTTGTCTGGTTGTCAGTGAAAGCAGTTCAAACCACCTTCCTCCCGGCTTTTGTGTTGTTTTTGGTTTGACATGTCCTCATGCCTGTCCTTTACGTCAGAACTGTCCACATTTGACACACAAAGCTACACAACTGTTATCTTCACCATTTCAGATCTGACTTTCCTGAATTGCCAGCTGTAGAGAGTCGTTTTCAGCACAATATATCGTTCAGAAAGATGGATCGTTCAGAAAGACATTAAAGGGATAGTTCACCCAAAAATGAAAATTCTGTCATTAATTATACTCACCTTCATGTCGTTCCAAACCCGTAAGACTTTCGTTCATCTTCAGAACACAGATGAAGATCTTTTTGATGAAATCTGAGAGCTTTCTGTCCCTCCATTGACAGTCTACGCAACTACCACTTTGACACTTCAAAAAGTTCATAAAGAGATCATAAAACAAATCCATATGAATTAAGCAGTTTAGTCCAACATTTTCTGAAGAGACACGATCGCTTTACAGTATATGATGAACAGATTGAATTTAGGCTTTTATGCAGTAGGTGTTTGGGGGGTTGCCAGGTGGTTGCTAGGGTGTTTATATTGGCATGTAGCTATGCATGGGTTGCTATAGTAGGTGGCTGATAGGATGTTCTGGGTGTTTTCTAGGGTGTTCTGATTGTTTTTGGGCATGTTGCTATGCAGTTACTAGAGTATTCTGGTTGGTTTCTTACTGGTTGAAGTAAAAAATAGCCCACATGCAAGTCTGTCTGATATTTTGGCCACTAGAAATAGCTTGAGTCACTCCCTCAATATAAATCTGCGGGATTATTTTGCCCATTTTATTGTCTGCCAGGCAAAAAAAAGTAATAGCACACCTCTCCTCAGCAAGCTATATGATATATCATTCATATTCATAGCACAAAGTGTTAGCAATTGTGTTAGGTCAAATGTTATGAAGCAAAGTATTGTAGACATCTCAGAATTGTGCAACTGGGAAATGTACAGTAATGGACACAGACAAGCTGTCCCCAAGTCGTACATCTCTAGCATGTCTCGAGCATGCTCACATCCACACAGTGTGTATTTCCTTCTCCTGCTCAGCGCCTTTAATGTCCGTAGAGATCAGTCTGTGCAGCGTGCCATAGGAGAACGAGACGTCAGCAGGATTCACTCTCTATCAGCACTTCATCCATGGCTCTATATTATTATTCACGTCTCTCTCACTGTCTTCTTTTTCACCGTTCTTTCCTCTCTCAATATTGTCAAGTCAGGAAAGGCCTTATAGTCCCTCTGTTTGACAGAGGTCAGGCTCCCATGCCTCAGAGGTCAAGATTACACAGCGCCTGTCCAGTACTCTGTAATCTCAGCTGTCTTCAGGACCACAGATTTAGATGGTACGCTTAAGTGAAGTGGAATGCCTCATGTTACAGTAAAGCCTTATGTCTGCAGGCAGAGGACACTAAGTTTTGCTTCTATGTTACTTTCTCTATTAAGAACCAGTGGTATGTCGGTACCAACTACAATTAGAGCAATAATAATAAACAAATGCAGGTGAACAGAAAAAAACATCATGAACCCCCTTTTTTGTCTTCACAGGTCTTAGAAGTCTCTGCCATCATCAGCCTCGACATTGACCAAATTTCCAACCCCTTTGTGTAAGTTTATACCTATTATCTTGATTGCTCTGCAGCTATTTTCTTTTATGGTCGATTACACCATTTTTTGATCATTGGCCATTAAAAAGTATTTAATTGCAGATTGCTGTGATTGATTGATTTTATTTTAATTTATTTATATTTAATCACAGAATGCTGTGATTGACCAGTAAGAATCAACTCTCGAGAGCCGTATTATAATACAAAAGAATATTAATCAACTGTGT
Source organism: Squalius cephalus (assembly GCF_949319135.1). Taxonomy (NCBI): domain Eukaryota; kingdom Metazoa; phylum Chordata; class Actinopteri; order Cypriniformes; family Leuciscidae; genus Squalius; species Squalius cephalus. Next base: position 21,360,162 of record NC_137143.1, read on the forward strand.
TTATTCATTTAAATGCTGCTTAAAGGGATAGTTCACCCAAAAATGAAAATTCTGTCAGTAATTACTCACCCTCATGTTGTTCCAACCCCGTAAGACCTTCGTTCATCTTCGGAACACAAATTAAGATATTTTTGATTAAATCTGAAAGTTGTCTCACTCCTCCATAGGCTTCTAAGGGACTGAAACTTGCTGGCCCAGAAAAGGTATTAAAGACATCGTTAATATAGTCCAAGTGACTCCAGTGGCTCAATCTTAAGTTTATAAAGCGACGAGAATACTTTTTGTGCGTAAAAACAAACAAAAATAACGACTTTATTCCACTTTTCATTTCCTTCTCTCTGGGCCTCGGGTCTTTTCACGTAGTGTTTAAGCGTAGCGCGTCTGTGTTGCACGTCACCACGTATCACACATGACCAGCGTCGGCCAATAGTGAGCCTACGTGGTGACGTGCAACACAGACGCGCATACGCTTAAACACTACGTGAAAAGACCCGAGGACCAGAGAGAAGGAAATGAACAACATGAGGGTGAGTAATTACTGACAGAATTTTCATTTTTGGGTGAACTATCCCTTTAAAGTAGCTTATATTTTTTAATATCAGATGGCCCTGTGATGTCGCTGTGAATGCTCATGAATGAATCACATATAAATACATATTCTAGTGTTAACAGTGTCTGTGGGACACATAAGTATGGAAAATCTCCTCCATGCCCTCAGGGAAAACGAGTGTAAAGTTTTTCATGTCTATTGAAAATGGAGTGTTAAAACGTGCATATGGTGTGTGTAAGTGACAGCTGTAGGGGGCATCTAGTCCAGCATCCTCAGACTCTGTCTCAGTGAGGAACAGTGCTGAAGGGGGCCCGAGGAGGAGTGAGTGGGGCGTCTGGGCGGAGAGGCACGGCTCCACTGAGGGTAATTGGCTGTGATGGGCATGTGAGTATTTATAGAACGGTAGTATGGGTAATGTGTGTGCGTGTGTTTGGATGAGAAGACTGCCTGGGGCTGTACTACCATCAGCACACTAGGGACATAAAGAGAGAGAGACAGAGATATGAAACCCCAGACTGCTAGACCTTCAACCTACAGTGGCACCAAGGACATTTGCCCTCACAGTGCCATTTAGTTTTCAGGTTTTTTTCTTTTTACAGATATGCATCAAGTTGTTTTAATTGCTCATTTACATTGCGTTTAGACGTGAAAGTTATTAGAATTAGATTTTAATACTGACGCTAGCGGCTGCGGTCTTTAGCGTGCCCGTCTCCCACGTTGGAGACCCCGGTTCCAAACCCGCTTTGAGCGGGTTGAGTGGGACCGGTTACACACATGCATTACAAAAGACTTTAGTCCAATCAGATGCGAATCCCCTCCCACTAATACCACCTACAGCCGACCACCAAGTACTTTGGCAAAACAGGTTTATAATAAAGCCTGTTGGCTTTTCAATAAAAATGAGACAAGCCCTTCGATATTTCCCACCCAAAATTCCTGCTTCTTTTTTTATAATTTTAGTTATGGGCTTTAATTATTTATCATTTTAGTTTTCGTGTCTGCACTGATCAGATTTTTAAGGCATTAATCTTAAGACGTTATTCCATGAACACCACCAAATATTAAATTATTTTTTGTGTGTCTTTAGAAACTGTGACATCAAATGTAGGCACTTGAATTTAATGAACATTGCTTAAAAATATTGTGGGTATTAAAAATAAATTAGGTAATTTTTATTCTGCACCCGATATTCGCTTCTGGAAATAGTCACCATTTATTACGCTGCATTTGACTAATTCAGAAAAGTAATTTAATGGAATTTTAATGTCCTTCACATTATGTTAAAATATGTGCATCTTAGGTTTATCGTAATGAGATAGAGGGACTATGATTTCAACCATTTGCATACTGAATGGCATTTTCTTTTAATGTTTGGAATAATTGTGAAATAAGAGGAGAATCAGATACAAATGTTTAGACTTAGGTCAGATGACCAGAAATTGGATATGTTTAGATTTAGAACCGTATATGAAAGTGGCCCAAATCGATACACACACAAAAAAATTTGCTTTATATATTTTTGTACTGCTTACTCCCATTCAAAAACCACCACATATATTAAAAGTCATATTTGGTGAAAGTTTAAATGAGGGCATGTTCATTCTCTTTCCCAGGCTACTAGATGTCTTGGTGAAGTTTTAGTGCAGCTATGAAGTGCATCAAAACTATTTCAAAATGCATCACTTTTCTCAATTTTCCAGCAGGTGCTGTTGCCATCATGCATTAATAAGCTGTGATAACCGTGACCATTAACAAGTGAAGAGTCAGACACTATGCCCACTCACCTGCTCTGATGGAGCTCAAGTGGGTTTCAGGACTATTATGTTGTTAATCACTGTTTCAGTTCCACACTGAAGCCCACCTCACCTCACTCCCCTCATCCCTCAAGCCATTTGGCTAAAAACACTCCTTCTGAAGGTTTCTGTTTTTCTGCAGTAAAAATGATATATATTTTTTTCTGGTTGTTGATGAAAGAATACTAACTTGAAACATGGATGCATCTAGACATCAATGCAAATATGAGCACACATGCTGTTTAATTATAGCATTAATGACTCCCAGAATGCAGTTGATGAGCTGGTGTTAACATAATTAAATGTGAGATCTAATTTAAAAATAATTTAACTAAGGGTAAGAGTTAACAAGGGTCTAGCTGTGATACCAGGTTGCATACCAGTTTCCAAAATGAACGTCTCCACACAATGGCAGGTAAATTTAGGTCCATAAATATTTCTTAGAATTTTTCTCTATGAATATATAATTTTCTTTTTCTTTCATAATTTTTTTTCTTGCATATTCCCTTGCAGACCAAACAGGACATTACCTTTGTATCACCTGTACCTTTGAACCTTGTAGTGTTTGTTTTCATGTAATTTTTTTTTTGCCTTAAAGGGGACATATCATGCTAAATCCACTTTTTTAGCCCTTAAATGCATTTTGTTGTATATTTGGAGTGTTTAGAAGTACAGAAAATTTGAAATTATTCTCTTCAGGTGCTTCGTTGATATCTTTATATTCTGTTTTGGCCTTATTTTTCAACCTGTTCCGATTTTTCTGTTATCTATGACGTTTTGTGAACTATTACGTCACAGTATTTGCAGCGGAACTGCCAAATAAGGACATTGACTTCCAGCCCAACACTTCGAGCAATCCGCCATTTTTATTTCTCGCTGCAATTTTGTAGTCCAAGCTAAAAGATGCAGAAGTTACGAGAGGGTAAGTTAAAATGTTCGGTTGTTGGATGTAGTAACCCACACGCTTCATTACACCGTCTAATGTAGATGAACTGCCGCGCTTGTGACAGGGCGCATGTTTAACTGAAAGAACGAGCAGAGAGAGAGAGTCTTGCCGCTGTCTTGCTCTCTCTCCCTCGCTCATATTAATCAAAATAAATCGACACGGTGGTAAAAGGTAGGAAGACCAAAGTTTCATATGTAAATACAGTAACACACCATTGCGATACATCCATATGAAGACGTTGTTCTGCAGGTTCGTCGTCTTCATTTTCATCTCGCTCCGGCTCCGACTCTGGCTCGAACATGTAAGGCTGGCTGGACAAGTCTTCCGTTGTTGACATTTTGTTAATAACGTGTCAATAAAAAGTTTCTGTGCCGCTAGATAATCCTATCTCTGCTATCAAACTACAAAAATGGCCGAACGGGGTGTAGTTGAACCGAGTGTCACCTCTACATCCTGGAGAGGGGGCGGGGTATGAAGTGTCTCAATTGTATTTAAAGAGACCGCACCAAAACGAGTTGCTCTCAGACGCACATCAGAAAAGGGGTAGAAAAGGGGCCCGTGGAGCTATAATAATGAGGAATTCAGACCCAAGCATTGCAGTTCCGCTTTATATAGACTACAAATGTATGATTTATATGTAAAAAGGAACGATTTAAAAGCATGATATGTCTCCTTTAATGTGTCATAGAAGCCTGTTTATGCCTCACTGTACAATATAAACCAGATAATTGTCAGTATTTTTTTTTGCATTATTTTAATAATTTAATAATATTTTAAATTGTTATTTTTTCTGGAATTTAGTTCTTCAACTTCAACTTATTTTATTTCAGTTAGTTCCCAAAGCAACATTTCAAAAAAAAAAAAAAAAAAAAAAAAAATATATATCTAATGGGTTTTTTTTTTTTTTTTTTTTTTTTTTTTTCAATGAACAAAAATTAGTTTTGATAGTTTTAGTTAATGATAACAACACTGGTTATTGTAAGATAAAGTGAAAATCAAGAAATAGTCACATTATGAGATGCAATTACAAGAAATAATTACTGTCACAACTATCTTATTTTTTAAACAAAAGGTGAAAATGGGCTTCCATAGTCATGAAAAGTTTGGTGCAGTTATTAAGTCATTGTGTCATTAAGCTTTGTTTTAGTAGACCATTTGTATCTTTTTGATGTGATTTGCTTGAGTCGGCGATTCAATGGTTATTTTCAAGTTCTTTTTATTTTAATTTAGTGCTGGTTATTGAATTATAGATCTTATGAATTAAATGAAGGAGATTACTCAGTGAGTGACTAACCCATGTCTTGTCTTGCCTTTGGCAGGATGCAAACCCTGTTCCACTCCGTCTAGGATGTGTGCCACGAGTCATTGCTGGGGTCACAGAGGGGGCTTTAACACATGCTATTAGGCCACATGCTTCTCTGTAATCTCAATATACTACAGCTCACCGAGCACAAAACACTTAATCAGATGTGCCTATATCTCTTGTTCGCTCCATTAGAATAAACTGAAAAGCCTCTGTAGGATGTGGGGGTGAGACTGGCGATGCTGTTGGTTTCCTTGAGTCTTTTAACTATTTGGGTTAGATTATTCCTGTTCTGACATTCATATTGGGGGTTTCTCAGACAGCAGAGCCTGCCAAATAACTCTTGCCAGAGCTTCGTCCTGGAGGCATGTATGCTATATAAATGTGTGTATGTGCGTGTATGCATATGTATCAGATCTATTATGGAAAGTCTCTTTTACCTTAACAGCAGAGTGGTGAAAGATCGAGCATTTTTCTGTAATTGTGCTTATGGGATTTCAGGCAGCCAAAAAAGTTTTGGCTCTTTGAAAGAGTTTGATCGAGAAATAAAAGGATGCTGGGGTCCCTGGGCTGACAGTGACCTCTGTGGCAGATTTTTTCTGGCTTAAGCCCATCTTCTCTCCAGGCCTCAGACTGTCTCTCTTTCTAACCACCTGGACTCTGTTATGACGGGTATGATGGTCAAGATGAAGGACATTTTTTAGACTAGTTCACTGCATCTTTCTAGTTTTTTGTGTATTCTCAATCTTTGTCTCATCACATACATTAAGTCTGGATTAACTAGTTAGAAGTAGCAATGCTACTAACATCTGTATTTTTGATTAGTGTTCTTATAACTCAATGGTTTTCAATACAAGGAAGCTTTCCTGTAACAAGCTGCTTTATCCATAGCAGTGTAGCTAGTTTTTATAGCAATGCAAGCATGTTTTTTATTGTTATAACTTTATAAAATAATATCATATTTAGTTCAATGCTTAGTTTTACCTCAGTTATATATTTTTGTGTGTTTTTAGCTTTATTGGTGGTATTTAGTTTAAATGTATCTGTTCAAATGTTGTTAAATGCATTGATTTGTTGAATCCAGGAGGTTTTCAATGATTTAAACTAATAACCAAAAAAAAAAAAATTATATTTATAGTTGTATACATCAACAGTTATATTATTTAAAGAGCAAGCAAGGAATAAAGAAAAATAAGAACACTAAATGAACACATTGTTAATCGTATGCCTAATATGTCAAAAAGCAGCTCCGTTAATGTTTCTTGCTGGTCACATTGAGTTATGAATTACATTAAATTATAGCCTATGCTGCATTTTCAATTCAAAACGGTGAAATTGACACATAAAAAAGTCGAACTGTCAGTTGTTCACCCTTTTTTTTTATGTAAAACGTTTCCTTAAAATGTTTAGCTACATATTAGCTCAACTGTAACAGTAAAGCCCGCTTTCTTTGCTTTGATTTGCTTTCATAATCTAAATTTACGAGTAGCTTGTAGTTTAAAAAAGCTACAATTTTTAAAGTAGCTTCCCCAACAATGATTCGTACTACACTAAGTTTCAGCCCTTCTTGACTGAGTGACATGAAGTAGAGGCATGTGTTATCTTCCCTTGGGGCAGATGAAGTACTTTGAACTCATCCAGCAAATGGTTTGTGTGCAGATATTTGATAATGATCGCATTAGTGTGTTGAAAGAATTTCACACTTGATCCAATTCTCATTTTTCCATCTGTTTAGTAGTTCATTTCACACTTTGAACTGACCGATAATACAGTTTGTAATATCTGATTAATCAAACAACAAACCACAAGAGCAGAATGCTGGAATATCATTGTTCCAGATTCAATGTGTTCAGTTGAGCGAAGAGAGAAAGGAGACAGCGAGGTATATGGCATGCTTCAACCACCAATCTTGTTCCTGAAATTGCATTTTTTTTTTTTTCACACTGTATAATAAAGGGTCTTGCTACCCAGACCACCCTAGGCGTGTGAATTATAGGGCCATGGCTGCTCATTTGCATAATTACGCCAAGATCAACTATTAGTAGATGACATCTGCAGGGAAGGGTTTGTCACTGACCTCCAGACTGTGTGTGTGCTGTTATTCAAAGAGCGTAGAGGAAAGTCTGGAGAGAATGTCAGGTTTATGAAAGCAGGATTTGACAGATGTACTAGTGCAGAGAAACAGAGCTGCCAGAGCATACAGCTAAAGCCAGATGAGTTAACATCTGCCATCAGACCTCAATGGTTTGTATATTAGCCCTGTCCTCCATCTTGGGGTTCGGTCACCCAGTCAAGTGAACCGATTGACCAGCAAGAGTCTTTTTCTTTCTGCTTTGGAGGTTTGTATGGTGATGTGTAGGTGTGATGCGCTGATGCCGCATTCATCTGTAAGAGGGCCAATGGCTCCAGGGAATGCTTGTGTCAACTGCAAATGTAGGCCAGCTGAAAACCTCCACGTATGCACAGCCCACGCCTGCAGTACACACTCACAACTGTGTATTTTAGCGTTTAAGGGTGTCCCTGCAAAATCTGAATAAATAGGCTTCTATGAGAAGTCTGTTTCTGTTTGGCCAGTGGCACCCTCCTAAATGTCACAGTAATGTCAAAAGGATTATTCAGTGAAGTTCCTTAACAAGCAGTTTTTCTTTTCACAGATAACACAACACAGCTAAAAGTGTGCAACTAAATCAGTAGAGAGCTGGGACGGGACGGGTCAGCCAATTGGAGGAGAGAGATGTGGACGCAGGGGCGGTGGGCGGCACTGGCGGTGTTGTCAATAATCTTGCTGCTGTCAAAGGAAGCGGCTCCAATTGAAGTCCCACTGGACCGTAAGTCATCAACATATATATATTATATGACATATTTTGTTGATCCTGGAACAACATTCCTGTTTGAAAATCCCTACCCCTTAATCTAACCCCACCCATAACTTATCCCTAAAGTCAGAGGTAAATGATAATGCTGAATAACACTGATGTAGAAGCACCTATCCCTGGTTGTAAGCCAAATATGATTGGTTGATTGGAATGTTGTTCCAGGATCAACAAAGTTGTTCATGATCACGTTCATCATATAAGGACAGAGAATCACATGCAGTCCCATCCCCCATCATATACGAACACGCACTCATATTTAGACCTCCACAGTGTGCCACTTTAACTCGCAACATAAATTATATACTCTGCACTAAGTGTGTATTTGATTTCTAACCTCTCTTTGAGGCTTAATGGGGTTATTGTTCTGCCATTATGCATTAAATAAATAATTAAATAATAGACGTGACATCCATTTACCAACTTTGCCATTTATTTTTATGCAAGAAACAAGCTTTCATAAACCGGCTAATCCAATATCATTGGGATGTTTTCTCAGATAAAAATAGCACTACACTAAATTATAATGGTGGTTCTTAACTGGTTTTGCTTTAGGATCCAGATTTTACAGTGGACAATGCTGTGCCACAATAATTGATTGCACAAAATATTATCTCAGTGGTGTCATGCTCTCTTAGCAGTTTTTTAGCACATTTATAGCGTCCTGCGAGACACTGGTCATACCATTTATGAAACATAATAAATGAGTAAAATCCATTATATCCGCACTGCATCTGCAACAAAGAAACCAATAAATCCACTCCGCCTTCTGTTGTCTGTTCTACCCCTCAATTTTTTTCAGTTTCTTTCTAATAATAGCAGTCTAGGTTTGTCTTTATCTCTTATGAAAAATGATTTGAAAGCTCATACAGAGCGAGACAACCCCAGCGGCGCTCAGTGCTCACCAGCTTCAACAATAGAGGGAGCTTCAGTCTGACCAGGGGCTGTCAGCACCTCCCCAGCTCCCCTTCTCCGCCTGTATTCCCAAAGCGCCATCATTCGCTTTGCTTTCTCTTTTTCTCATTTGGCCTTTTTTCTCATTCCGTCTTTGGCAACTACTCTCCCCCCTCTATCTCTAGCTTTCACTACAGGCTCTGGTCCCGTCTGTGTGAATCTCTATTGATCTGTGTAGATGGAGAAGATTGGAGCACTGATCCTGTCTCTGAGCACTTCATAATACCCCTCTGACCTCTCGACCTCTCTGAATGTATGCAGCAGCAGGGCTGCTGGGAAATGACAGGCATCTGATCTCGCTATTAGTGACTGTTGTGTCTTCATTTGTACGCTTATACTCCATATTACACGCACCGTAAGCAGGACTTGTAATTTTCAGACCAAGACCTAGTTTGGATAGAGAAACAAACATATATCTATATACAATACATATAAGATGAAATTGAGTTTATAATACCATATTAATGATTTGTATACTTTATGATGCTTAAAATACAAATACATTACTGGTCAAAAGTTTGGAGACTGTAGGAATAAACATTAAATAATTCAACTAAGTCTGCATTTATTTGATCAAAAATAGAGTAATACTAAAACAGTAATATTGTGAAATATGATTCCAGTTTAAAATGACTGTTTTCTATTTTAATATATTTGAAAATGTAATTTATTGATGGCAATTACTCCAGTCTTCAGTGTCACATGATCCTTCAGAAATAATTCTAATATGATGATTTGATGCTTAAGAAACATTTCTTATTATTATCAATGTTGAAAAGAACACCATGTAACAATGTAACAGTCTTTACTGTCAGTTTTAATGAATGTACAGTAATCCCTGCCCCCAACCCCCCAACTTTTGAACAGCTCTACTGTATGTCTTAGTTTACCCAAAAGCCAGTCATACTGTGTGAGTAACTGTTTCATTTTTAAGGTGGACTTTTTTAAGACTTGTAGTTGTTTTGATTTTAGTTCAAACAATTATAGTCAGAACCCCTTCAGAAGACCCCTGATCTAAAAGATGAATTGATCTTGAGATGTGACTTTAAGCATCTCTCCATTATTGTTCCTTCATTCCTAACACTTCCCCCGAAATGTGATTTCTATTGACAAGGGTTGTCATCGTGTCCCAGCTGACCTTACACATGCGCTCTCACACACTAACACATATGCCCATGACGTCCCATCCCCCGTGACCTTGCTTATGAGCTATGATTGATGTCAGATGATGAATGGCACAGAGCCAGAGATGCACCTGTCGCTATCCCATGAAAAGCATCACAGACACATGGATGCTTTTTGATACTATAACCTGAGGATGAAGGTCATATTCCTTTAATTAGCAAAGCACAATCGCAAAAGCAATTCTTGACTCTTCTGATAACATACATCATAGTGATTGTGGTTATTATCGAATGTGAGCGAACCCCCCGTAGGGGCTGTCGCTTTAACTGACTGACAAAGAAAGACAGTCGAAGATTAAATATGCTGCCATATGGGGAAGACAAATGCACTGATTATGATTTGCTAATGTGACAGTGATGTATGTTTGGTATGATGTTCTGTTTTTTCAGAATAGTCTTATTAATATGCCCTCTCTATTTGTGTTTGCAATTTTCTCTCCGCTTCATTCATCTGGCGGCCCATTAACAGGTAGGTTCATTTGTTTGGTTACTTTTTTTTAGTATTACAATGTTAAAGTAGACATAGTGTTGTGTGTGTATAGTAACTAGTAATTCAGTTTGCAGTTTAGCAGAAATTAACTAAAATAAATGTTTGTCTTAGAACTGTATTAAATGTTTTAATTATTGTCTTCTCTACAGTCATTATTTAACATCTCCCATGTTTCCTCACTCTCTCTTTTAACTATTCCCACAAATAATGTTTTTCTCTCCGTCCGCCCCTTCTTGGAACTAACAGCAAAGATCCAGCAAGAGCGTAAGTGCTTCATTAACACGGATTAACTTGTTCATTTAATCAGCGACTGGTTTTAATACAGCTTACAACAAAACTTATCTCATCAGAAATCTAAAGAACAGAATTATTGCAGTTGGACATTGTCCAATCTCTTTTTACAATTAGAGCAAATACAGTCCCCAAAAACCATTGAAAAGACCCTCAAACACAGTCTCAAGAGAGCTTGCATAAGTTCACTGTGCTACTCCCGATAAATTACAAAGTCTATCATTTATTAAAGCTGATTAATATTCTAATGTAAGCCCAAGAGCATGTCTGTTTGGCAGGCCATGTCTTTGAGAGGAAGGATTACTTCAGGGGTTTGTTAGCCGTGCCAGAATACCCACAGTTCTCAGCCAGCTAGAAGTAGAGCAAAGCAGTCAAGAATCTGGTGGCTAATCATGTATCACATTCAATGAGTATAATACAGTGAACTCAGAGACTAATAGGTACAATTTGGTGTAATGCAATTGAGTGCAACAGTGCCCGCCCACTTTTTCACCGGCCTTTGTTTCACTCCAATCTATTGATTTAAATATGTTAATTATGTATATAAAAACAATATATTTAACGTTTATTGCAATATATACAGATATTTAAGTAGTTTGAGAGAGCGTAGGGAAACTGACACCACGACTGCATCCGAAATCACATACTTCCTTTCTATATATTTACTGTAAAAAGGTATTCACAGTACTCATAAAAGTAAACCCGGATGTCCTTTTACTTCAAGCCAGATTATGAAGTGTGCATACAATGGACACTTTATTCCATGAGGCCAATTTTGATGTTAACAACCTTGTAGCTAACAGTATGTCTTTAAAGGTTCATAGGTTATCGTTTAATAATCAATTCCGCTAAGGAGAAAGCGAATGAGTTTTACTTCCGGAACCTGACTGTTGCACTCTATAGTCCATTGACAAAATTTGTATTACATAATGGCCATGTAGCATAGTAGCTACTAGCTAAAGTGATATTGTGTCCTCTGAATCTTACATTTTGCAATCTCTCACAACTTTTTGTGAGGCCCATACTGATTCTACACCATTTTTAACACATTTTGTGTTTTTTGGGGGGTAAATTGTGGTAAACGAAGCTGGTACAATAATCTTATCAAATTAGCCAGTATATTTTGTAAACAAACACACAAGCGGCAGGGAATTTGAATGTTATGAAAGATGAATAAGCAGTGTTTTTCTATCAAAACTTTATCTTTCTTTACTAGTTGTATCTATATTTTGTTACTAAGAGTGAATAGAACAACCTTTTGTTTAGTTTGTACTGTAGACAGCAGTGAGAAATGCAACGCTTGCATATGCATACATGACATTGAGTAACGTGAGTGTTCTTCCACAGTGCTGTTGAGATAAGACTCTCTCTCTTTGTCCCTCCCTCCACAGTGAAACAGCCCCCCACCATTGTGAAGCAGTCACTAAAGGACTACATTGTGGACCCCAGAGATAACATCATCATTGAATGCGAGGCCAAGGGGAACCCCGTGCCAACGTGAGAATGGATGAAACCTTTTTTTCTTTGTGCCGTCTCTTCCTCTCTATCTTTTTGTCTCCATCTCTCGCCACTTCTACATTTCCAGTTTGTCAGCAACCTCTTACTGTATACGTCCATTTCCACCTTACATCATCCTGTCCTTCTCTCTCTCATTCTTTCACTTCTGTCGCCGTCTAATTAAACCCGACGGCCATTAGTCTCGGCATGACAAAGACCAGCACATTTTTGTGAGAGTGACACCCAATGTCCCAACCTGACAGTGGCGCTGCCAGTTTTGTCCACCCTCCCTCCCACTTGTACCCTTCTCATGCCATCAGAAATGCAGGGGCGCTCACTCTGGCTCTTGTTACTTGTGCTTGTTTGTGAAAAGCAGGCCTGACCAGCTCAACACAGTGTGGCCATTCAGACGGCCTTTTTGTTTGGTGGTATGTTGGGCTTTATAAAACCTTCCACTCAGCCTGGCCTGCAAAACAATTGTGGTCTAATAATACGCTCAGTTTAGTGTTCACGCTCACAGAATATTCAGTAGGTTAGTAAATGGCACCCAGTCAACTCCAGGCACGCAATCCTACCCTTTTTCAAAATCGCAATGAAACGGAAGATCTTTTTTTTTTCCATATTGTGACATACATCCAAGTGAAACGGATTATCGAAAAAGAATGTTGGGCGAAGACTTGGTTCTATCCATCGGTTGTTGATTGGATGGATGCAGATCTGAATGCAAACTAGCAATTGTAAGAAAGAGCAAGTTTATGAGGACGAAATGAGAAGTCTGTCTTTTCACTGGAAGATCGAGTTATTTAAAATTATTTAAAATTTCAAAAAAAATAAAAATAAACATATGCACCAATGAATTGCTCAAATTAAGGGAAATTTCCATTTCATGTCAACTTTGGTTTGGTATTCATGTTGTTGGTTTGATGTGTGTGTAAATCTCCTTATTAAAAAGCTCCAACAATGGACCTATTACATAAACAGCGTCAAGTTGGCACAAATCCTGTTTGTGACCGGTCTGTGCAGGTTTCTGTGGCGGCGGAATGGGAAGTTCTTTAACGTGGGGAAGGACCCGCGGGTGACCATGCGGAGTCGTTCCGGAACTCTGGAGTTCAGGAGCAGTGGGAAACCGGAAGATTATGAAGGAGAGTACCAGTGCTTTGCCTCCAACGACTTTGGCACAGCAATTTCCAACAAAATCCTGCTTCGAGTGTCAAGTGAGGGCTGGTTTACTGTAATGTCAAAGCACAACATGTACTGTACACAACATGCACTTAATGCAAACTGACTGTAAAGGGATTGCGTATTCTGTCATCATTTATCTATCACCATCAAGTTGTTTCAAACCCATATGACTTTTGTTGTGGTACAATATACTTTATGTAAGTATACTTGACATAATACATGAGGTTGTATGTGGGATTGTATATATTGTAGTTCTATAGTTCTACTTTTTTAAAGCATACAAGTGCATTTGTATTTAAAAATACAATAATAAAAGGTGAATGACATTTGTAGAACATTATGTGGAACACAAAAGTAGAAGATTTTGTCATATCATGGAAAATGTCCACATGATGCTATATTTTAAGTTTTCTGAAGTCATACAGCATTGGCTTATACCGATAATCTTCCCCTCAGCCTTAGCTCTCATATTTTATCTCAGTTTCAGTTTCAATTGGTTACAAAACATACAGAAACCAGTGTCATTTGAAAGGGTAAACTTTGTTCCTTATCTACCCCTAAAAGCTTAGAGTATGTTAGATTAGTAATATATAGTAGAATATTTAGAGGTAAATAAAGTACAGTTATCCCTTTAAGAGTACAGTGACAAGCTGTACGATTCTTGCAGATTTTTTCGGACAGTGTACGGACTACTTTTATGATTAATTTATGGTGCTCTATTATAATTTTTGGAGCTCGACATCATCCATCCCCTTGCATTGTAAGGAAAAAGCTCAAATCTCTCCCTTTGTGTTGCAAAAAAGCAAGTCATACAGGTTTGGAACAACATGAGGGTGACAATATTTTAGGGTGAACTATCCCTTTAAAAGTAATATGCACACCACTGTTATATTCCCTGATCTGGTGAACTTGTCTCCATTGCTCAGAGTCTCCGCTGTGGCCTAAAGAGGTTCTGGATCCGGTAACTGTGCGTGAGGGGGTATCACTCGTCCTGCCCTGCAACCCTCCCCCTGGTCTCCCCCCTCCTGAAACCTTCTGGATGGACAGCTGTGAGTTTTGCTCATCGCGTCCTGTGATTGATTGTGTCTGATTTCTTAACCTTACCCCTCCTCTCCTTCACCTTCACGCTCTGTTTTACCTCTTCCTCAAACCTCCCTCTCACTACCTCTTACTTTCTGTCTCTCTCTCAGTCTCTCAGTCTGTGTCCTCTGCACAGCAGTGTCCGTTACTGCATTAGTGCTGAGCTGGTGCATGTATGCGAATCTGCACTACCTGATAAAAAAGCTGAGAGAGCAGAAACAAGCATGGCACTGAAGCATTTCAACAGACCTAGAATCAAGAAACAGACAGACACATACGCTGCACTGCTTTGATCACACATCTTGACTGTTTGTCATCATTAGTACATTGATTAATGAAATGAAATGAAATGAAATGTGTCAATGAGAAGTATTAATCATAAGGGTCTTTTAGATAGAGTAACTTCTAGCTTGAATTTCCATCGTTGAGTATAGTCCTAAATTCGATAAAGAACTTTCGAGAACACTCCATTTTCATTGGCCAAACTGATAACCTTGTCTCAAACCAACACTATTGGTTAAGCCAGTGTTTCTGTGTCATATTAAAGTCTATTTCTGCTATATAAAAAAACAAACATGTTTTGGTAAATCACAATTATGACATTAAAGTAGTTTTTTTTTTTTAAATGTCACTTTTTATGTCACAATTTAAACTTTTACCTCATAATCATGACTTAGTATCTTATAATTTAAACTTTTTATGTTATAATTATGATTTTCCAAAGCATAAAATCTTTTTTTTCTTCCATAAATGATGGGCTCGAACAAACAAATAAATGTTTTGATAGTGCCACCATTTTTTGGTTAAATTAATTTATTCTGTACATATAATGTAGTTATCTTTGCATATTAAAAAGATTTTAAAAAGGATGAACAAATATTAAAATTGTGGCCATCATTAGTAAGTCGATAACCTATAAAAGATGATGACGTATAAGATAAAATTCTATATTTTGTATTAAAAATAAAACACAGAAACCGCAGTGTTTTAAGTACCACATAATGTACAGTATTAAAAATTTATATTTATTCTTCAGATTTGCTAAAGATTACATTAACAGTAATTAAATATGTCATTGTTTTTAAATTATTAGTGTTAATTATTAGATTAACTTTCGCAAAGGTAATCTAAATGAAAAAATAGGGGAAATGAGCATGCATAATTAAATATACAATTACAACTGATAAAATACATTAGAAACATCTCTAATATCATACGGTATCGATATACTGTGCATTACTTCACCTTTAAGATAATATCCATCACTAGAATGTCATGTGATCACTACGCTCTTTGATCCACAAGGCCGGAGACATCATTATTAAATCCAGACTCAATGTTGATTAGTGCAGAACGTCTTGTCTTCATCTCGTACTCCTTTCCCTTGAGTGTCACATTTGCTGAGCCTTGTGATGTTTCAAGGCCAGAAGAAGATAATCATGCGTGTGATTCTCACGCTCATCTTGAGCATTATTTCTTCTGTTGCCTGTCGGCTATTGCACATCAAATGAAGTTGAACAAATGAGTCTGGATTCTCTTTTCTTTTTGTCTCTCTCCACAGCCATTATGCCTATACCACAGGACAAGAGGGTGTCAATGGGTCTGAATGGTGACTTGTTCTTCTCCAATGTTCTGGCTAAAGATGCCAACACTGACTACAGCTGCAACGCTCGCTTCGAGTTCACACACACCATTCAGCAGAAGAACCCCTACACCCTTAAAGTGCAAGCAAGTGAGTAGAGATTTCTGATGATTCAGGATTATGTGTTATCTTTTATTTGATGTTGTTACTCTGAAAAGGTGATGCTGTCTAAGGTGAATATTGTGGTCCATCTAGTGGTGAGGAGGTAGTATTGCAGTATCTTAATGGACATTTACCTTTGATGGTTGTCTTTGCGTTTTATTAGGATTGCCTTTATTTATTGCTCCGGTTCACAGTGTCAGTGATGTTTGAGGGACTATGCATCTTCCATTTGATTCAGTATTGTTCTGTTCTTCCGTTGCAGTTAAGTGTATTTTTCTCTGTATTTGTATGTATGTTGATTAAACTGCAACTTTATTCGCAGAGGAACGTTATAATGACACCTTTCTCAACTCCACTGATCTGTATGGTGGTGAGTTCCACACACTGCTAGTCTGTTTTCTGTGTGCTTCTGTAAAAGAACACTAACGGAGTTAGCAATGCTGTTTCTAACCACATACAGCAGAGGAAATGCTGAGATAGTGTGTCTGTTATGTAATACACAATTTAAAGAAAGATGTTCCACATTATATGTATTGACCGTGGAATTTACCACTCAGTGCTTATGTTACTTACAATTTTTTTAATACATCAGTCTAAGCAGTTTTTGGGGTCAGCTATTCAGTCATATTTTGAAGGATCAGTATTCAAATTTATCTGGTAATTGCTTTCATTATCCTAATCACGTTGCTCATTATGGATATATGGATATGGAAGTAAGGAGATTAGGCAAGAGGTGCTCATTAATATTTCAGCAACATTAATCCAATGATAACCATGTGCAAAACTGCACATATGTATCCAAGGATATAGCCTAAGGGTGGCACTGAATATATGAAGAAAATGGGTAAATCGCAAACCCTTTCAAAAACAAGCCATAGATCCTATTTCACCCCAAAATCAAATGGAATATATTTGCATAATTCCCCCAAAATCTGGATTTTTATTTATTTATTTTTTCACATTTGTTCAGGAAATTGGGGGAATTTTTTTAAGATATTTTTAAAATGTTTTTACAGAATGATTTTCATTGTTTTTTTTTGTTTGTTTTTTTTTACTTTTTTTTTTATTAACTACCATGATGTATACATACTTTAATATTTTATATTCATAACATTTTTTTTTTTTTAAATATTCATAATCTTTCAGTTTCATGAATAAATGTTCAAATTAAACACATATATATATATATATATATATATATATATACACATTTAGTATATTTAAAATGTATAATAAAATAAATTTTATATAATATATAAAATATATTACATAAAATGTTTAAATACTTTTAGTTTATTTATGTTTTGGTTTAACCGATTGATTTTGGGGTTAATTATGACCCAGACTTGTTCTTGATAGGCTTTTTTGAGAGTCACCCATATATGACAATGTTGTCAGGACCAGGGTTCACTGACAGACACAAGCTTTTTAAAGCTATCTTGGTTCTTGTCTCAAATGTATAGTCTCCACCAGGGCATTGTGGGGTCGCACTGACAGAGAACTGTCACCGCTGTCACCACAGACACACGTGACCGTGGCGTGAAACATGTGTTCCTGGCAGCTTCATAGCCTAATCTCCCAGGCGTTGTCCTCCCACTTAATGACACCAACAAAGGCTGTTGTCACTCCCTCTTCAAGAGCACTGTTCGCAATGCTAATAGCTGAGAGCTAATCTTACTGCTAGATATACATTACAATAGAGACTAATACTGCCATGCTCATCAAGTCTTCCTCAGGGAGAAGATTGTCTGTGTCTTCTCATAACCAGGGTTTTATGTCCACAACTAACCATCTGTCTGTCGTCACAGCTCTTGATTCTTTTTTCATGCTTATGTCATTTTTGCATAAAGATTTCAAATGATTTTACAGAAATAATGATGATACAACAACAACAACAGTGTATTATGATGCCTTTTTCATATTTGTTTGAAATAAAATATAACGTTCAAAAGTTTGGGGTCGGTAAGATTTTTTATTTTAAAGAAATTAATACTTTTATTCAGCAAGGATGCAATCAATTGATCAAAAGAGACAGTTAATATATTTATAAAGTTACAAAATATTTGTATTTCTAATAAATGCTGTTCTTTTGAACTTTGTATTTATCAAAGAATCCTAAAAAAATTATCACTGTTTTCACAAAAATTTAAGCAGCACAACTGTTTTTTAACATTGATAAAAATAAGAAATATTTCTTGAGCACGAAATCAGCATATTAGAATGATTTAAGATCATGTGACACTCTGTTTATTAAATTTATTAAAATATTAATACTGCTAAATATTACTGTTTGTACTTTACTTTTGATTAAATAAATGCAGCCTTGATGAGCATAAGAGACTTACCGACCCTACATTTTTTGACTGTAGTGTAAATTTGTTTGAAAAAAATAACCAATTTTGTACCTTTTGATTCTTATGCTAGTAATGTGACATATTGTTTTGCTTGAATTCTTTAAAGTTTAAAAATAAAAATATCACTGATAAAAAATATATATATATATTTCCTGTATGCAAATGTAACATTTAATATGCTTCTTTATGTGAGAAACGGAAGTATTGGAACCATGTTTCCACCTTAAAGTAAAAAAAACAAACTTTCTCTCACAATTATCTTTATATTTTTTACTTTGAGGTGTGGAAACAGGCTCCTGTAGCTACCAACACATTACTGATGATTAATTAAAGCATTAATAAAAGAGTATATTGTTCGTTTGCAAATTGAATCTAACATTAATCCATAACAGCACAACATTATATTATAGTTTATAATAATTGTGTGTAGTTGCTCCTAACTCAAACCAGTGTCTCTTTCTGTGCATGTTAACAGTTTTCTCCTTCTTTTCCACAGTGCGAAATGTACCAGAAATCCAGCCTGCCTTTCTGTCTCCAAAGGGCTTGTCCAGCTCCAAGATCGTGCTCCGAGGGGAACAGCTTCTTCTGGAGTGTATAGCAGCTGGAGTGTGAGTGTATACTTATATACTTTTATAGTATTTCATAATATTTAGAAGTAGCTTTTATTTAGAAGTACATGTCTATTTAGATGTAATTCTAACAATTCAAGTTTTATGTAGACCGCATATTCAGTTACCAAAAGCACAAAATACTTCAGTGTTAGTATGTTCTTAGATTTATCAGTTACAATTAAGTAACGTCCTGTTCTTTTTCATCTTCCCCTTTCCCAGCCCAACTCCTTCCATTAATTGGTTCAAAAGAGGAGGAGACTTGCCAGCAAAAAAAGTCAAGCTTGAGAACTTCAATAAAACTTTACGCATCCTCAATGTGTCCGAAGAAGACTCTGGCGGCTACACCTGCATGGCCAGCAACAAGATCGGCAGCATTCGCCATTCTGTTGAAGTCCAGGTCAAAGGTGGGCCTTAGAGAAACAGCAACTGATGCTTCTTGTTCATGCCATGTACAAGAGGCTCTTTCTTTTACTGACTTCTATGATTTCTTTATTGGCTTGAAAAGCTGCACCCTATTGGCTAGATAAGCCCACCAATCTGGTGCTTGCCCCTGATGAGAATGGACGGTTAGTGTGTCGTGCCAATGGGAACCCTAAACCCACCATCCAATGGCTGGTGAATGGGGAACCTATTGAAAGTGAGTCAACTGTTTTTCCTGTTCTAACATTTGGAATCATTGTCCACAAAGCAGTAATGCATACTTTTTCCTGCTCTTTGTGTAACAGGTTCACTACCAAACCCAAACCAGCAAGTTCTTGGGGATACCATCATGTTCCATTCGGTCCAGATCGGAAGCAGCGCAGTGTACCAGTGTAACGCCTCCAATGAGCACGGTTACCTACTGGCCAATGCTTTTGTCAGCATCCTGGGTAAAAACAATGGAGTTAATCGTTCAAAATGTTCAGAGAGGGCATATAATGCACTGATTGTGAGATGTTAGTGTTGTTTTCTTCCCAGACATGGCTCCGCGAATGCTAGGCCCAAAGAATCAGCTGATCAAAGTCATTGAAAACAACAGAACCTTCCTTGACTGCCCTTTCTTTGGTTCACCGTTCCCTTTACTGCGCTGGTGAGCTTACGTTTGATTGTCTGAACAGATACTGTTCAAAAGTTTGGGTTCGGTAAGATTTTTTAATGATTTTAAAAGAAGTCTCTTGCTTGCCAAGGCTGCATTTATTTGATAAAAAATACATAAAACATTAAAATTGTAAAATATTATCACACACTGTTTTCTATTTTTATATATTTTAAAATGTAATTTATTCCTGGAATATTCAGTATCATTACTCCAGTATTCAGTGTCACATAATCCTTCAGAAATCATTCTATAATCAATATTATATATATTATCAATGTTATCAATGTTAAAAACTGTTGTGCTGCTTAAGTGCTGCTCTGTCTCTATAATCAATATTATATATATTATCAATATTATCAATGTTAAAAACTGTTGTGCTGCTTAAGTGCTGCTCTGTCTCTTCAGAAAATGTGGACTAAACCGCTCGATTCATATGGATTAGTTTTACGATCTACTTTTTGAAGCGTCAAAGTGGTAGTTGCGTAGACTGTCAATGGAGAGACTGCAAACTCTTGAACAGTTGTGAATTAGAATAAAAAATCTAAGATATATATGTGTGTTCAGGTTTAAGAATGGCCTAGGCAGTGGTCTGGATGGTGGTCAGTACAAGCTGTACCCAAACGGTACTTTGGAGATCAATCAAGCCCGGCCAGAAGACCAAGGCACCTACACCTGTGTCGCCAGCAACATCCTGGGCAAGATGGAGAATCAGGTGCGCCTGGAGGTTAAAGGTGAGATCAGAAGCATTAATCATTAAGTCAGACTTGTACATTCGCACACTAACTGTGACGTTTTAATCAAGAAAATGATTGCCCATGTGTGAATTTACTCTGTGTTGTGCTTCATTTCAGAGCCCACAAGGATAGTGCGGGCACCCGAGCACGTCACAGAACCCAGAGGGAGCACGGTTCGCTTTGACTGTCGAGTTAAACGTGATTCTTCCCTTCCTGTCACGGTCACATGGCTGAAAGATGACAAACCTCTAAGCTTCAGTTGGATGTAATGTCACATAACTTTATACTTGTACAATATAATCATAATTAGACTGAACTCTTATATACCAAATTCACTTTCAGCAGAAAGAAGACTCTTATGCTCACAAAGGCTTCATTTATTTATTTAATCAACAATCAGTTATAATTGAATTTTAATATATTTTAAAATGTAATTTGTTCCTGTGATGGCAAAGCTGAATTTTCTGTACGTAACATCTAATTTGTCATCTAGTCCTGGCCGGTTGAGAAAGGATGAAGAGTCCTTGACTATTCAGAATGTCAATCCAGAAGATGGAGGAACCTACACATGCACTGCCAAAACTGAGATAGATGAGGACTCTGCCTCAGCTCGCCTTACAGTTATAGGTACACACACACACCTTACAATAAATGTAGGTCCTCTTTTATGCACTTTTCTCATGTTCCTAATGGTTAGTAACTTACTTCTTAATAGATACTAAGCAGAAATGGGCAAGTGGAACAGTCACAGTTTTTTTTTTACTTTTGTAACTTATAGATCTGTCCCTCTTAAAATAACTCCACAAGATTTCCTGTTATGGAAAATAAAGCATGTTTTCTTAATAGTTTGCTTGAAGATTACCACTGTTATGCCTCCTTCATTAGCTATAGTGTTTGACTGCATCTAAAATCGCATACTTCCCTACTATATAGTATAGTACTCATAAAAGTAAACCCGGATGACCTATCACTTCCGGCGAGATTCTGAAGTGTGCATACGATGGACACTTTACTATCCCATGAGGCCACGGGAGAGGATTTGTGAATGGAGGTGAAGCGACACAGCTGGTGCTTGTAGGTCACGTGATAATGAAAATGTAGTGTGTCCTAATTACATTCATACTACAAACATTGATACTGCATAGAACATACGTTTTTTAGAGGGTGTGAAGTAATTACCTATTTAAAATATTTACCTATTCAAGAGAGTATGCGATTTCGGATGCAGCCATCGTTTCTCATTATATTTATCTACTAATAGTCACACTAACCCTTGACCTCTGACCTTTGACCTTTACCTCATAGAGGATGACATCTCTTCTGCCTCAAATCGTAGTGCCTCTGCAGGTAACATATCAAAGACAGTTATATCCTATTAAAGCCTCTAACAATCACCCTTTTTTTCTTTACTTAGAATAATTAGTAGTTGTGTAAGTTAACATGGTTAATTAGTATATACTGTTCTCTTCCAGGTCGACCTGACCCCCCTCAGGATCTCGAGCTCTCGGACCCTTCAGCACGTAGTGTCAGACTCACCTGGGTGCCTGGGAATGAAAACAACAGTCCTGTTACACGTAAGTGCAGATCAAGTCTCATGTCTTTAAAGGCTTTTAAAGTCAAATAAGTAAACTTAGTCAACACTTCTTTCACTGCTTTTAATAGTGCTCTTGTGTTTACTTACCTCTTGTTTTAAAAACACAAATCAGGTTTATCAGTCAAGTAAATATGACGTATTAAAATAAGCATGTACAATTTGTGCTGTTGTGGTGTTTCCATTGCAAACCACTCTGAATGAATCTTCTGAGTGAATGATTCAAGATTTGCTCATTGTTGCCAACTATTTTCAAGGAAAAGTAACTAAATCCTCCTCGAAAAGTCACAAAATTTCACTAGATGAATGCATGCAATTAGCATATTTGTGATGTCATTGTGTCCATTCTGCCTAATCCTGCTGCGTCTGTGTTCTTTGCCAGTAGATCACACGCAGAACTTTCCACTCCCATCTGTGCTTTTTTTAAATTGCACTCTCACACTAATTTGCCCTGTTTAGTAAATCTGGCCCATAGTTGCTAAGTTGGCAACACTGCTCATAATACCAAAAAAAAAACACAGTAATCACCATGGCACCATCTAGTGGTATATAGATTCAAATGATTCAAATAAATATGTTTCTTTTTTGAGACTGACTCTCAGCTTTAAGTATATGAGTTTTACCTGAATCAAAATATTATTTCATCTTTAATATAATTACTGGTTTTAAAAATGAATAGTCTACCATTCAAATACTCAGACTTGAGTTTCCCACTCTGAATAGGGCTGATATCTCTACCTCTTCCTTTTTAATGACTAACAGCAGGAATTTAAACTATCGAACTGTTTCCTTACTACAGATTTCCTCGTTCAGTTTGAAGAGGACAGGTGGGAGCCGGGCAAGTGGCAGAACCTGTCTATATATGATGGCAACCTAAACTCAGTAAACCTGCAGCTGTCACCCTTTGTCAACTACCAGTTCAGAGTGATTGCAATCAATGCTGTGGGCCAGAGTCAACCCAGCCACCCTTCTGCACGCTATCAGACCAGCGGAGCCCGTAAGTGATCACTTATATCGCTCTGATAGAAATGTGTTCAAAAATGTACATTTTTGCTTTTTTTTATGCACCCATCGAAGTTTTAGCTGGTTCGTATTATGTCAAGAATTTGGCAAAATTATAAGTTGAGACATTTACTGACATATAATGATTTGTTTTAGCTCCTGATGTTATCCCTGGTGGTCTTAAAGGCTGGGGAAACAAGAAGAACAACATGGAGATCACATGGGAGGTAAATGGACTGGGTTTATTGTAATACCTTGAAAAAGCAGACAGATGTGTGACTGTTAGTGAGCTAATGTATCTGTACATGTCACAGGCCCTTCAGAACACAGAAAGGAATGGGCCAAACCTGCGATATGTGGTCTCCTGGAGAAGGAAAGACACAGAGCAAGAGTGGAATAACATAACTACAACCAAAGCAAAGCACATTGTCCATAATACAGACACCTATGTCCCATACGAGATCAAAATACAGGCCATTAATGACTTTGGACACAGCCCAGAGTCAAACGTAGTCATCGGTTACTCTGGGGAAGACAGTAAGTACTAACATTTCATATTTAATGACACTTTTATAGTCATTCACAGATAGTGGTGCATCTTTGTTGGTCTATTTTGTACTAATACTATTTTTCCCACCAGAACCGTCCGCTGCACCAACAGAACTCAGGGTGTCGAAGATCAACAGCACCAAAGTTAATGTTCACTGGGTGCCTGTGGACCCCAGCACTGTGAACGGAGAGTTTAAAGAGTACAAGGTGTCTGCCCACACATCTACATGACACAAAAACATACAGGATCTCCTACATTAACCATGCATTTTGCACTTACTGAATGTGCTAACGTTGCTCATTCACATCTCTTTTATTATATTCTCAGTTGTACTACTGGCGGGAGGCCAGCCTCATCAAAGGCTTGAAAGTAAATAAGACAAAGTTGCATAAAGGTTTCTTCACCACTGCCGAACATCCCTCTGGCATCCTGACAGAGCTTTTTCCATACAGCAAATATAAGATATACATGGTGGTGGCTAATAGAGAGCATGAGGGACCACAAAGTAACATTGTGGAGTTTCAAACCAAGGAGGGAGGTAGGATTCACCATGCTCTGCTTTTAGTGGTGTAGCATTATCCATGATGAAGTATCAAATATGTGATGTTTGTAACAAAAAGCAGAAAACTAATGGCTTTCATATTCCTTTCATAGAGCCAGGAGCTCCAAAGTACTTTAGGATTCAGAGGCACACAGACGTGGTTCACCTGAAGTGGGACAAGCCACTGGAGCCGAACGGTATCCTGATTGGATACACACTCCAATACCACACAGGTGAGCTCATCTTGCACCAAAGGAAGCCTCAAAAATGAGTGAATAAACATTCAGAGAGCAAAGAGTTTCATGCCTAGTTTATCTTAAAGGTGCTCTAAGTGATGTTGGGTGACCTCACTTCTTGTTGACGTTTAAAATATTGTCAAACAAAACGGAGGCTAGCTAGACCCTCCCTCCTCCTCATCCGCGCACTACCCCTCCAAACCCCACCCCCAAATCCTTCTTGTCGGTTATTGGCTGGAACTGTTTGTTATGTTTCGTGGTGCGGGTTAGCCCAGTTTGTTTTTCTTGCCGTTTGTGGAGCCTGGGGTGTCTACAGAAACCGCTTTTTTTACAGTGTGTTCAGGGGACAGGCAGCTAGTGGATGGTGAGGAGATGTTTGCTGTATGTGACAAAAAATGTTTTGGCCTAAAAAACGCGTGACATCGCTTAGAGCACCTTTTAAAGGGTTTGTTCACCCAAAAATTTAATTCTGTTATTAATTACTCACCCTCATGTCGTTCCAAACCCATAAGACCTTCGTTCATCTTCAGAACACAAATTAAGATATTTTTGATGAAATTTGAGAGCTTTCTGACCCCCCTATACACAGCAGTGTTATTATCACTTTCAAGGACCAGAAAGGTAGTAAAGACATTGTTAAATAGTCCATGTGACTCCAGTGGTTTAACCTTAATTTTATGAAGCAACGAATAAACTTTTTGTGTGCAAAAACACCCCAAAAATAATGACTTTATTCAACAATTTCTTCTCTTCCGTGTCAGTGGGAACAGCGTCAGAGACTGACACGGGAGAGAAGAGATTGTTGAATAAAGTCGTTTTTTTTTTTTTTTTTTTGCTGCTTCAGAACATTAAGTTTGAATCACTGTAGTCAGATTGACTATTTTAATTATGTCTTTACTACCTTTCTGGGCCCTGAAAGTAATAAGAACATTGCAGTCTATGGGGTGTCAGAAAGCTCTCGTATTTCATCAAAAATATCTTCATTTGTGTTCCAAAGATGAACGAAGGTCTTATTGGTTTGGAACAACATGAGGGTGAGTAATTAATAGTAATTTTGGGTGAACTAACCCTTTAAGGCTGGAATACCCTGCACAACTTTTGCCCAGATGTTTGTTATTATTTTTTCAAAAAGCGCATTTGTTCAATCTGTTCTATTTGTTCTGCTCTAGTGAACGGGACGCAGACGGGAGAGAGGAAGGTCCAGAGTTTTCCACCCAATGTAACGGAGTACATCATGAATCTGCCTCACCGCTTAACACGGTTCAAGTTCTACCTAGCAGCTCGCACACAGGTCGGCGCAGGAGAGGTGTACGCCGTGGAGTCGCCACATTTCGCGAATGAAGGTCAGCAAGGAAGTCGTGTCGCTCTGTCGTGTCACTGAGCTGTTAGTGAATCTGAGAGCAGAATCATTGGGTGTTCTTGTCTGTGCTCCACCCTGTCGTTCTCTTTCCTTCTTATAATACTTTTCTGTCTCATTGTTTCCTGATGCTTTGTGGTGTCTTTAACTCGATCTGTTTCTCTCTTAACTGCTTGATTTCTTCTTTGTCTTCTCTGACTTGCTCTCACCTCTTCTCCTCCTGTCTTTCCTGTGGTGTTGACTGAAGGCACCCCAGATACTGACTCTACAGTTGTAGGTAATGGGGGAATGGACTGTCTGCTTGCCCGTCTACCTCTTGCCCTGCAATATGTCTCTGCTTCAGCCTCTGTCTGCCTTTCCCTCAAATATTGTCTATCTACTTTTTAAATATATGACAGTGCAGCTGAGTGCTTAAACTCACATCCACAGTTGAAATTCCTAGCCAAACACAAATACTCTCCTAAACAGGTTTACCAACACTAGGAAGTTATACATATGTTTAATTAAGGTGAAGTGGGTAAGTTGAGAAAAGTCAGCACCAAAATGAAATTGCATTTTTTTTTTTTTTTTTTTTTATGGCCTGCCTGGATCAGTATTACAAGGCTTTTATAAAGATTATAAATCTTAATCAGTAATTTGTTTTTTAAAGACATTTATCATCAAATTTTATCAACAAAGCAAATTGCATAAGATATAACTTTTTCAGAATTCTATTGCATTGTACGTGAATGAGAATCGGGATGCATGATTAATTGAAATAAAACTAAAATTATGTTATGGATTAGTGCGATTATCAAATTGCAAAGGCTGCAGTTTAATAAAATTAATATGCACTGCCTGTTTCAGAGTGAAGCGCGGCACTGTTCAAATGTCAGACTAAAAGTTCATAACCTTAATGTTATGAAGCAACGAGTACATTTTTTGTGTGCAAAAACAGTTTAACATTTGGAAATAATTTAAGACATCGGTATTAGTATTATAATTTTACTCTTGTACTGTAAAATAAAATTATTATATTATTTTTCCTAAAAAATATCACAAGAATATTACAAAAGATTGACAATAATAATAATAATAATAACTATAAAAAAATGAGTATTTGAAAAAAAAAAAAAAATTTTTGTTTTTGTTTTTTTTGCTTGGTGCAGGAATTGCACACTTCACCTTTAACGGTTAAATTTCCCTTGATGAAAAACACAGCTCAACTGCACTGTCTATTAATGCCTGTCCCAATCCATCTAATTGTCCGTCTGCCTTCATCCATGTCACTGTGTGCTTTCAGGGATGGGCTACACTCTTGCACTTTTGTGAAGTCACTGAATCTGCTCTCAGTGTAGATGATTTAAGTTGTATCTCTTTATGATGCTGGTAAAATGCTTCCAAGTGCCACAGAAATAAGGTTAAAGTCATGTGTGGCTCTGATGTCATTTGTGATTTTTTGATTGACCCCCTAATCCCTGATGGCACTTCGCTACTTTAGCCTTGACATCACTTCCTACCACATGCCTTGCTTGGCATATCCCAGCATGCTCTTCTCATCGTTTTGGTTTAAAATCTACCCAGAAACCAGAATGAAGCACTTTGTTGTTCTAGTTTGGGAATCAGAGACCTCTAGTGGTGATACTTTGATACAGTCATTGTGTTAGGGAAAGGGAAATTAATATTCAAGTGATGTTTTTTTATGAAGAGAACGCTGTAATAGAAGCTAATCACAATGGCAAGCCAATTTTGTTTGTGTTGTTGATACCAATTTCTCTAACAATTCTCATTGTAGAAACAGATAACCTGAGGACTAGTTAAATGCTTTGGGAGAAAATAGTATCCGTTGACCATGCACTTTGTGTTGATGGTACTGAAATATAAATATTCTCTTTTTCTGGTGGAAATACAGGGCAAATTGTCATAAATACTGAATATAATGTTGTATTTGAGGATAGCAGTCATTCAGTAAACCTATTGCATTGTACTTGTTGAACCATTAGCCATTTTTCTTTAGTAAAATAACATTTGCAGATTTAGCATGCGTGTTGTAGACAGTCAGAGAGGGAGCACTGTGTATTCTATTTATGTAAATGAATACTTTCCTGTGCCAACTGCTCTTTCAAAGTGGATGCAAATGAGGCAAAATTTTGATGAATACCCCAAAATGTCAAATCTATCAGTATTTTCCTAGTTAATTAATGCTGTTAACATGCAAGACTAAGCTCTACAAAACAGCCTGCATAGTTTAAATGCAGTCATGTTGATATATGGAAGAGGTGCATCTGCTTATAGAACAGTATTAATGGAGTCATGATGTTTGGCTGTGAATCCATCCATTATGAAAATGGCAGAATAGTAAATAAGTGTTTTAGTAAAGCAATTATGGACTGTTTTCTAGTGTGTCTAAATGTCAAGCAATGATACACGGAAGTCAGAATTAGATAAGTCAAAGTGGCAGGTAGTGAACGTTGTGCTGCTTAATCAATTAAAAGAGTAAATATTAAATCAGCTCGCCATTAGTCCGTTGCTTTTGCAATGCACGTCACCGCTTCTGCTTGTGCCACCTTTATTTCTCTTTTACTGAGCATTTTTTTTATATTGTGTCAGTCAGACGGAGGCATACAGGTAAGAGTGCACTGAATTGTTGGCTGATTGGCTGTGTTGATCTGAAACCACACTCCTGTGCAAAAGATTCACATCCGTTAGCATGTCTTGGTCTGGTGAATCTTAATGTCACCAAGCGCTCCGGGGCTCTCTGACATGGCTTTACCTTCCCAGCATAGTACGGATTGATCTTACTTTTTAGTTGAGTTTGGAATCTGCTTATAGTTTTTGTTATGGAGTTGGTTACTGGTACTCAAAGCATCATTGTTTCCAAGGTTAAAGCTTCAATAAGTAAAGATGTACAATAATTAATATTTTTTCATTATGAATCTCTATCTTCCACGGTAATGTGTGTTCTAATTGATTTCCACACATCTTCTCTCAAAGGGATAGTTCACCCAAAAATGAAAATTCTGTCATCATTTACTCGCCCTCAAGTTGTTCTGAACCTGTATGAGTTTCTTTCTTCTGCTGAACACAAAATAAGATATTTTAAAGCATGTCGGTACCCAAATAGTTTATAGGTCCCACTGACTTCCATAGTATTTATTTTCCATACTATGAAAGTCAATGGAGCATTGGGGCCCATCAACTGTGTGGTTACCCATATGTCTTCTTTTCACATAATTTTCATTTTTGGGTGAAATATACATGTAATGTGCTGACAGCGCTGCAAGTTAATAAGTATAAGTCCTAGCAGATATGATTTTATATTTCATAGTTTCAAAATGCCAAGATCTGAGAATACTGCAGCATTTTGCAGTTGTCCCTATAGTATTGCACAGCTTTTTCACAGTGGTTTGTAGTGACCCTATATTTCCTCTTGGTGGTGCACAACAATCAATTTTTTAGATACCCTCTGTGCAACCTCTGCAGTATTTCTCAGCGGCGTGACGTGCCGACATTCATGCTCGCAAATATCACAAAGTTGTTGCACCATTTCTGTATATGTTCTACAAGCTAATATTTGAGAATGCACTACAAGCTAAACAATCAATGTAAGCATTACAAAATAATGGTGTCTTAAAGATGCTAATATTCTTTGAGGCATGACATCATGTCTGGTTATACATGAGCATGATATTTAGATGTCTGCCATGACCAACATTTTTTGATACTGGCTATGTTCAGAATAGCATACTATTATGCCACATACACTATTTTCACTGGAATACCTCTAGTAATTCTTAGATATTTTTGTACATACATATACTATAAACACTACCGTTCAAACGTTTGGGGATGGTAAGTTTTTTCAAATGTTTTTGAAAAAGTCTCTTATGCTCGCCACGGCTGCTTTTATTTGACCAAAATACATGTGTATACTTGTATGTGTGTTTTCACAGAGTTCAAATTACAGTAGATAATACTAATAGCTGGTAGAATACAACAGATCATACTGAATGAAGTAAGCAGTATGCCAGTATTCCATTCGGAACATAGCCTCTCTTTCACAAAATTTGTTTTGGAAAAGGGAATTATGGGAATTCCATTTGATTAACTCATTCTTGTTTGTCTTTTCTCACATCTCTTTGTCTTTCTTGTGCTGAACCCTGGAACCTCCACATAACGTCTCTCTCTGTTCTTCCTCTCAGCCGTTAACTTTACAGATGCCTTGATGTTCGAAACTCCTCCTCCTCCCCCTCCCCTCTCCACTGATCCAATCCCAGCAATACTTACCCCAGAACCAGCCACACCAGCCCCTACAACTGCTGCTCCGCCCAAACCTACTACCACTTCCACCACTACTACCACTACAACTACTACTACTACTACAACCACAACTACTACAACTACTACCACCACTACAACAGCTTCCACCACACTTCTTCCTGTTCGGCCCATGTCTCCTAAAACAGTGGATTGGAAAATGCTGGGTATCTGATAATGACACAGTGTGCATTGGAAAAGCCCACAGTACAGACAAAGTAGATGAAATTAGTGTGTCCTCTTGTTTAGATGACATGTATTATGTATGTTTGACTCAGTTAGCAGACCATTTAGGACAGGGGCATGATTGATGTTCACCCTGCGCTCTCACAGACACACAACACTCAGATTACTCAGAATTAGTATTGACATTTGCTTTACAAATAGTCTAGTTGCATTAGAAAATGAAATGCATGATGTTGATCACTGAACTATGAGATATTTAGTAAAATCATATCACACGCATTAGCAAATAACGTTTTCTCTAAGATTATTCAGCTGTTTTAAAGACCCCATGAAAGTTTTCTTTGCTGTGTGAGGTATTTAGTGACAGTAATTTACAGCAAATTTAGGTGGGATATAGCTATACTTATTTATTTATATAAAAGCCCGATATACTCAAGGCAAAGTTCTTTTTCATTCTGCACTCAGGGGTAAAAAGAAGTTTGAAATGGCTGAGCAACGATATTCTGTTTTGAACCTTCTGACGCCACCCACGCTGCTGGAAGCGGTGTTTAGATAGATATTCAAATATGTGCCTCTGTAAGGTGTGGGTGAAGGGAAGAGGCGAAAACACACTGCCAATAAAAAACACAAAACTCTGCCACCAACCCTGACAGCGAAAACGCAACCAAAAATGACGGTTTTGAGAAAAGTTTTCAGAATTTCAATTATAATTAAAACGTCAATTCCAACTAAAGCAGCTCTCCGGTGAAGGAATGAATGAGGTGGAACCCTAGAACACACTATTATCAGTATTATGCCATCTCCATGAACCAGCCGAAGTTCGAAGTGGTTTACCAGTCGGTGTAAACTTTTGCAGAAACTGTTGAAACAAACTCCAAATGATTTTCTTCGACCACTAGTGAAAAAAACCTATACCAAAATGTATTTAAAATACATTCATTTCATACCAAGTATGATTAAGCTTTATTTGGAGCACTTCTTTATTGTACAATGCATTTTCTTAATATTAAGCCTAAAATGTGTTTAATATCACTATTTGTAAAGATAGGATGATCACTGTATATTATCAGTCTTTAAATGCAAGACATTTAAAGTATACTTGCAATAGTTCTACTTTAGCACAATTAAATATACTTAAGTATATCTTTAGTTATACCTCAGCACTATTTCCGGATAACTAAAGTACATTTAGTACAAAATTAGATGTTCCAATTTAGCAGACTTTAAGTATATCAGTTTAGTATACCAAAAGTACAATTGTAGGGTATTTATATTATTTTTTTTGTGTATTTTTAGTATACATAGCATAAAATTAATGTATTTTAAATGCATTTTGATATATTTATTTTTAAATAGGAACGTACCAATAGTTCGTTCTTCAATTTCCCTTGAAGTATATCGGGGCCGTAAGTGTTAGGTCACATTTGCCTTTGTTCTGTGAAATGCAATCCTCTCAATAGGAATCTGCACGATGTGGAATTTCGTGTGAGGGACAAAATTACCCCACCCAGATTTTGCATTAAATTCAATTTTTTTAAAATTCTGAACGTGCCAATTTGCTGTATTTACTGTATCATAAAAAAACGTAGTTAGTACGTGGTACTTTATGCATCGCTACTCTATTGATAATAGACATTGGAAGTCCAAGTTTTTAATTTTTTTAATATGCCCAATGTACAGGATGATAACCATATTTTTAGTCCGTTTTCTCAGAGGATCGAGAAAGTCTGTACACTTTAAATGTGTATATACTGTATCTGCTAAATGTTTTGTCAACTTTACTTGCATATACAGTAGATGACCTCAAAGTAATCAACATTAAGAAAAAGATACAAAAAGTCTAATTTAGGTTTCATGGGGTCTTTAAGATTAAGCATATGTAAGCTAACCAGTGTCTGTATCACAAAATATCTAAGTGTACTCCTCTCCTACCTGTTCTGCATAGCCCCGAATGTAAAGATCTGGAATCTGACCGTGGATGCTAACAATGACTATGCTAACGTCAGCTGGAAGCACAACTTCTCCGTTGACAGCAGCAAGTTTGTGCTAGAGTACACATTGGACAGTAAGAGCCAGATACACCTACCGAGAGCTTATAAAGGGAACGCTAGATTTTATTGAGCCTACTGGTGACCCAAATCATCCTCTTATAATGTTTAATTGGGCCTCATTTTATGGCGAATTTACAGAACATCACAATAAACATTACAGGGAGCTCAGGTTTATTTGAAAGGGAGGTATTGTAAATGTTATTTGAATTGTTCAACATTTATGATATCTTTCTTGCTGTGAATCTCTGTAATGTTCTTTTCCCACAGTACTTGTGTAGCTTGTTAGCTTAAAATGTGTTTTAACACCAAACTGAAGCAGTCCTCCAACATGTTACTGAATAATATCATGTCTGCAATACTGCATCTTGCTTTGTGTCATCAGCAGTCATGCATGTTCCCTTTAGAAAGCTCTTTTTCTCTCTGGTGGCTAAGAACAGGGAGAGATTTGACTAAATCTATGAGGGGGAGAGATGCCCTGAGACTTAAAAAGAGACAACCAAGACCTGTTTATTTGACTCTAATTGGGCCACAGAGAGTTTTGGTCAGTAAACTGGTGACTTTGAGGCACCCTGCAGTCCACTCTTATTATCACTGCAATATTTTAGCAGTTATGTCTTTTTTACCAGTAAAATCTTCTTTTTTTTTAAATTAGGTGTAAATTTATTTGATTTATGCTTAAATAAAAGGAAAAACTTGTCAATATAGCTAGAGAAAAAAAACTAAGACAAATATTTTTTATTCAGTCCCTATACTCTCTTGGGCCGTTTTTTAATTACGGAGGTGAATGTAAATTTAAAAAAAACATGATTTCTTCATACTACATCACTGTTCTGTTGTGCCTGTGCATGTTTAAGCCGGAAGGAGACATGCAATACGTAACTAGTGTTTGACTAGTGTATATCCCTCTACAAAAGTCTCTCTCTCTCTCTCACTCATTTCCTTGCTCTCTCTCTCACTTGCTCTTTCGTCCTTGAGCTATCTGTTTGGATCATCAGATGTGATTGCTCATTCCACCCTTACCTCACCCATTGGCTTCCCAGCAGCTCTTGTTGTCTGGCTGCCCAAAACTGCTTGGCTTATTGTTCATATTGGCCACCATTGCCCCATCTCATGATTATGCCAGCAAGCCTGCCATATCTGATTGATGCCCCTTAGGTCTTTTTTTTATCATTGGTGGAAAGGTTTCAGAGATGAGGTTAATGTTTCCAACCTAAAGTCTCCTCAGGGGGAGAGTCAGAGTTACATATTTAACCTTGAAACATGTTGTGCAGTACGTGCTGGTGCAATACCCCACCCAGCAGGTGTAAATGTAACTGAAGCAATCTGGGTTTCATCCAAGAGGACTCATTTTTTTTACACCAAGGAATACTGCATTATTATGGGATTAAATTACACCAGGCCCAAAGCACACACATTCTCCAAACGTGCTTCCCATGTAGACTCACCATACCATTATATAACACTCCCTCTTCTTTCTTCCTCTTTCTCATCGTCTCACCATGTCCTGGCAAGATTGTGGCAGATGCATGCAATCAGCGTGAGGCATGGTGTCGATGATGTCTTAAAGTCTGAGACAAGCTGTAGCAGCTTCTCAGCCCATATGAGATGTTTTGTTGATCTCAAAGCAGGACATCGTGACATTGAAGAGTTATCAACCAATTTTGTGCATGTAATATGGGAATAAATATAATTTAAATCCACGTAGCTTCTTTTACTGAGGTAGGGAATAACTTGGCTTTGAAAGACAATCGGTACCTTTATCAAGCTATTGAATAACTACATAAACATTTGAAGAAAATATGAGTTCTTGCAAGGCTACAAATAAGGATGCATGATATAACAGTACCACATACCCTTTCTTATCTATTGGTAATGGTCAGTATTGGATATTTAATTGTGCATTCTGAATTTTCTATTTCATCTAATCATCTAATGCTAATGCTTTTTAAAAACACTTTAAATGTAAATGTTAAATGTCATCTTAAGCATTATCTCAGAATAAATATTCATTTTTCATACTGAAATCATAATGCTGTGATGCCTAAAATGGTATACAAAATGGTAGACAAAAAAAAAGACAAAACGGTATACAGTTTTAATGTCTGCCATTTATAGATTATTGGCCATAACATAATTAAACATAATTATTTTCATATTGTTATTAGTCAGAATTGTTAATTGAATCCCTAGTGTAAATTCAAATTCTTTTGCTTAGCTTAGCTTAAATTCGATTCTGTTTCAGAGCTGTTTTGCTGTTTTTGACAGCTTTTCATGGTTAAATATATGCAAGTTGGCCAGTCAAAATTCAGTATGTACTGTTTCTACAAAACAGTTTTACATTAATTGCAGATCAAACCCTAACCAGAATGTTGGTGTAATACACACAGCTTTGCAAGCATTGAAATTAAAGATAAAGCTACAAAACAAATGACTAAAAGCTTTTTTATTTTTTATTATGGATGAGTAGATAGGAATTGACTAAAATGGATAAGTACTTTCTTTCCAGCTAGTAGCTCTTGCACTGCACTTTCAGACACTATAATTGAATTTTGCTATGCAGATAATCCAATGGCTGCTTGCTTCAAAGGCTGTTGTATATGGCCACATTTTGGATATGCAGGGTTTTGCATCAAACTCATGCCAACCCATGAGTTACACAGTACCTGATGGTTCCTTATGAACATCGTGGAACCTCATTGGAACATCACATCCACCTCTTGACAATTCCATTGGGATTTGTCCCTCCACTTCTCAGCTTCCTCAGAGATGAGATGAGGTCTATATAGATAATTGAGACAAGGTGCATCTCCCTCCACTCTAGACCAGAGTTCATTATAGAAAATCCAGTGTGAGATATTAAGCGGCAACTTCACATCAAAGCTTTTAACAGGCATCACTAAAGCAAATGATGCCCCTAATACACCAGTGCCAGACTTTTTGATGTGTGCTGAGCCAAGATATTCCAGTATTTTTGCTCCCAGGATGCTTAAAGGAACACGCCGACTTTTTGAGGCTTTAGCTTATTCACCGTAACCCCCAGAGTTAGATAAGTCCATACATACCTTTTCATCTCCATGCGTGGAGTAACTCTGTCTGACGCACCCACCGCTAGCCTAGCTTAGCACAAAGACTGGAGGTAAACGGCTCCAGCTAGCATACTGCTCCCAATAAGTGACAAAATTACATGTTGTGATTTGTATAGTCACAGAAGTAGCAGTGCTTGGCCTTCTGAGAATATAGTTCCCAGTATGTATACAGTTAGAAGATGGCTGTGTCTCATGTGACCTTGTTATTTGTACACGCTGTGACTATACAAATCACAACATGTAAATAGGAAAATGTTGGCGTTATTTTGTCACTTATTGGGAGCAGTATGCTAGCTGGAGCCGTTTACCTCCAGTCTTTGTGCTAAGCTAGGTTAGCGGTGGGTGCGTCAGACAGAGTTATGGCACGCACAGAGATGAAAAGGATATGTATGGACTTATTTAACTCTGGGGGATATGGTGAATAAGCTAAAGTCCCAAAAAGTCGGCATGTTCCTTTTAAAATATTATTTTTATACATTCTCTCTTAAGAGTGGAAGGGATGCAGCACATTTCCTCAGTTAACGAACATGACCTGCTATCTTGTTGAAGAAGCCAGTGTTGTGTGCTTAATTTTGGCGAGTTAAGCTTGATGGGCTCGGTTTGATGGACACCTCTCTTGTGTCTCTCCTTGAAGGTAATGGGTCGATGAAAAGCATACAAGTAAACCAGCAGCCTTTCATTAAGCTGGCTGGGCTGGTGGCCGGGGCCAAGTATCGGTTGCGGGTGTATTCCCATGAGCATCAC
Organism: Squalius cephalus; assembly: GCF_949319135.1. Classification (NCBI taxonomy): domain Eukaryota; kingdom Metazoa; phylum Chordata; class Actinopteri; order Cypriniformes; family Leuciscidae; genus Squalius; species Squalius cephalus. The sequence goes on from NC_137143.1 coordinate 21,396,466, forward strand.
TCCATCAGCAGCGACTTTGTCACGTTCGAGACAGGCAGAGGTGAGGGGTAGCCAAGACACAAGGGAGGAAGAAAGGCATCAACATGTTACCTTCTGAAGTAGATAAAACTACAACAAACTGTATTTTGTCATGTTTACCAATGGGTCACTGTAACTGGTAACTTGTAGAGCACAAGAAGGGCATGGGTAAAGTGTAAGGGCCCTATTTTAATGATCTAAGTGCATGGTCTAAAGCGCACGGCGCAAGCACACTTAGAATCCACTTTTGCTAGTTTAACAACAGGAAAAATGGTCGGGCGCGCCCGGCGCATGGTCTAAAAGGGTCGTCTCTATTCTATTAATGAGTAATGGGTGTTTTTCGGGTGTAACGTGCAATAAACCAATCAGAGTCTCATCTCCCATTCCATTCAAAAGCAAGTTGCGCTCGCGCCATGGCGGATTCGCTATTTACATGTAAGCGGAAAAAACTGAACACTTCTCTAGCAAAGAAATGGATCTGCTCGTGCGCGAGGTTAAAGCACGCGAGCAGACCATCTACAGGACAAAGTGTATGCGCGTTGTGGACCCGCCTATAGGCGCATATTACTAACGCGCTCTTTAAATAACAAAAAAAAAATTTGCGCCATTGACTTTAGAACAGGTTTTAGTTGGTCAATGGCTCAGTAATTTCAGTTGCCTCAAAATAGCAACGCGCCAACAATGCGCCTGAACACACCTCGTTTTCAGACCAGCATGCCCATGGGTGCACAAATAGGCGCAAATGCATTTGCTATTTAAACAACGTGGCGCAGAACGTGGAAATGATAACTGCGTCAGGCTGAAACTAGCAAAAAACACTCGCATCGCGCCTGGCGCCGCATTGCATCAGGTGTATGATAGAGCCCTAAATGTTATCAACATAGTTAATGCTCTGGAAGTTATTTTGTGAGTTTATCTTTGCAGATTATTTTTCGAAGCTTCTGGTGCACTAGCAAATGTATTTTTCCAGCAGGATGCATATGTGCCTCAGGTGGTGTGAGCGAGACGAAATCTCTCAGCATTTTCTGTAAGATCACGCTCAATAAGATATTGATCATCATGATGATAAGGATCCTTGAGCCGTGTAAATATCATTTTAGGGGGGATGTTTGCTCTGTGTTTTTCGGATATAGAAGATTGAGCTCATAATAATCCATCAGCTTTATTGTTTGTTCCTCTCACTGTTAGATCCCTCTGTGGTTTTCCACACAAAAAATGGCACTATTATCAGGCCATTTTAGTTGTTTTTTATATATATTATATTATATAGCACTCTCTATTTTTTCCCTTGGTTTTAAAAGGAAGTGTTCTAGAAGATGGTATAGGGTACGCTATAGTTCAAAAGCTTGGGGTCAGAATATTTTTTTGTTTTTTTTGAGAGAGATCATTTAATAATTTCATTCTGGAAAGAGGAATAAAATTGATCAAAAGTGACAGTAAAGATATTTAAAATGTTACTAGACATGTCTAATTCAAATAAATGCTGCTCTTTTGTACTTTGTATTCTTTAAAGAATCATGAAAAATTATGGTTTCCACAAAAATATTAAGCATTACTGTTTTCAACATTGATAATTATAATACATGTTTCTTGAGCACCAAATCAGCAATTAGAATGATTTCTGAAGGATCATGTGACTCTGATGCTGAAAATTCAGCTTTGCCATCACAAAAAGAAAGAATACAAATATTTAATATATATTAAAATAGAAAACTGATCATTTTAATTGTATTAATACTTCACAATAATACAATCTTTACTGTATTTTTGATCAAATAAGTGCAGCCTTGGAAATCTTCCCAACCCCAAACTTTTGAACGGTAGTGTATATCGAAAAACCTTTCAATAGAGAACAGGAAAAACACATGCAGTTAGTCCACCCTCTATAATCACTCTCTATAATGTTTCACAAGATGCAGATTTTAAAAAGAGTGGTTGAAAAGGAGAGTATTTGATGATGTGGTTTAACCAAGCTGCTGGCTTTACTGGGTTTCCGTTTTCATCAGATAACTCTTTATGGAGAGAGCGTCCTGTGCTCTGATCTTATTATCAGGATGGGTAATTCAAATCCAGATCCACTCACCGCTAATGTGTTTTTGATAAAGAATGGCTGTCAACTGACTCCTACCATGTTGCTGAAAGTCAGTGAGATTTATTAGGGTCTCCATTTGGTGTTACCGTGTTCAGCTTTTCTCCTGACTCGATAAATCATACAGGAAGAGAACGAGGTTTTTAATGTGTAAGATGATCTGTGAGAGTTGATTTCTGCCATTCTTGCTTATGGCTATAATGTTACGAAACTTAAACATTTTCTTCTGTACCTCTTTTTCTTCTCCCCTCCTCTGTGTGTTTGCTTGTTAACAGCCTACAAGGAGCAGGAAGACATCGCTACTCAGGGCTGGTTCATTGGGCTGATGTGTGCCGTCGCTTTATTGGTTCTCATTCTGCTCATTGTTTGTTTCATCAAGAGGAGTCGTGGAGGAAAATACCCAGGTAAAATCCAGCAAATACACAACAACTTTTGTAAACTATGTGCATTTCTGTTCACATTAATTATTTTTAACCGCAATATAAGTATATGCTACATGGTAACACTTTACAATAAAGTTTCATTAGTTAACATTAGTACAACTACTTTAGCTAACATGAACTATGAATTAACAATAATTCTATTAATCCATGTTAATTTCAACGTTTACTAATACATTATTAAAATCAAAAGCTCTATTTGTTTACATTAGTTAATGCAATGTGAACTAACATGAAGGACTGTATTTTTATTAACTAACATTAACAGATTACTAAATACTGCAACAAATGGTACTGCTAATTGTTAGTTAATACATTAACTAATGTCAACAAATGAAACCTTAGTGTTACCGGCTATGTAAATGATCTATCTACTGTTGGTTTTTATGTACTGCTGTTTTTGTTTTTATCAGTGAGAGAGAAGAAAGACCTCCCCTTAGATCCTGTTGACCATAAAGACCAAGATGGATCATTTGACTATCAGTAAGTTTTCACTTTCTATCACTTTTACCATAAAGATAAACATCTATTCAGGTTCTGCTATTTATAATGTTGAACCTGTTGATGAAACACTTTGTTTTACATGTTGCAGGTCCTGAACATAGCTCTCACCCTGCAGAGGGGAAAATGTCTCTCATTTTAAACAAATATAACACCTAACCACTTAAAACCAACAAATACTAAATAACATTATTACATAAACACCCCCAGAACATTTGTTGATGAGGCTTTTGCTTTAACAGAAAATAAGCTTGCTGATGTGTAATGTGTCTGTTCACTGACCAGCAGCTGAAAACCAATGCACCAGATTCTCAGGAAAAGTGTGCTTTTTATCACCATCCACACCAACATACTATAAATGAGTCCTTCCTGTACAGTTCTACCTCTACTCTCTAAACCACACAGATCTCATAACTTCACACCCTGCTATCCCAGCGTGGCAGGAAAAAAATCAGTGTGCTACACACTGCCCCAACAAACACCAACATCCAACTGTACTTTAGTATTATTTATATAGGCCTACTATTATAGTATTTGTTAATATTATTTTGAATTGGATTATATTTTTTATATTTGAATTTTTAGTGATTTTGTTATGCTTTTGACATTTTTTTCATTTCTATTTACCATTATTTTTAATTTATGTTTTTCATTTCTATTTTCCTTTATTTTATTTTTAGAACTTTAACTTATTTTATTTCAGTTAATTGCTTAAAATGTATATTTATTTCATTTTAATTAATGAAAACTATTAACTATTTAATCGTTTTAGATGTAGTTAACTGACGCTTCATTGCTTTTGTTTGGATCAGCTGACATTTAAGGCGGTGTGAATCCTTAACAAACAAACAATTTTTCTATCTGTCGTCCTTAGTTTGTTTCGAAGGTTTTGTTGTATAAGCCTACATCTGTCAAGTTGGTGTGGATATTACAACCTGGGTACAGAGAGTAAAGGGAAGTGTCAGTGAGGGTTTCAGGCAACACATTAAATGTCTGAAGAACTAATATCTCAAGCTCGATAAGCTAATAATTGTCATGTTACTTATGCAGTGTTTGGAAAGTACAGTATAGCAACACTTCAAACTTAACATTTTTCATTTGGATAACAATATAAATAGCTTTAACATTGAGGTTAGCTACTTTTTGTTAGTGTACTCTTTTTCGAAAAAAAGTAGCTTTTTTCAACACATAACTTCTCCAACACTGCACCAAAGCTGAATACAGACTTATCTGTAAAAGTGTACCATGGATTTATAGGTTGATTCAGTGTAATCCTCTAAACCACTAATTGAAAAACATGCTCCAACATTTTAGACTATATCTTTTTTAATAAAAACCACTCATGTCTCAGCAGTTTCATGACTAACAGCTAGTTACGTGATATTAAATGGTTTGCCTTTTCTCAAAGCTAATTCTTTTTACGGAGATCAGAGACCAGCGATCTAACTGATTAGCTTAGTAATGCTAAGATCTAAGTTATGCTAAGCCTTACACAGCGGCAGTACTAACTTCTCTCTCCATCTAACGTGTGAATGATGAACCCCTTTTCTTCCCCCTCCTCTTTCAAATTGGCGGCTGGGTTGTTAAGGAACGAGAACAGGTATTTGGTTTCAGCACATCATCTCAGCCTGAGCATGTCATTGGTTAGCCTACATGTGGATGGCAGGATAGGGACTAAAGCCGCTGTCTGATCAGTGTTTGAGCTCCTCAAAGGTGTTAAACTCCTTGGTCCCTCTATTTTGGACGTAATCCAGCAATTTTTTTAAAGTTAATACATCGTGTCCCAACCAAACACGATGTGATAAAGCAACTAGTGCTAAAAGCCAGCTGCTAGCAGCTTAGTTTTTCAGCTAGGTGTGGCTAATGACAGGACGTTTTGGGATTGGCTGTGATTGTGTGGCATCTTGCTATGGAAGCTTGTTTCTGACACGGAATGAAAGTTAATAGTGACTTTTTATCATTGCGAGTTTATATCTAAGACTAGAATTTTATAAAACTAGAATTTAATATTTATAAACTCAAGTTTATATCTTGCAATCCTGACTTTTTTCTCACTTGCAATTGTGAGTTATGCAGTCTGACTTGCTAAATATAAACTTGCAATTCAGGGAAAAAAGGCAGCTCACAATTACTTTTATCCCTTTTTTTCGCACTCTCTGACTTTATAACTCACAATTGCAAGTTTATATCTCACAGTTCTGAGACAAAAGTCAGGATTGCGAGATAAACTCAAGTTTATATATATTAAACACTGGTTTTATTAACTGAGAAAAAAAATCTGAGAATTGTGAGATACAAATTCGCAATTGCAAGAAAAATTGGCATAATTCTGAGATAAAAAGTTGCAATTACCTTTTTTTTTTTTTTACTCCATGCCGGAAACTAGCTTCCATATCTTGCGGCATTTTCGCTTTTAAAGAACAGCAAACTTGTCACATTGTGCCTGGTTAGGACGTCACCTTGCACCACTTACAGCAGTGCACTTATTGAATTGTTCATATAAAGCTGTTCATCTCAGATAGTGAATTGGAATATGTATTAAAAGCTTTGGCCTGAAATAAAATGTCAAGTACTGAAGCATTTTACTCCCTCTTAAAATAATTTTGTCTCTTTATTATAAAAATAATAATCACGATCCATTGGTTTTTATTGTAAAGTTAATATTTTAAAAGCCAGTACTGCGATGTCAAGGTTAAATTAATTTGTCAGAAGGGAACCAAGGTTCTTTCTTCAATGTTTAACACCCTTGAAATGTCGTTCAGTGGAAAGCGCAGTACACAATATTCAGAGACAGGGTGACCATGATCAGATGCACAGAAACATGCATGAAACATGAAAATGATTCTGCTTTGTTCAGAGGGAACTCGGTTGAATGTAAATTTGCATGCAAGGCTTTTTTTAAAACATTGAGTCTATTCAGAATTTATAATGCATTTCCTACAGTCTGAGAGGAGAAGTCTGCTGGAGATCAGAGCCCTTGGGTTTTGTCAGTAATCTGCATTCAGTGGGATGCCACATCTAGAAAATCAACCAAAAGCTAACAACAGATTATTTGCTGAAGGCTGTTTATAATTATTATGTTCACTGCATCGTTTTCTTTTTCCTCTTATTTTTCTTTTTAAGTGCCTCTTTGATGACACAAATGTTTTGTTTTATTCATTCTTTTTTTCTCTCTTAATCATTTTTTATTCTTGGGTGTTTTCCATCCTGTTGGTCCAATGAAGGTCTCTTGAAAAGGAAAGGTATGGAAAGAGCTGCACTAATTTCACCTGCATTTGGACTTTAGTCATGAACTAAAGCATTTCTTGCCTTGTGTTTTTGACTTTAATCGATTAATAAATGTCCTTCTCCTTTAGTACTGATACATGAACGAAAACATTAGATGCATCTTCTTTTTTTTTTTACTAACTCATATTATTATCATAATTCATGATTTTGTGTCCCAACTGTAGTAGTTAATTTTTTTAACTATATTTATTTGGCTGTCAATTTAATGTGTTAATTTAGTGCAATTAAAGGAGAACTCCGGTCAATTTTAACATTGAGCTCATTTTTTTGTAAATTTGGAGTGCTGTCAATACAGAGAACAACAACAAAAATTGGTGTTGCCTACACCGTGTTATCCTCTTTTTAAAATTTGCACCCTGTTGACTTCAATGGGGCAAGTTTTAAACCTGCTTTTAGCCTCTTAACATCCTTGATGTGTCATTACAAGTGCACAGCCAATGTGAGTGATTCCTTCAGAGTGAACACGGGTGAATCTGACTGCAGTAGATGTGAAAGATATGAATAAAAATGATGTTTATTCAGCCAGCGCACATACCTGTATTTACATCCTGTTTTCGGTCGAAGTCCATAGTAATCGATTGTCGAGTTCACGTGCGTGATCATAGGTACTAAACCAATGCACGTGAACTCGACAATCGATTACTATGGACTTTGACCGAAAACAGGATGTAAATACAGGTATGTGCGCTGGCTGAATAAATATCATTTTTATTCATATCTTTCACATCTACTGCAGTCAGATTCACCGCGTTCACTCTGAAGGAATCACTCACATGACCTGTGCACTTGTAATGACACATCAAGGATGTTAAGAGGCTAAAAGCAGGTTTAAAACTTGCCCCATTGAAGTCAACAGGGTGCAAATTTTAAAAAGAGGATAACACAGTGTAGGCAACACCGATTTTTGTCGTTGTTCTCTGTATTGACAGCACTCCAAATGTACAAAAAAATGAGCTCAATGTTAAAATTGACCGGAGTTCTCCTTTAAAATGTTTGCAAAATACAGAAAAATTATATTTACGGCCACAAATATAGAGATATATTATTTGATTAATCTGCATGTCATGTAATTCATTGACTAATTGTCCTATTTATTTGTTAATTCATCCATTCGTTTTCTACATATTCTTCAAATCCCTGATTCATGCCAAATTTTGTATGATGTCATTACAGTTTTCACATATTCTGTCAAAAGTGATGTACAATGTGAAATATGTGTTCTTTTTACACTCTTGGAGGTGAAAAGCTGGTGAAACTGTGAGCGTGAGGGCTGATCGATTAAATCAAAAACCCATTCTCATTATTCCCTGAACTCTTGCTGGTGCAGAGAGAGAGTGTATTTGGTTGGGCAAAGCAAGATATCCTGAATGCGCCCTATTGAATCTAAAGATAAATTAAAACTAAATGACCATGATTTTCCAGTTGTCATGCTGCATGCACAGAATCGTGTCATCTGGTAATATCGTACTACTTAAACCTTTTTTATGAAACATCAATGCTTCTTTTTTATAGAGAGGATATATGCTGTTGGTAAAAGCATTTTTATGACCTATGAAAATGGATAGTATCATGGAGCCTGGTTGTAAACCATGTTTTGTGTGGGGACAAAGTAGTTTATTTACAATATTTCGATTTAACAGCCCATCTGTAAAACAGTTTACAACAAGGTCCATGGATATTACATGAAATTAAAGATGGACCTCTGTGCTAAGTTAATGGTTTTTAAGATCTGATTAGTGTTTCTTTGTTGTTTTCTGTTTTCCTGGTGCATCTCGGTTGATGTAGGTCTCAGCTCTTAATGCATGACACTGTTACCCCCCAGCAGAGGTCTGTTTTAATATATGAGTCGCATGTGTTTAGGCATGCACTGGACAGGGGATAAAAGATCTGTGATAATGTAGTGCAATGAATCATTTGTAGCCATGACATCATTTATAGAATACAGAGAGCTGAGAGTTTGTCTATAGTAATACATAAATGGTTCTTTTACCTTGAGTGTTTTCTTTTCTCCTTGAGGTTTCTCAAAAGTGAGATGCTAAATGTTTTTCTCAGGATGATCTAGTTTAATCATTATTTACATGGAAGAAAAAGTCAAACCATAAAATATTTTAATAGGGATGCACCGATATGAAACATTTGGCTGATACAGATAACCGATAATTCTTTATATTTGAAAGCCGATAACCGATATATTGGCCTCTAAAATCTAAATCCAAATTTTGATATAATTTCTGAGAGCCTGATTACAAAAACAAAAGTCTCACCATTATTGTGTGCCATGTTCTCATTACAATTTTATGTAGCCTATATGACTTGTGCTGTCCATGTTGTACTTAACTGTATTTTCCAAGTGATTCCAATCATATTTCAAGCAATTCAAAGCCATCATGGCGAACAGTGCACATCTGAAGTGTCTCAGCTGAAGGAAAAATACATTATTTATCGGTTTCAATATATTGGCCAAATTTTCTTATCTGGCAGATAACGATAACATCAAAAAAGAATATGTATCGGCCGATACCAATATGGTGACCGTTATATCGTGCATCCCTATATTCTAATAATCAAGCAGTCAGATTTAGTTGCCACATATCTGGGAAACAGGATTTTGAGGTTTTAATATTCCTTGCTGCGTTTCTTCTTTATTCAGATGGCCAAAAGCATCAAAAACCTTGAGGGAATTTCACAACTCCTGAGTTATTGACAGCGTTTACAGCAATGATTTTTATTTTGCTCAGATCTGCGGTCATTGTTGAGCCAATCATCTGCGCAGTAAATGCCATGTGATGTGATGAATATAATATATAAATATGTGAAATATTTATGTATTTATAATATAGAGAAAGATATATACTACTGATCAGAAGTTTGGGGTCAGTAAAAAGAAGTAACTTTTATTCATCAAGGACACATCAAATTGATCAAAAGGGACAGTAAAGACATAATTTTACCATTTTTTGTCTTTTTGTTGTTTGATTTACATTAAAATGCAGACAGCAGAGCAGCAGGAATATTAGGCTGTTGTCACTTTAAGAGCTGCACGGATCCAATTAGACTGTTACACAAGTGTTTTATTTCTCAGCTGTTTACATTCATTCAAGACATAACCGATTATATTGGCAAGGATACTGTCCAAGATGGTTTTGATATAATTTTGTGCCAATTAGAAGACGCGAAAGACAACTCCGTTCAGTATTCGCGAACTGCCTGATTTCCGGGCGCGGTGCGCGCTATGGATGTGTGTGATCTTCTCACACAGTGAGAACAATTGAGTTCTCTTTCGTGTTGTATTCTGTATTTTGTACAGATTTCATTTTGCTTTGGCAAGTATTTAATTATTTTACCCAGAGAAAAACGTTGGATTATCCGACGGACATTATACAGCTCAGTGCCTTCACGCAGTTGTTAAATAAAACATTGGTTTGTTAAATGCTTTTTTATGCTATAGCCGATACGCTGATGGTTGTAAATTGATTAAAAAAATTGGCCGGTGCATCTCTAAATGAAAGGATTTTTGAGTTGGTTGTTTTTATTTTATCATAATACAGGCCTACTTTTGAAAAGTTGCCTATTTAAAAACATGTTTTTGCTGCCAAGTCAAGGTGTAGTTTTGACATCTACCACCAGGGCTAACCGGTCTATGCTAACCAGCCGAACCGTCATCCCTTGTTATGTTCTAACTCTTTTTTTCTTTCTTCCTACAGCAGCGACGAAGACAACAAGCCATTGCAGGGCAGCCAGACATCCCTGGACGGGAACGTAAAAGAGAGCGACGACAGTCTTGTGGACTATGGTGAAGGAGGGGACGGCCAGTTCAACGAGGACGGCTCATTCATTGGCCAGTACACAGTTAAGAAGGACAAAGAGGAGACTGAAGGAAACGAGAGCTCAGAAGCCACGTCACCCGTTAATGCCATCTACTCTCTGGCATAGCACTCCGAAAGGGCCACGGCGCCCCCAGCAGGTTGGAGGGTGCCACTACACGCATAAAAATAAATATATATATATAGAGAGAGAAAGAGAGAATTATGAGTATTCACATACAACGCACTGGAGTGCATGATCCTTCTGAGCAAGGGATGGGGAGCCAGCCGGTGTTCGGAAACCTTTGTTTGAGGCGTCCCCATGCTCCACACAGACTTTAGTGTGCCTTTAGGGCGACGGGGCGGACTTTCAAGCTTTTCGTGTGGCTTATGCTCTTCTTTTTTTATTTTGGAAATCTTTAATCTGCCCCTTCCTCCTCCTATTGTAGCTAGCATCAAAGAAACGGAGATACAAGCACCAGACCTGTGACATATCAACTGTGTGTCGACTCACCTGCAGAACGTCGGCAAATACGTTTATCATATTGATATTTCTGCAGTGAATGATCCTCCTTTTTTTTTTTCACCGCAGACAGATGCGTCCAAAAACATGAAATCTGTATACAGTGCTGGCACGGTTCACTGTGCTTTATAAAACTATGCACTATGTATTATCATTATCGTGCTTTTGGGGTTAATATTGGACGTTAGAATCTCATGTTTCCTTTTTTTTATGTGGATTTTTGCAAAGAAAAAAACATCTAGTCCTGGCTATATTCTTATATACGCCACTGGACTGATCATGCTTTCATTTGCTGTTGCTCGGTTAATATATTTTCACTGGCTGCAACTATAAAATGCCACCAATATTTATAGGCAGAGGTTAGATGGCATCACATGTAAATGAAGAAAAAACATTATTTTGAAGCATGGTAGTATTTTAGCGCAAAGGACAATGGAGAGGTTGTAATACGAAGAGTTAAATACACAATGATATATTCATTTGTTTTATATAAGACTTGCTTTATATAGTCCTCAAAAGAGAATAATGATGATGAAAATGATCACATTTGTTTTTCATTCTTTTTTTAATAAGCTTGGTGATGAGTCTGGTGCCTGAATAAGTTTATTCAAGGAGTCTAAAAGAAATTTGGGGTGCATCAATACATCAGTGGCTTGTTAGTTGAGGATTTCTCGAAATGAATAACTCAACATAGACACAGTGAGTACAGTAAAGAGAAGTGTACATATTGTTTGGGGTTGATCCAGTGTTCGTTCGCGGCTGAGACACTGCCCTGAAGACATGCCACTGTAATTCTAGTGCCACTCGCGGTGGATAGTTTCTTTCTCTATCTGTGCTCTCACACTACTACCATTCATTTATCTTCTGCACTATTATGTACTTACAGTAGGGTTCAAAAGTCTGAGGCCACATCGAAAATCACCTGGAAATGAACAACATTTTAAGATTTTGAAAAATGTAAACTTAAAATTGATGTAGTTATAGTCAACATGAAATCAAAATTCATATTTTTTAATGGAATATAGCAGTGTTTATTATAAATGATTTATCTGTGCACAGTTTTTTAAGTCATGTGCCTTTTTGTAATCAATCACAAAATCAAGTCTTGCTCTACCTTTTTTTTTTTTTTTTTTTTGAGACGCCGTTTCAGTCGGATATACAGTAACAGTCAAAAGTTTGGAAACATTACTATTTTTAATGTTATTGAAAGAAGTCTCTTATTGAGCTTTATTTGATAAAAAATACATAAATATTGTGAGATATTATTACAATTTAAAGTAATGGTTTTCTATTTTAATATACTTTAAAATATAATTTATTGAAAATCATTACTCCAGTCTTCAGTGTCACATGATCCTTCAGAAATCATTCTAATATGATGATTTGATACTCAGTTATTATCAATGTTGGAAACAATTGTGCTGCTTTTTTGCAACCTGTGATACTTTTTTCAGGATTCTTTGATTAATAAAAAGTTAAAAAGAACAGCATTTATTCAAAATAGAAATATTTTCTAACAATAGAAATATTTAACACATTCTTGCTGAATAAAAGTATTTATTTATTTCAAAAAATAAAAAATTCTGACCCCAAACACTTTTTTTACTTTTTATTCATCAAAGAGTCCTGAAAAAAGTATCACAGGTTATACAAAAATATTAAACAACACAACAGTTTACAACAATGATAATAAATCAGCATATTAGAATGATTTCTGGATGATCATGTGACACTGAAGACTGGAATAATATTGCTGAAAATTCAGCTTTGCATCACAGAAATAAAGTATATTAAAATGGAAAACCATTATTTTAAATTGTAATAATATTTCACAATATTACTGGTTTTTTTATGTTTTTTTGATCAAATAAATGCAGGTTTGATGAGCATAAGATTCTTCTTTCAAAAACATGAAAAATAGTAATGTTTCCAAACTTTCAACGATCGCAACTTTCATGCCGACTTTTAAGATTTAATTAAGCAAGCAAACATTAATCAATTTGAAATGTTGAGTGAGTCTCTTGTGACTCTTTAAAAGAAGGAAGACCCGCTTCCGGATTCAGAGCCTGTAGTCTCTTTGGAGAATCTCAGATCATGCTGGAGAACATGATTATTTTACACAAACCAAATTTGCTGTAATTAAAGCAAAAGCGCGACGAATCAAATATTAAGATATTCTAAAACTTTAAATGTTTTTCTGATAATATCAAAATAGCGCTAATGCATTTCCACTATAGTGATCTCAAACTTTTGGACCCCTCGACATATTTATCTTGATTTTATTTATTAAAAAAAAATAATAGGGACTAATATATGAATAATTTATTGCTGACTGCACAACAGCTATTTGGAGTCTGAGCTGTGATTTTAGCACATTGTGTAATGTAGGATGAAAACATACTTCAGAGATCAAGGATCATGTTTGTGGCGATGTAAAATAATGAAATGTGGTGTCACCATTAAAGGGAGTCTTATTTGTTAATTGTGCTGCTCTTTTTAGTATTAATGTCATTTCACTGCTATTGTGTTAATATATTCGATTTTATTTAATGGTATTTCTACATAACATAAAATATTGTGTATTTATTTTTCTCAAAAAAGGCCTTGATCATCATGTAAATATCACTTTTTTTGAGCAGGTTTACCGTGTTACAGTAAGTCAATGATTCATAATAATTAAAAAAAAGCTTTTTGGTGCATCCCAAAATGGAAGACTCCATGCACAGATTTGGATTGGGTTCAGCCAGTGGCCTAAAGATTTTGTCTTCTAATTTGAATTGCATTTAGGTCTCAAATTTGCCTGGCTGACACCGTTAATAACGATGTAAATAGCAAATGCTGTAGAGTTGTACCATTGTAGCATTCTGCACTGAGGACGATACCTTTTTTGTAAACAACATTTGAATTGTGTTATGCAAGAGAAAATGGTTTGTCATTTCTTGTTCATGTATTACTGCACCACAGGCTCCCATAATGCCTTTCACCTGTGACTCGGCCCAGGGCTGAATATCAGGTCGTGACGTCCCGATCGGGATGTGAAGTCCTATACGATGCCTTCGCAGCAAAGAAACACGTGTTAATGAAATGAATTGGATTCTCTCCAGTATACCTCAAAGCAATACTCTCCTGGTTTGTCTTTCGCAGTTGTTGTCTGCACAGTAGGCCTAGTCTACCAGCTTTTGTCCCAGCAAGTAGTGACTTCCACGCACAGATAACTCTTTAGACGACACGTTGCGGTGTGTTCACTTGACACAGTTTAACATCAAGGCAATTCAAAGTCAGCTTGAACCTATTTTGTCCAACCTTGCCTTGAACGTCTGCAGACACTTTTATGGTCTTTGCAGATTGTTCCCCATGTCCGTGAGTTGTAGGGGACTGGTGATGTGATAAAATATATACAATTATGTATTTGTTGGTATATTGCTTATTCTGTCTTTCTCCCTATGTCAGATCATTTGTGTAGTTATTAACTGGTAACATGCTTAATCTAGTATCCATAAATCAAAGAGGACAATAATTGCCACAGCTGTTCCCGTGACACACTTGATTTTTAAATACAGCAAACCCATACATATGATTATTATTGTATTTTTAGACGTTTGTGCATCGGATCATCTTTTTTAAATTGCTTATCATGCAGGTTAACAGTGTTTTTGTTCTGTGAATCTGGCCATAGGAATGGTCAATCATTATTGTTCACCATGTATGCGTGTATGACGAGATGCTGCAACTTAATCTGCTCGAGACGCCTTTCTTTATAGTAAAGCTGTGTCATTTTCTCAACCTTCTGATCTGTCCTTGCCTCTGATTACTGAAGTAACACCTACTAAACTTTATACATTCCCACTGATTCATTAGAATCACTTAATCTTTAGATGGGATGATATCTGAGTTTTGATGATTTTATGAAACTTTTCACTGTTTGAATTTGACAATACTTTTTAAATTCCAGTTTTTACTTGACTTAACGTAACAAATAGGATGCAGAACTCATATAATATATATCATATATATATTAGTGCTGTCAAGTCGAATAACCGCCATTAATCGCAACATATATATATATATATATATATATATATATATATATATACACACACACACACACAAACTTTTATGTTATGCGCAATTAATCGCGATTCATCACTTTGACAGCACAAATAGGCCTATATGTAAATGATAATATTTTTGATTAGAGAACACATATTCACTATTAACTAGTTTTCCCTCAATAAATTCCTAATTACTACTTATTGATACTAAGGAAGTTGTTGTGGTGGTTATGTTTAGGTATAGGGTTAGGATTAAGGGATCTACAATATTGTCATGCAGAATAATTAATATGTGCTTTATAAGTACTAATAAACAGCCAATATGCTAGTAATATATGCTAATAAGCAACTAGTTACTAGTGAATAGTGTCCCTTAATTTAAAGTGTTACCATATATGTATCTAAAAATATATCTTAGTGATGTCAAATTGATTAATCACAATTAATTGATTAATATTAGGGCTGTCAAACGATTAATCGCATCCAAAATAAAAGTTTGTGTTTACATAATTTATGTCTGTGTACGGAGTATAATTATTTTCTATATATAAATACACACACATGCATATATATATTTAAGAAAATGTGTTATTTATATATAAAATATTTATATATAAGATAAATTGTATATAATATAAATATATATATACACAGTATATATATGCAAATATTTCTTAAATATATACATGCATGTGTGTGTATTTATATATAGAAAATAATTATACACCGTACACACACATGTATTATGTAAAAACAAACTTTTATTTTGGATGTGATTAATCGCGATTAATCGTTTGACAGCCCTAATTAATATATATATATATATATATATATATATATATATATATATATATATATATATATATATATATATATATATATGTATGTATATGTGTGTGTGTGTGTACACAGACACACACACATATACATAATATACATAAATATAATATATATACGCTCATATATTATATAAACAAAAACTTTTTATGTTAGATTTGATTAATCGTGATTAATCGATTTGACAGCAGTAATATATGTAAATGGTAATATAATATTTTAGATTAGGGAACACATATTCACTATTAACAGAGTTTTCCCTCAATAAATTATCATTACTGTTATTAATATATATATATAGTGCTGTCAAATTGATTAATAGTGATTAATCGATTCATATAAATATATATGTGTGTATATTTATATTTACACACACAGACACGCACATAAATATAGTATATAAAATATATAAATATAATAATATAATATATTTTATTTATAAAATATATATTTTATATTTCAAACACAATTTCAGCAATAAATGCAACCTTGGTGCATATGAGACCCCTGTATATAAAAAATGAGACTTTTAATATGGAAATTACACATTATATTTTATAAATCCTCTGAAGATCACTTCAATCATGTCAAAATGGAATGTAAAACAGTATAAAGTAGGCCTACAAGATGGAAACAAAACACCTGAATAATCTATTCTAATGAAGTTACCTAAAGTGAGCTTCACATTTAAAGTCTTTCATTTTCATGGTAGGCTAAAAACAATATAGATCTCTATTCATCATTCTCTCCAGTAAACGGCCCCTGGTTACACACTACATTTCACTGAGCCACTGCTCTCCCCATTGATTTTGCTCATATCCGGATGACCACAATGACTTCAACAACTTAATGTAGCCGATCCGACTTCTCTCTTTTACTCAGATGGCAGGAGGAGCGCACACACACACACACACACACACACACACACACACAAAGACTGGTGAAATTAATAACAGGCCTGTGACGATAAATCTGTTGTGGAGCCAGGAAAGAGTGCACCTCCGATATATTTTATTTAGGAGAGATGAATACATTTTGCCTTGACCCCCGCGAGACTGGTAAATATTAATGTCCTTTGCCTTCCGCCGTCTGAGCGAAAAGCCAGGCCTTTTAAACACCTGTCACATATATCTCTCACAGACACCATTAGCTAAAATATCAATGTCCAGAGCTTCAAGCCACCTTTCAGTACCAGATTCTGTAATTACTTCTTTAAATAAATGGGGTTAACTTACTCTCTTAATGTAAGTGCATTGACAAAGTGCAGTCGAATGACGCATGTGAAACCGTGGCGCAACATTAACCTGAAAATGGTTTTAATTAAATCAAATTGAATTAACGAGTAATTAAATGTTAGCTAAACTAAACTGTAAACAAGTTTATGCAGTTTCGCATGTCGGTCGAGCCTGAGCTTCCCTTTAGAATCAATATAGCCCAATTTATGGCTTCAGAAACCCCATAAAGAAGCTCATAATCTTCAGTCATTGAGCCCTGTCAAAGATATCAAAAGATTCTGAAGATCTGTGAGATGATTTGGATAAACACGAGCACTCGGGCAGATAGAAACTCGTGCCAGTCATCACATTTTCTGATCGTCCAGCCAGGTTTAATCTTTCAGAGTGCCCTGTATTTCAAGTCACTCCTTAATTTAGTTTTCCCTCCATCAAAGAGTTTCAGAAACCATGGCCAAAAACCTGATTGATTCATTTTGCCAAACGGTCTTGTTGTGGCATAGTGTGCAATATTTTAGAGAGTTTAATTATGGAATTGAAAGTTATTCAATTTAATTCGCACCACAAACAGACAAGTGAAGCTTTGAGCAAGAGGCTCTTCACCAGACAAAATATTTTAAGTAACAAGAAGCTCCTAAATACCCATGACCCCAAAATCAAAAAATTTCAAAATGTAAAATACACATGCTTAAATCAGGGTTATTATACTAAAACTATGAAAAACATTTCTGTTAACTGAATTAAAGCTGGAATAAAATAAAATATAGGCTAAATATTAGTTGGGGGAAAAAATCAAATGAAAATTAGAAATGTTGCCTTGGCAATAAAATTAAGTAAATTGAAGTTGAACTGGGAATAAATAAAACTAAAACTGAAATAAAAATATAAATTAAACATAAAAAGCAATATTTTGTTTAAATGCCAAAAGCACATAATAAAATGACTAAAAATGTAACTAAAATTAACATATAAACTAAAAATATGAAATGCTAAATATTAATGAAACTAAAATAAAACTATGTGAAACATAATAATACAAAATGTAACCGCATATCGCAAATTTCTACAATTATGACCAATAAATAAATAAATATTTTTGGTTTGATGTTTATATGTATTTATTAATTTATTGTTAGTGTTGTATTTGTTAGCCCCCAAAATTATTTATTTACTTACTTAAATCACCAACAAGACCAAAAAAAAAAAAAATCATTTTATTTTATTGATATTAGTGTTAATAAATAGAACACTAACAAGAACAAACATGAAAATAAATAAATCAGTCACCCATTTTTAAACAATAAAAAATTTTTACAAATATTTTTTATGTATATACTTTACATACACATTCTATGGATACATTACATATATTCTAAGGATTTATTTATATTTTGTGTTGACTTTTGCACATTTATGCAAGTAGTGTAAATACGAATCTGTTGACATGGCCATCAAAATAAAAATATGCGCATCTTAAAACCTGCTTACATGCGTGTTGTGAAACAGACCTAACACTTACTTATACTGAACACTTAGCTTGGAACTCATCCATGTTTATGATGCTTTAGTGAACACATTTGTGTTTATTGATTATTTTGTCAGTGAACCATATTTCACATGACATCAGGCTAACTGTCCACTCCGTAAACTGCAAACATGGGCTCTTTGCGTATCAAGGGCAATGAAATCACCAATAACTCTGTTCTGCAAAAGTCGACCACTTTAAAGACGACAGCTGATCAATCTGCTCATTATCAAAGAATGAACACCATGTTCTTGCAAGTAAGGCTGGATTTAATTGTGTAATTCTCCTTTAAAAACTCTGATGAGAGCTGATGTTAGTCAGTGTCCAGCCATGTCTCACAGCCACCTGACACTTCAAAGGTGAAGACAGAAAGTCTGTCGGGTCTCTTCTGAGACTGATATTTTTCTCTATGGTGAAGAGTCAGTGGGGTACTGAGACCACAGAGCTTCGCTGACAGCTAAACCGCCTGATGTACGTCATCAAAGTTACACATTATGACTTGTCAGTTGTGCTAGTTGCTCTGGGGTTTTAATAAATGTTGAGTTTAGACGGGGTCAGATGCAAGCAAAAAGAGTGGTAAGCTACTTTGAAATGTAATGTTTTATCTAAATGTTTTAATCCTGAATGTGCTTTCAGTCCTATTAGCCTACAGATTCATTCCATCACTACAAAATTCATAATTGCTTACCATGTGCTCATAACTTTTACATATACATGGTAAGACAATGAGTCTAAACAAATATGTGTCTGATGACATGCTGTACACAACACATCATGGGCCCTGTTTTAACGATCTAAGCGCACGGTTTTGCTAGTTTAACGTCGGGGAAAATGGTCGGCGCACCCGGTGCATGGTCTAAAACGGTTGTCTCTAGTCTCTTAATGAGTAATGGGTGTGTTTTGGGCGTAACGTGCAATAAACCAATCAGAGTCTCTTCTTTAAAAGCCAGTTGCGCTCGCCATGTCGGATTGTTATTTACAATGGCGGAATTTGTAAGCGGGAAAACTGAACGCTTCTCCAGAGAGGAAACGGATCTGCTCGTGAGGTTAAAGCGCGTGAGCAGACCATCTAAGAGACAAGCCGGATTTCACCATATCTTTATGTACACAATAATAATATTTTACATTGTAATCCTTTTATTTTTAATATTTGCCATGTTTGTGTGTTGCTGTGCGTCTAATAAGCAAAGTGTACGCGCATTGTGGACCCGCCTATAGGCGCGCATTACTAACGCACTCTCTAAATAACAAAAAAATATTGCGCCATTGACTTTAGAACAGGTTTTAGTTGGTCAATGGCTCAGTAATTTCAGTTGCCTCAAAATAGCAATGCGCCAACAATGCGCCTGAACACACCTCGTTTTAAGACCAGCACGCCCAGGGGCGCACAAATTCATTTGCTATTTAAACAACGTGGCGCAGGACGTGAAAATGATAACTGCGTCAGGCTGAAACTTGCATCTCGCCTGGCACTGCATTGCTCTGGGGTGTATAGGGCCCATAAGTGCCAGTCATCAGTCAAAGCCCCTCCTTCTCTGATGACATCACTCAGCATGATACACTTCAGTTCAGCTTAAGTGACTGACCACTTAAATGCATATGGAAAAGTAATGCCAGCTCTTCTAATAGGGTGTCAGACCAAATGAGGTAAGGGTCACACAGTCACTATGTGGAGCTAATAGTGTTTTTCAGCTTTTCACAGAAAAACAAATAGGCCTGCTGGTGGTCGCTGCTGTGTCTGGTTTGTCCTCTACACTTGAAAGGCTATAAACATGCCTTGTTCTCCAACCCTTTCCTTCTGTCTCTCTGAAAAACATGACCAATATTGATCCTGGCTGATGGACGTACAGCTGTCTGTCAGGTGACATCTGTTCCAGACTCTGTGTTCAATCTCACTGAGTGCTCCATATGCAATCAGTCATTCTCCAGTCCACTATAGCTGCTTTTGTGTGTGTGTGTGTGTGTGTGTGTGTGTGTGTGTTTATTGTGTTTGCATGACATTCATCATACACTGTCACTTTAGATATATCCACTACAGATATGGGTCAATGATGTCACAGACATCTTTTTTGTCCAGATCTAAAGATACATAAAAAATGCAATTCAAACAGACATGACTTGAACAAACGTCTTCTATATATTTGATTGTTTGCAAGATATGGGTCAAATTAACTTTTTTGGCCCAAGTATTAATAGTATTCCTAAGTTTAAATAAATAAATAAATAGGGTTAGGGTTAGGGTTAGGGTTAGTGTATATATATATATATGTGTGTGTATATATATATATATATATATATATATATATATATATATATATATATATGTATATATGTATGGAAATGTATGTGTATATATATATATATATATATATATATATATATATATATATATATATATATATATATATAATTTCAAATATTGATCATATTAAAATTAAACTTTGCCCATCAGTGTGATTTTCAGTATTTTTTTGTTTATTTTTTTGTAATATATATGTTTACCCTTCTATGAAAAGGCAAGGTAGGTAAGAAAATGCATATTCATTTTATATTTATTGATATTGATGATTCAAAAACTATATATAGTAGTGTTTTTTAAATAGATTTTTCAAAAAATCAAGAAAACCAACACAAACACAAAGATTGTATTTCTAAGACTTGTGTTTTGTGACTCGTCTGTTTTTTTTCATATTTCAACTTTCTTCTTCTCACCAGTAAACAATCAAATCATAATTGTTCCACCTTCATGTACATAAACAAAGGAGAATAAATAAATAAATTAGGAAGCTGCCAGAGATTCCAGTGATACTATGGTATGATAAATGCATATTTCTTCTTTTCAACATTAATCAGGGACATGTGACGTTCGTCACCCACTGATCATTTATCAAAGAGGAAAAACAAAAAGCAGCCGTGAGTAATCTTATTACCATTCATTTGTCAAACGGCCCTGGTCCGAGCGTCAGGAGGCACTCTGTGCTTAAAAGCTACAGCTTCCATCACTCATCAAGCTCTCAATAATTAATGTCACTTATGGCATCTACACCAATCCAATACAACGCTAATGCCATGCATGGTGGAAAGGTTCCGTCCTTCTGTCTGTCCATCCAAACATCCATTCTTTTAAATCCACGTATGTGGGAAGTGGGAGGAGGCGGGAGGGTTTCCCTGAGGCCAAACGAAAGCAGACTGAACAGCCCCAGCTGGCACAATGGGTGGATGCCACTGGAAGTCAATTAGCTCACATGTCACAGAGACAAACCTCCCTCCCCCTTTCCTTCACTCATCCCATTCTTGACAGTGTGGTGCCACGGGTGCCTTCGCCACTGAGCATGAAGAAATGAAGAGTAACTAATCACCCCACGCAAGGGAAGGGGGTCGAAAATAAATACATATGCTATTAATAATTCATTTAGGTCCTCAAAGTCAGAGATATTAATCTTTCAAATACGCATTTCATTACTTCTGCTGTCATCTGGTGTTTTCTAAGTCAGCAGATAATTGGGTTTTCTGATGTGAGCCGCCGTCATTTATTTCTACCTGTTTCACTTTTTAAACCGCACATTAATTTTTTAAAATTATTATCAGTAAATTATTTTTATAGACTGGAACTAGATGATACAATGGGTCTGAAATATTAAAATTCTGCTTCATCATGCAGAAAGTATCTGAAGGTAGTAAAACATGATGGCAAGTTTGTGAGGTCATGTTGCCGGATGAATAATTTGGGTCACCTGTTGTGTTGATTGTATATATAATGTAAATATAGATATAAGTTTGCTCACCTATAGGCTGCATTTATTTAACCCTCTGGTGCTCAAAAATGACCTATATTTTTTTATTTCACTGTAGGCTAATGAATATACTATATTTTAGTTCAATAATGTTTTTTATTTAATATTATATATTTTTAGGGGATTTATGGTACTATTGACCAGAAAATGAAATTTCCAACTTAAAACATCACAAATCTTGAATGCTTTGGAGCACAGACTTAAGTTTGGTCTCTTTTTAAAGAAGACACTTTAAAAAAGTTACAAAAGTGAAACATAAAAAAGTGTAGGCCTATTATTATGAAAAATGCACAAAAAATACTATTTTTAAATTGTATATGAAATATAGAGACCTATCTTCCAAAATACATTTTACTCTAAAACTGTAAGAAAATCAAAGCCATAAATCTAAACAAGTTGTGCTCTATATTTGAGGTTGATATTTCAAAAATTGAGCTTTCAGTAAGATATTGTTTGGCCGCAGCGCAGTTTGGCGAACAATGCAAGTGTGATTTTTTTTCAGGACCATTTAACCTTTTCGAATCACACAGCACATGTGTGTGTGTGTGTGTGTTCACATAGCAAGTGCCAAAACTTTTAGTTTTGTACCATTCCGATGAAACTTTTCGTAAAAAATGACTGAATAGCACCAGAGGGTTAACAGTAAACAGAGTAATGTTATGAAATATTATTACAATTTAAACTTTTTTTAAAGGGATGCTCCACTTTTTTGGAAATAGGCTCATTTTACAACTCCCCCAGAGTTAAACAGTTGAGTTTTACCGTTTTCGAATCCATTCAGCCGATCTCCGGGTCTGGGGGTCCCACTTTTAGCATAGCTTAGCATAATGAATTTAACCGGACAAGACCATTAGCATCTCTCTCAAAAAAATGAACAAAGAGTTTCGATATGTTTTCTATTTAAAACTTGACTCTTCTGTAGTTACATCGTGTACTAAGACCGACGGAAAATGAAAAGTTGAGATTTTCTAGGCTGATATGGCTAGGAACTATACTCTCATTCCTGCGTAATAATCAAGAAACTTTGCTGCAGTACCATGGGTGAAGCAGGCGTAATGATATGACGCAGCGCATGATGCCTGATAATAGACCCTTTTACAGTTGGTAAACATGGTGACGTATTTGTGTGGGCGGGGCTTAGCTGGAGGCAGAAAGATCCCTCTGGCCGCTTCACTAACGCTAGTTTGCAAGTTTTGTTAGCTGGTTTTTTAACAATGACTATAGAAAATCCGATTATGTCTTAATGTGCAAGGTCACTCACTGTCCAGGACCGCGATTGTTATTTGCAAAAGTTCATTTTAACGGACGGAACCAGATGACCGTACACGCTCAGTCAATGGACGATCTGACAGGATAAACGTTAACCTCCGGTTGAGTGGCCTGACTTCTACACCTACCCGATAGAGAAACAGAGGGTAAAGAGAAACTGAGGGCATATATATATATTTAGATGCCTATAACTATGTGCTGAATGGTGGTACGATCCGCAGTTCTGCCTAGCCAGTGCCAAGAAGACGACAATGTAAAGAGTGACACTACGGTGCAATTTTAATGATATGAATATTTTCGAGAAATAAAAATTCCAGACACAGCATACTCATTTTTCATCGATTCTTGCACCCAACAACACAACAAGATGACATTTAATAATAAAAATAATAATTTAAGCTCCTTATTATGTAGCCGAATCTGTGCTGGTTTGTATTGGCCGCCTCCAGTTTTCTGTTTGTTTTGCCTCCAGCTAACGCCGTGACGTAACTGTGACGTCGGCGCAAAAGGGGTCAATAGGCTACTGAGCTGGGGACTATTATTAGGTGCTGCGTCATATCATTACGCCTGCTTCACGCATGGTACTGCAGCAAAGTTTCTTTTATTCATTCATTATGCTAAGCTATGCTAAAAGTGGGACCCCCCAGACCCGGAGATCGGCTGAATGGATTCGAAAACGGTAAAACTCAACTGTTTAAATCTGGGGGAGTTGTAAAATGAGCCTATTTCCAAAAAAAGTGGAGTATCCCTTTAAAAAAAGTTTAAATTGTAATAATATTTCATAACATTACTCTGTTTACTGTTAACCCTCTGGTGCTGTTCAGTTCGGGAGTTGTAAAATGAGCCTATTTCCCCCAAAAAAGTGGAGTATCCCTTTAACTGTTTTCTATTTTAATGTATTTTAAAATGTAATTTATTCCAGTGATGACAAAGCAGAATTTTGGTGCTCAAGAAATTTCTTATTATCATCAATGTTGAAAAAAGTGGGAACTGTTATTCAATTTTTGATTAATAGAAAGTTCAAAAGAACAGCATTTATTTTGAAGTAGAAATTATAAATGTGAAGTGTAACATTATAAATGTCTTTACACTTTTGATCAATTAAATTCATCCTCACTGAATATAAGTTTTTATTTCTTCCAAAATAATCAAATAGATCAATCTTACTGACCCCAAACATTTGAACGGTAATGTACCAAATTACAGTAATACATTTAAAATAATTTACTCTTTCTAACATAAAGCTGTCAAGACAAGTGAACTGAAGTAGCGAAGTGCGTTCTGCAGTTCTGTCAATCTCGCTAATCGTCAAGCGCAGGGGTTCTTTCATCTGTGCATCTGAGCCACGTCTCTCCTCCGGATACGCAGTTCATAGAGCTTGCGCATCACTTTCATCTGCAGAGCTTCTCGCGTGGCACCATGCTGAAAGGAACTTCATCTCAGTCTACAATTAAAAGTCTTCTCTATAGTGGTTGAGATCAGGAACAGAGCGGCTGGCCCGGTTAAGGTCGATGTTCATTTGGAAAATGGTCGATGCGCTGAGAACGACGTCAGATGAACACAAAGCAGCTGTCTTATGACAAAGAGGTGTCACCTCCAGGTTTCTGAGGACCTCCAAAAATGTCAGCCTCCCCAGGAAGATCAGCCAGCAGACAAGAGATGATAGCCATCTCTCCACCCCCCCTCCTCGGACGGATCAATGGTCCTGCTCTCTCATGTTCTCTCTATCTAGATAACGGGGTTTAATGGGTCGTGTCCCATGGGATTCCTCCACTGTGATAAGAGCCGAGGGGTGTGGTCTGTTTAGGGTCAGGGTGGCTCATCTGTTGTGGGTCCACTCCTCCACTGAACTGTCCTTCTTTTCATGTCAGAATTTGATTACATTTTCAATACGCACAGATCAGGATTGAAGAATTAATCAGACTCGAATTACATATGCAACCATCTGCACATGCTGCTTCAAATGACAATGATTAATTCTGTTTGCATGGCTAATTTTGTAATCTATGATCTAGAGCTCAGAATGAACACATTTCTCTACAAAAGATTTTGATTATAGCCCATAGTGTTTCCTAGAACAGTGTTAAAACGAAGAAAGTCAAGTGTGACTTGGGTTAGGTTATTGGAGTTTCAAAGCAGAGTCGCTGATTTGAAAATATTCATGAATTTGTTTTGTTTTTTTAAAATATGTATAGGCTATTATTTTATTATTGTTATTTATAATCATTTATATAATGATATTTATTCCATTTATAATCATCTCTTATTTACTGCAATAATCCACTCTAATATGCCATGGCTGTTTAATCAATTTTAAAATGCCAACTAACCCATTCATTTGCAACTATGCTAATTAACTTGTATTAGAGTATAAGTTAGGCAGACAGTCTACTAATGATCTAATGACTAGTATTTGACAAGTTACTTGGTTAGTAGGATGTCTAAAGTTGACTCGAAATAAAGCGTTACCCAAAATATTATTTAAAAAAATCATATTATAAGTGAATGAGCAAGTTTATTTTTAAATCTAACTTCGGTTTCTTACTTATAATAATTACATTTATTAAATTATTAAGATTTAAAAAAAGAAAAAAGAAAAATGTTGTTGAATTCCACTCTTAATTCCGTCTTGGACTCCATCAATGAGCTAACAGCAGTCTGCTAGAAAAAGTCTTAGGTAAATATAACTTAATCAGAGTACCACCAGTGCTGACGCACTCTGAAGCGGAGCCCAAATACTCTTTTATTTTTGTCCCGCAGGCGGCCAGCTGTTTTCACGCAGGTGTGTGCTGACTCCGCGTCACATCACGTGCTCTACCCTGGCGGCACCCCGGCGAGCCGTCATGATGCCCCGCAGGCAGATGGCATTACGACTGCCAAAGCGCGCATCTTCAATTCCCAGTCCAGGGATTTGCAGGCAGCCTGGCCTGACACTTTCTAAAGATAAAGATGCTGAAACTGCT
Organism: Squalius cephalus; assembly: GCF_949319135.1. Lineage (NCBI taxonomy): Eukaryota > Metazoa > Chordata > Actinopteri > Cypriniformes > Leuciscidae > Squalius > Squalius cephalus. The sequence continues at coordinate 21,422,800 of NC_137143.1, forward strand.
CTGAGCTTTATGTTTTTCGTTTCGCCGTTGTTCCCGGGTGGCAGGGATAAACAGCTCTACGTTGGCACGCTTGCCCCTCCGATGTGAGATGTTGTGTTCAAGAAGTAGAGCGCTGGGCACAATTCAAGAGCAAGATGTATAAAAACCTACTTGTGATCACTGGTGGATTCTTGTCAGACATATTTATGTGTTATTCTGAAGCTAAATATCTCAACAACAGCAGAGTTAAACTGTGAGAGGAGAATTTCGTAAACAGCTGCGCCACTTTCAAGTGCGGTATATTTCCGCGCAAAAAACCTGCGTCTTAGCCTATTTAATAACGATTTTATATAAACCTTCTGGCCTACTATTTAGCCTACGTAAACTAAAAAGGTTATTAATCAATGATATATGATTCTGTTCAAGCTATCAGTCCGAGTTATTAAGTGTGAACAACTGAATTAGTCAGTAGCCTAAATCACATTGCATTTGACTCAGTCGAGTCGATCTTCATACACTCTCAAATTTACTTTAACTAAATGGTTTCACTAAATAAAAAAATAAATAAAAGAAAGATGTTGTAGGCCTATAGGCTACCTATATCCAATGTCAGCCTGGAAACCAATCCAGGAAACCAAGGGTATACAAACGAGGACATAATAAGTAACCAAGGAAGATGAAACTAAACACTCCAGGGAAACAGGAACTAAAGGAAATGAAACAGACCTATGTCCCTCACAGCCTATAGAGTTGTTTCCCCCCGAGTTTCATATTATAGCTATGTATTATATCATGCTTCATATTTATAGTATATTACATTCAAATTGTGTTATATTATATATTATATTAAATTGCATACAAAGTATATTTTTGGAGAGAAAAAAAGGGGAGGGGGGTGAATTTTCAAAAATAATATAAAAATATTACATATAATATATATATATATATATATATATGTATATACTGTATATATTCAGCCTTTCTCCTATGAATATGACTAATGAACCATATTTTTTTTGGTGTATGTGTCTAGCTTCTCTGGGAAAGTGTTTACAGGCTGTTGCAGGCTGACAGGCACGCAGAGCCCAGCAGGACCTCTGATCAAGTCTGTCTGTGCCCAAGTCACACACACACACACACACACACACACACACACACACACACACACACACACACACACACACACACACACACACACACACGTATATGTATACAGCTGAGGGCCATGGAGCCCATTTAAGAGAAATGACAGACAGCCCCAAGAGGACGGGGTCCAGGTGCCATCCTTCAGGTACGAGTGGCAGTGCTGCTTCAGGCTGCTGCCACTGATTCTGTGTCTCCTGGGTATGAAGAGTTTTCCAGAAAGGGCCAGCCATGCAGTGTCTGGACGATATGAAAGTACTTCCTATTTAAATGCTAATTGTCCCTTTTCCTGGAGATGAGGAAAGGGAAACAGAATGAAAAGGGCTCCATCAGTTGGACAGGATAAAAGAGGATGGAACACTTTCTTATATTTATTTTTCTTCTGTTTATCGCTTTTTCAAAAGTTGATTCTTCTATGCAGGATTATGTGTAAGTTCACAGATGCATGCAGGTCTATGCGTATGTCCTGAATTACTGTACATGCTTATGGGGAAAGATGACCATAGATGACCACAAAATCTCATCTCTGCACTTTTGATGAATAGATACGCTATTTTCAATTTTGTCATTTGATCTGAATTTTAACATTTATGAGATTGAGACATTCAAAACAGTTTGGAGGTTAATTGATGTGTCTCTGGAAAATAGTGATCTATATACTGTAATCAAAGTCTTTTGTGTCTGTGATTAATTGGGTTATTATTTAATATTTCCATTAATGTACATTTCAGACATATTTGCTTTAATTAAAACTTATAGGTTAGTATCATTCAATTTGATTTCACAGTGTTTCTATTATGAGTTATCTCTTTAATTAAAATATGGGCAATTAAATATGTAATAAGTCTGTATATAAGTCATAATAATATTACCTTTCAGATAAATCTGTTTTATTGGGATTCTACTTTGTCTGTCATCGGTTATTTTATTATTCAACTAATTTTTCTAAATAACTTTTTTAATTGAATAGTTGATTTAGTATTTTATATTATACAAAAATATATATTATATAAAAGAATACAGTTTATCCAGGTAGAGAGACAACTTACCCCATAGGGGCCATCTTACCCCTCTTTTAATATATTTTATTTTGTGTTATTACAACTAAATTATCAAATGTTTCTATTAATTTCCTATAATAACATCATCATCATGCACATTCAAAATTTATATCTAAATATGTTACAGTTTAAAATTAAATCCACATTTTTCTGAAGGAGGGCATCTTCCCCCATGTTACCCATAATGTGATCTTTTTCTTGTTTCAATGTCTACTGATTCATTTGAACTGACGTGAAAAGGTATAGATCTTGACATTTCTACTCTGAGTTTTTCATGGCTATAAATGAGCCATTCTGGCAAGAGTCACACATTCAGGCTTTAAGATAGAGCTGTGCAGTATATTTTGAACTCTGTAACTCACAAAAGATGAACATGTTTGTGTAATGTAAGGGGGTTTTTCAATAAAAGGATATGCCAGAATTCATTGTTGACTTGATTGTTTGCACATTGCTGAGAGAATTAACAGGGATTAGAGAAAGGAAGAAAAAAAAATGAAGAAACACCTGGGATATTTCTTTGAATTGCAAATTTGCATTGCAGCACGCACAAAGAGGCGTAGGTGTAGCCAAACAAACTGTCTTTATTTAGCATTCGAGTGACACTCAGGAGAAACGCAGGGGACATTAGGTGTGTTCAACTTGAAGCGGCGCTGCGCAGATTAATCAGTGTATGAAATCGAAGGCTATGTTCAGACTGTCAGTCCAAATCCGATTGTTGTGCATATTCGATTGAAATCCAATGAGATTTAGCTATAGTAGCCTATATGAATGACCAAAAAAATCACATGAAATATGATTTTATTTTTTTTATTCGCTTCAAGCTACATTCATATGTGGTTTCAGATCCTATTCAAATTGCATTTCTGGAAATCTGATTCAGTCTGACTGCTCTGATCAGCTAACAAGGTTTATGTGACTTTCTCACGCCACGTAAAACGTAAATATCAAGACGTTCTTTTCCATGTTGCTGTTATTGTTGTTTTTGGTGTATACGCTGATTTCACGCAGCCGTTATTTTGAAATCGAAAGCGAGGCTCCGGTGGGAAGAAAACCGGAAGTGTCGCCTTTAATCATAGGAGAGTCTTGAATGCGATGGCGTATTGTTGTGTTTAATGATGTTGTGTCAATTCTAAAACTGTACATTTCTTTAATACTTTAGACTATATACAGTGAAATTCATTTATAAATAAAATAATTTTTTTATATAATTCAGAAAGTAAAAAAAGAAGCAGGAATGAACTATATACATATCCTATATTGGATATTAACATCCAAAAGTGTAAATCGCGGCAGCAGCTTCAGGTTGGTAGTCCAAAGGCATTGTTGTTTATCTTTACTTCCGGGGGTTTTCCCACCGGAGCCTCACTTTCGATTTAAAAATGGCGGCTGCGTGAAATCAGCGTATAGCTACCAACACAACGTCATTGCCATAGAAACCACTGCAGATATTATTGAAAATGAAAGAGCGGCATGGACACACAAAACGGCTCTGAAGAGTTAAGATACACAATGTGGACAGTCAGTAATTTTAGATTCAGACTCCAATCGGATACACAAATAATTGGATTTGGACTGAGAGTGTGAACTTGCCAAAGTACCGCAAGAGCGATTAGAGAGTAGATGGCTCTGTGTGCTTGAGAATTGCTCTTGTGGAACTTTGTTGTCAGACACCGATTAGTCTGCGCAGCGCCGCTTGAAGTCGGGTACACCTATCACAAAACCACCATTCATAAATGAGAACCTACCAAAGAACTGAACTGAAACGGGGTTGTTCTTGGCAAACACAACAATTCACAGGTGATAATAATAGGAAACCAAGGGTATACAAACGAGGACATAATAAGTAACCAAGGAAGATGAAACTAAACACTCCAGGAAAACAGGAACTAAAGGAAATGAAACAGAATATCAAAATAAGAGTCCTTAACACAGGCCTACACCTGACAAGGAGTTTACACTTGGGTAAATTATTTAAAATTGAGAAAATCATTCAAAATTCATACCCATATTCACTTAATTATGATATAAAATAAAATTTAATTTGAAAAAATTTTTTTTAGCTAAGACATACGTGGGAATGCCAATGTACTGTACATTAGAAATGACTCTCTAATCTCCCATATTAGCGCTACACAATCAGAACTGTGCATTTGATCAGTCCAGAAGAGAGATTGGGTGACCTCCGCATGGGCACAAGGGTTGATCTTCAGTGGCAGTTGAAGGCAAGCAGTGGGGCTCTGGGCAGAATGCTCAAGTTACCTAGAGCTTTTAGACATCATTAGAAATCACAACTATTGATCCTTCTGAGAGCAACAGATGGAGCTCATCTTGCCTACAGAGGGTTCGGAGCCAGCCGATACAGTAAGCCTGGAATGACCAGACAGAAACACTATAATATTCAGTTCATGTAGTCGACATGCTTCGACATGCTTTTTGCACATGGATACGAGTCGACTATCTGCATGGATGAAGCATCATGCCAAAGAAAACATTTTCAGTGCAATTGAAGGTATATTTGTCACCCACGATTAATTTAATGTGCCTTGCACCAAAAGCCCAGCTAATAGGGAACATTCTCAGAACATTCTGGCAAGCTTCCCTCAAAGTTATGAACAAATAATAGAATATTCATTCAAAGTTATCTGGTCTTTACTAATGTTATCAAAACGTCAGCAAAGAACATTCAGAAATAAAGTTTTCATAAATTAATAAACATTAGCAAAACATTAATTTTGTTAGCTGGGAGTGTCCAAAAAAATATTTAAAATATGAAATTAATTTTATAGTTGCATTTGGCCATTCATGTGATTTTAATAAAAAATAATAATTTTTGTGATTCAATAAAATAGTTAACCATTTTATTGTTAAACCATATTGGTCAAAAGTACTTTTCCTACTATTAAAGTGATACAAAAATATGCATCTTTAAGACAAGATATAGTATTTATAGTCTCTATAGTTTTACTCAAGTTTTCATTTTGGCAAAGGGCCATTCAGATCTCCGCCTTTTCTGTTCTTCAGCAACACGCAAACAGTGACAGGTTTTCTTCTGACATCAATAGCTATTCATTACATGGCCTGAACAAAGAGAATCAGAATACGTATCACATCAGGCAGGCGAACGCACACACGGGCTCAGGGCCTGAATCACATGCACGCCGCCACAGTCCGTGACAGCATTGATGAGATTTGTAGAGGCTCCAGCAGTCAAAATGAAAATTAATACGACAGCAGGGACCTGCGCATGCAGTCAATCAGGGGCAAGGTTTTTATACCAGCCTGCCGAGGTCCGGCTTAGACGGCCAGTGTCGGTCTCAGGGGACAAGGGCACTGAAAAATGATCGCATCCTCTTGTCCGTGTACAAGAGAGCCTGGGGAGAATGAGGAGTCTGGAACTTCCTGGAATCTTGTAGAATAAATTCATTTAAAACCATCATGCTCGAGCATCATTTGCCACGGCCCGACAGATATTTAATCTCTCCTTTCATGACTTCATGCTGAGACAACACAATCAATTAACAAATCTCTTTGTCTTCATCTGTGCCAAAACATCTCTCATTGAATTCTCTCATCTTCACATGGGCATCTGAACTTCAATTTCAAGATTAGTTTATTACTGGATTAGGCAATTGAGCAACTTTTGCCTGTAGCTAGTTTTTTAATCAAATTATGTCTGTATATTTGTGCTCCAGTGCCCAATTTTTCAAACCAATTATAAAAGAAAGAAAGAAAATGAATGTAATAAACATATGCTGTATATCTTTGTTCTTTTCTAAAGAAAACATCCTTTGGCATTTAATTAAATGAATGATATTTGGCTTTTCAGTTTTGAATATTGAGCCAAAACAAAAGTTCTTCAAAAGAAATTTTCTCTCAGAGCCATGGCCATAAATTTTTCCAACCTATAATGTTTCTTTTTTTAACAGGTCTGTTGTGTTTACAAGTATTACCAATAAAAAGGTGAAGAAAATCTCAAAGGAGAATTTTATTGCTTGGATGTTGCTTTTTTATTGCTCATTAGCTTTAACTAAGATACGTTTCATGAAAGCAGACACTTTTTTTCAGATGTTTCTCCAGTAGGTCGAGAAATGGATGTATAATTTGACCTTATTATTCACTCTTAAAAATAAAGGGTTTTTTTTTTCACAGCAATGCCATACAAAGGTTTCCCCAAAGAGCCTTTCAGTTTTGGCAAATTGGTTCAAAATTGGCTAATTGGTTTTTGCCACACAAAAAAAAACAAGAAAAAAAAAAAAGAAAGAAAGAAAGAAAGAAAAGTGAGGTCACATTAACCATTGCTCTGCAAAATTTTGCCTGCAAAATCCAGTCAAGAATCCACATGATAGGGAGTTTTGCATAAAGGTGAAAGATTTCCGCACAGAGATTTTGCAATGGGTTCAAGCTTGGTTTGAAAGTGCTTCATACATCGCAACGTTATTGACAATGTTGTTAGTGAAATTGTGCTAATGTGGCCATAATTCATATGAATTATTTCCTAATATTTCCTAATATTTTCGTATGATCTCACTACTGAGTTTTGGAGTGGGGTTTATAGGGGTGGACCTGCTTTCTTACAATTTTTTGCCTACCAAACCATACAAACTACATCATAGGCTATACAAAATCACCACTTCATAAAATAGTTACGTTTTCTCATGAGATCAGGTTGATTGAGATATTGAAACCTCATTTGTGATTTTTCTGTTGAAAGGAACAAACCTATTTTCAGTCCTTTCAAGTAAAATGAGTAGGCCATTTCTGTGTTGCATAAATGTTCACTTTTTTCAGAGAACAATTTATTTGTATGCAGCAGGGTTGTGTAAGATTATTCACACTTTATGTATGCATCTTTATGAATCAGCGGGGAAGGGGAATAAATAATCTGAACACAGACAGTATGGTTTCCTTGAGATCTTAGCTTGTGCGTATTGTGCCATTGGGGTTTGATTAGAGAGGTGTGATGGGGGAAGGGTACACACTTTACCTCCTTTGAGGAAACATTCTACCTTCTTTGTGTACCTTCACTGTGTATTAAAAGAAAAAAATAGGTTTATTTACCTGCTTTGCATTAATCGTACTCCCTTATTTGAATCAAATATAGCGTGGCAGGCAGGGGAGGGGAGAGGAGAGGAGAGGAGACGGAGTGGGAGGGGAATGATTTAGGCTATCATGAAAGGAAGATAGAGACAGAGTGAGGAAGAGGGATCGTGTCGTGCAGACGACAACATCCTTATTGCGACGGAGGTTGCAGTTGCTTGGTAAAGAGAGAGAAAATAATTCGTAACATTAGGCTATTGAAAAGGCCAGTGGCCGTTACGCAGCGCGCGGCATCAGCAGCGTCACCGGAGGAGGAAGAGAGACGCGAGCACGTCCTCATTCAAAGCTGTTTTACAAAGGTAAGAAAGCGCGTTTAAAAACCAAACCGTAATTTTTCACTTAACAATTTTATTTATATTTCCTGTTAATTTCTGTTTGGTTTTTCGTGGCACCATTTTAGGACGACACGCGTTGTGAAATAGTCTGCTCTGAAAATTGAAGCGTCCCATTATAGTAATCTATTTGAATGGGATTGCGCAATACAGTCTAGCGGAATTATTATCATTTGGTTATATTTATGTGTCAAACTGCAGTTATTTGGACGCCAATATGGAATAAAGACGTTTATTGTAGAATAATGTGGCGGACTGGTGTAAACGGATAGTGGCGGCGTTTTGTTTACACGGGAGTGACGACCCTTATTGAAATCATAGCGGCTGATAGACAGGCATGTGTCTTACCTTAAACACCTGTGCAAACTACTGGCCAAAGTCAACCTAAAATATTCTTTGAGGAAGACTATTATACCAGAAGTGTTATTATAAGGGAGACCTGGTGCAATTGTAACACTCAAACGTTCTGTGTTGAATTAAAGACTACTTACCAATGTGGAGGGGAGACCGGGGCTAGTTGTCACAGAAGGACGTTTTGAGGCAAATGTCAAATTTGGACATTTGCCTCAACGTCCTTCTGTGACAACATCCAGTTACACTAATGAGTGCTTTGCAGTGGTTTTGTATGTTGGTTTCAGACACCTTGTGCAAAACTTGCCAAGTTGTCATTATTACCGGGGCAAGTTGTCACATGTGGTTTAAATTAGCCTAAATAAAATTGTATTGTTTTGATTCATAATAGTTTAATTTAGCTAAACATCCTGTAACAATAATTGATTGTGAACTATAATTGTTACAATATTCAATAGGTTTTTTATAGCCAAGAATTCCAGGTATGTATCTATACATCATGAAATGTACTTTCAAAAATAAAATAGGCTATAGAATTTGATCTGTAAAGAGATATTTTTGTACAGTAGCCTTGAAATATTATTCAAGAAGTATAAATTAAAGGATAACAATAAAGGCATTTGCAATTAAGTTGTCTTCAGCAACATGTTGTAAAGAATGCAGACCCGAGTCTGAACAAACTGCTCCAGTTCATAAATTCTGATCATACACAAAAGCAGACCAAGGTCAGTATCCCAAACTAACCGCCTTGTTCTGTGACTCAGCCTTATGGCACGAAATTCTCGCTCATGTATCAGGGTTTTATTCTGTTCTTATCTGTTGAATCTGCTTCAGAAAAGCTGTCCTTATTCTGAGAACCGACTGAATCATTTCAGGAATGTTTTACACAATGCATTTTGCCTTATGTTTTTCAGTGGCTTTCCCTTTGAGTTTAGTTCTTTGCTCAGTTTTCCTTGTGCTCTCAGTTAGCGCTTTGAGCTCTTTAATATCTGCCTGCCTCTTTCATGCTATCTGAAGCACCAGAAGTATTGTATCCAAGTTAGATCTAATCGCTTGACCGTAAACTGAACTTGACCGGTCTTTCACATCGTAGATGAATCTTGATTTTAGTCCAAGCTGCATTTTGAAAACTGGCAAGGTAATTTTGGCAAAGCAATAAAGGTAGTATATAAATGGTCAATGACTCAGGTTTATTGGTGACGCTTGTAGTGAGAGAGAGCATTTCAGAGGCGTTTTGGAGGCTGGGGACAGTCATGGCCAGGGGTTAAACCTGATAGTGACAGACCGAGCAGCGCCAGCAAATTAAAGCTCAGTCAAGCACTGTGGAAAAGTACACCATGGACTGCTAATGCTGGCCCGCAGCAGCCCCATCAGTGTGCTCAGGTGTGCGCCTAGAACTGAAAAATGCGAAACAATGAGAGACTTAGAAAGAACAAAAACAGAGTAGTACTCAAGCAGATCTTGGACACGATGGCGCTGAATCTGGCAGACTCTGATTTTGGCAGACTTATGACCTAGAATTTTTTATAAAATAATTCATGTAAATATAGCTTCACAATCTACTGGAATGAGGGCGTGTGCTATATCCACCCAGCCTCATAAAACATTCACAAGATCCCGATGCTTTCAGAAGCAGATGAGGTTGAGCGATCGAGTGGACTCATACCGCCGGGCAGAGGTGTGTCCAGATTATTTTGGCCCAGGCGTGGCCCACGTGGGGCACTTCATTCTTTGGTGACATGAAAAATAACCCAACATGCCTTAAAAAAATACACCCAATTATTAATGGGATTTTCTTATTCCCAAAATATTCCAAAATGTTTAGCAACAGAACAGCTAACCTCGATAAGTAATATATGCATTCACTACTGTTCAAAAGTCTTCGATGCTACCCAAGGCTGCATTTATGTGGTTAAGAATATAGTACAGTAATATTGTGAAATATCATTACAATTTAAAATAATTTAGCCTATTTTAATTTATTTTCAGTTTAAATGTATTTGTTCCTGTGATGGCAAAGATGAATTTTCAGAAATCTTTTCAGAATCTTTCAGAAATTCTAATATGTTGATTTGGAGAAACATTTCTTATTATTATTAATGCTTAAAACACCTGTGCTGCTTAATATTTTTGTGGAAACCGTGATGCTTTTTTTTCAGGATTCTTTGATGAGAACAGCATTTATTTAAAATATAATTATTTTGTAACATTATTAATGTTTTTCATGTCACTTTTGATAAATTTAATGCACCCTTGCCGAATAAAATTATTAATTTCTTTAAAAAAAAACATACTGACTCCTAACTTTGGAATGCTATAGTCTTAGTCTAACAGGATCTTAACATTGCCTTTTAATTGGAAGTTATAATTCAGCATTAAAAATGTTACATTTACATTTTTGTGTATTTTGTCTACTAGAATATGCAGGGTGCTCTATTATTATTATTATTATTATTATTATTTTCTATACAAGTGTGTCAATCATCTTTGGCCGTTGAATTGCTCAGCACTGTTTTTACTATCATCATGTGCCATTTTTAAGAGAGAAAATAGTCAAAACTTTTTTTGTACTTTTTTATAGGAATAGATCTGCTACGCTGCTGCTGCTGTTATTGCTGCTCATACGGGACTTGCTATTGCCAATACATACACAACACGCTGCTGTGAGCAAGTAAGACATGCTGCTGCTGTACAATATAGCATATAAATTACCCATAGCAGATCTATACAGGTGGAACTGGGGAAGGTGGAGGGTTTCTGAAAGCGCACTGCACTGCTTAGGCAAATGCTAACCAAGTATTTGAAGGTTGAGCACGCAAGCTCATTGGCTACTGATACAGCAGGAACCAATCAGCTGTGCCCTATAGAGAATATGATTGCAAGCCGTTTGAGTAAAGAACCTGTTAGTCTGTGCCAAATGAGTTCGACAGAACTTTGTATGCCTCAATCATATCTGTTATATAAGGGATATTCTGTGCCTCAAAAAGTAATGCTTTCCATGCTGCTTTGCTTCTGGAATGACAAGGTTAGGACCTGTGATTCAGCTCCGATCAATAAACCTATTTCTTCAACTAGCAAACTTGTAGCTAGTCCACATGATTAATTTGTTCATGTTGTGAAGTGTTTGAATGACTCATTGCTGAAAACGAAATGCTTCGTCAAATACCCTTAAAAGGTATTTAATTAAACTTGTTTTAATCAAGTAAAATTATTTATTTAATATAACAGAATTAATATTTTTAAACTGCCAAAATGAGTAGAAATTAGTTCAGTAAGGCAACAAATGGCTGTTTTTAAACAGGTTATATGATTACCCCTGCATTTTAAAATTGAAATAATTATACACTTTTGTTTTAAATATCAGTTTACAATATCATTATTAAATGCTTCTTTCTATATTCACATTTCATAAGTGGTAGCTAATAGACACTTCTAGAAAGCAAAAGTGACTCAGTAATCCTTTCATGGATCACGGATGAAGTGAGAATGAGATGCATCCACAGCGCTATGCAACTTTGTGTTAATGTGAGATGAAATTAGATTAGTATGGGAGCTGGAAGTACATTTCTGTCCAGCTGCTGAAAAATGATCCTATAGAGAGCAAGAGTATTGAAGCCACGAGCTCAGGCAGTCAGTGCTTACAAAAGAGAAGTTTTAACTGAAGCCAAGTAAATCTAAACTGAATCATCACACATGTTTAAAAGACTCATTCATCCATAATAGAGAGTGTGTACTTACTTAACCCTGAACTGCACACATCTAGGTCATGAGTGCCTTTAGCAGTTCAACCGTTCACTGGAAGTGGCAATAAAAAAGTCTGATCAAATAGAGAGGGGTAGTTCACTGGGAAGGTCAAAGACCACAAGGTCAGATGTCTTTGTCAGAGGGTAATAAAGGTCAAGGACCTCCACATCTGTTGGGTTATGGGGGTCTCGTTCAGATATGGCTATAGATAGAATGGATGGGCCTGTGTGTGATGGAGGAGGTGGCAAATAAAGAGGACTGGGGAATTTCTCAGTTCTCTGATCTCTACAGTTGAAGTGCTCAAGTACAGATAAGCTTCTGTTTTGTGTCCTGCAATGAGCACTTCTGGGATATAGAGTGGTCATTGTTCTCACCCAGGCATTGCTGCTGCAGATGCTGTATCTGTCAGTGAGAACATGCCATGCTCCAATTGAAGTCACTGGGCATCGTAATTGCCATCTCTCCCTCGGTACGGCCATCCACCACCCCAGCGTCATCTGTTTTAATAGGTCTTATCACAGTAAATGTATAATAGAGAGAGTTCTCCCTGCAGTCTTTCCTGGACTCTTCTTCACTATGAGACCAGTAACATTTGTTTCAGTCAAAAGATAGCTGGAATTTGTATTACAAGATTACATGCCATTCAAAAGTTAGGGGTCAGTAATATTTTTTAATAATTTAATACTCCTATTTAGCAAGGATTCAATAAATTGATCAAAAGTGACAGTAAAGACATTTATCATGTTAAAAATATTTCTATTTCAAATAAATGCAGTTATTTCTATTCAAAGAATCCTGAAAAAAAGTATATCATGGTTACCACATAAAATGTTATGTAGCACTACAATTTTAAACATTGATAATAACAATAAATGTTACTTGAGCACCAAATAAGCATATTCTGGACACAAGACACACCTGGGAACAATCAGGAACTAATCAACAAGAAAACCTACAATGGACTACAAAACATGGCACAGAACAGGAAATAACATAAAAGTCCACACAAGGGGAACACAAGACAGGAATCATGGCAGAGCCCCCCCTTTAAGGAGTGGATTCCAGACACTCCGCAAAAAAAAAAAGTCCAGGAGGATGGTGGAGCGGAGGTGGACCGGGGGAGGGTTGGAGGGCCAGGTCCATGGAGAGGAAGAGGGCCTGAAAACTGTGGCAGGACGGGAGGCCAGGGCGGAGCAGGCAATGCAGGCGTCTAGGGCAGAGCGGGCGCAGATGATTCAGGGGGCCAGGGCGGATGCGGAGCTTCAGGGGGCCAGGGAGGATCTGACGGTTCAGGGGGCCAGGGCGGCGCCGGCTGGTCAGGCGCAGAGGCGGCCATCTTGTCCGAAGACACTGGCGTAGACACAGGCGTAGAGTCGGTCATCTTGTCCAAAGACACAGGCGTAGATGCTGCCATCTTGTCCGAAGACACAAGCGTAGAGGCTGCCATCTTGATGGAAGACACAGGTGTAGAGGCGGCCATCTTGTCCGAGGGCTCTGGAACGGAGGCCTCCTCCACGACACCCACAGTAAAGGCAGAGCCTCTTACCCAGAGGGCATAATCCAGGAACTCACTCAGTGACCCTCGAGGACCATCATGGATGAGTTTGGATTGTTCCTTGTTGTTGAGTCCGTAGCAAAAAAAAAAAAAAGCAAACTCCGGGAGGTCATTGATGTTTGCAATGTTCAAAAAGTCTTGGATGTGGTCCTGGAGTGAGTGAGTCCCCTGGCGTATTCGGACCAGGGTGACTGCTGGATCCATCTGTGGTCTGGTGTTCTGTAACGCTGGGTGAACTCAAAAAACAAAAGAAGAGCTGGATCTAAATGCAGTTTTACAGTTTAATAACAAAATAAACATAACAAAACCACAGCAACCAGGGAACAGATAACAATATATATATTGCATATCATCAAACTAGGGAGGATCTGTATTTTAAAATTCTGTCTGATACAAATAAGCTTAATTATTTTCATAACTAATAAGCTGATACTTATTTTTTGTGTGATAACGGACGAAAGGCCGATGTTAAATTGAAAAAAATTTTTTTTTAAATGAAATAGAAAAATAAGACAATGCAAATCTAAAATCAGTCATTTTAAATGTTACAAGTGAATTTAGGCATCACAAAATGAATGTACAGTATGAAAATATTAATTTAAATATTTACTAAAGGTAACATTTAACAGTGTTATCATATTATTAGTGTTTTTTAAAAATTAACTGTGAGTATTATTACAACACAAATACAGTGCGAGCTGCTGGCCTCCGAACCAACTCTGACAGTCAAAACGGAAAGACAGTCCAAGCAGTTCCAGGAGAGCGGTCCAAGACCAGAGAATTCTGGGGGTCAAACAGTCAACGGCAACACAAAAGGGCAGAAGAGAAAGACGTAACCAAAATAATAAAAAAATAAACAAGGAGGGCTAGTGGCTACACATGAATAAGAACAACGAATCAGGAATTAGATCTATCAATTAGACTATCATGTTGATATTTCAGTTACAAAAGGACTAGTGGGTCTTCTCAGGTCTCTCGCCCTCACACACTTTCTCTTGTGAGTTTGATACATTGCTGTGGCCTTTAAGGCCCAGACTGGCACCACCTTACGTACCATCTGCAGTGCACGGGGAGGAAGTGAGGTGCCGTTAAATGTGTGGATGCATATAAGGACAATTGAAACAGGTGGTGTACAAGCTGCCACTGTTTTGTGCATCATGCATATTTAATCTTTATAGGTGATTCTTCATTTAGGGCCACGTTTGACTATTTGAAATCTTGAAGAATGAAATTTAATTAAAATGATACGATCAAAGTCTGACTGCCTTTATCAAAACAAAAAAAAAAACCTTTCTTCTTCTTTTTAAACTTTTAATGCATTTATTATGGGCACAACATAATGAAATTCTGGTCAACTGAGTATTTCACCATTCTGAAAACACTTTAAACTACAATGATTGTTTCAGTGATTGTTTCTAGATAATCATTGTAGGGGTCTAGGCCAGGGGACCAAACTGAAGAATAAATCATGTCTTGAAAGTGTTCTAAAGTCTTTTAGCATTGCAAATCTGCAGTACAAACTAGAAATACTTGTTGAAATACAAACTGAGAGGTGCCACAGTGCAGCTTAATTCCAATTCAGAAGATCAAGCTTTGCTTAGGGAAAATATCATATTTGCAAATGAAACATCCTTGTTTAGACTAAGCAATTTTAGCACAGATCTTAGGATCTGTGAAATCTGAGCCATTTCAGCTTGAACAGAGTTCTGGTTTCAGACGTTCACACAAGCCAAGGCAAAAACAGCATTTTAAGCTGACGATTCTTATCACCGCCGGCTGCCACAACGCTGTCTAAAGCCATGCTGTACCCAGCCTCAGCACTTTTCCTAGCGTCGTGCTTTCCTGTCTATTGTGGTGGCTCCAATTAGAGTGACTGTGACAGTAAGGTAGTCCTGAGGTACATTATATCAGCATGCAGGTGACAGCTCAATATATGGGCCATGGACAGCCACACAATGTTCAATACAAGCAAACTTAAATTGCGGGTATAGTTTTCTGAATGAAAGGTACCACACTCATATCAGTCAAATTTTTCACTTATTAATTAGCATCATTCAGTGCTTGGCTTTCTAAACGCCCTCGCTCCTTTCTTTTTTAGTATAGCAGCCCTTTAAACCTCATTTAACATTGCTTTTGATTATTGCCGCTTCAGTGAGTGACAGCAAGGTGAAATATCGAGAAAGGCAAGACTTAAATAATGCATGGCACAAGCCTAAGAGGCAGTATGTCAGCAGAGTCAATGAGCCCTTGCAGGATTTGTAGACCCCCGAGTCGCAAAATTATCATATAAAAAAAATAAAGACTTAATTAAAGGTGCTTGTTTTAAAATAAAACTTGTTATTAAGGAAAAAAAAAAGTTTTTGGCTAATGACAAAATTATCTTTCATGCAAGTCTATAGGGCTGCAAAGAGTAGAAGAAAAAGTACAATGGAAAATGTCATGGTTGATGCAAGATATTAGTATTCATGTGCAAGTGCTCCGTATGCCAATTATGACCCAATAAACAACTTTCTGCCCTTGTGTTTCATTTCAGTACATGGCTGGATAGAAACATAATAAGGCCACAGTAAGCTTTGGTAAGCTCTTGGTAGTATCTGTTAATTACACTTTGCCGTTTACACTTTAATTATGCTCTCTATGTTTTATTGTCATGGTTCATAGATTCTAGGCTTAATAGCGTAGTCATTATAATGATTGGGTTTAATGTACCCAAGACTTTCAGTCTGAAAACAGTAAGTTCGAGCTTTGTGTCACTGTTCAGACACTCACTCAGATTACACTGCTCTGAGCAATCAATCACAGTAAACAGCTAATCATGGCATGAATATTTATAAAAGGATACTCATGGTGTTGAATCCATAGACCTGTTTAGATTTGCTGTGGACTGGAGTGACTCATAAGACACATAAGTATTTATTTTCTTGTTAGAGAATTGGTCAGGGAGGCTCCTGCGAATGCAAAACAGTAAACCCCCCAAAAAATGTAGTTTTCAAATAAGTGTCTTTGACAGCTGTTTTTTTGCAAAGCATATTATAGATGTGCTTTTTCTGCATGGATGATCATTATAATTCAGCTATCAAGAGTTAACTTTATCGGCAAACTCAGATTGCAAACACTGAATATTTATTTGGTGACAAGGCCATGACTTGGGGACACTAAGCCATACATTTTAGATCAGTCTTGGATTGGTTCAGTGAATAACAATTGGATTTACTTTAGGAATATTCAGACCCTCTAGATATTTTTTGCTATATCAGCTGAAACATATAGGAATTTGGCTTGTAGACCAGCATTTTTTTTTTTTTAGAATGCAGAACCCTTCGTTTTTAAGCAGGTGCCCAACAGAACTTGAGGATAAAGGTATATAGACTGATAAATTCTTTACTAGATAGGCTATGTTTTTTTCTTCTTGTGAAGTTTCTACATGGACGTCTGACTTAAATAGGCCACCTGCCGGGAAATATCCATTTTGGAGGGCGGGGGTGGGGGGTTTGTCCCATTAGCAGATGTCATGGTGGCAGTAAAAGAGTCATTGCCTTAGGCAGTCCTTGAGTCCTACAAGAAACTTGACTTGTTATAGAGAAAAGGAAGGACTCAGAGATGAATGTATGATGGTAGGCAGGGATGGAATGGCCAAAGGGAACACTACGACTTTTTCAGATGAGCTGTCGTGGGCAGAATGTCCAAACCAATTTACATATACAAAGCAAATATATAATAGGATATAAAGGGAGGAAAAAGGTCACAGACTGGCATACAAACTGCAGCGACGGTAGTCTCAGCCTCAGACGTCACACCCATGGACCGTTGACTGAACGTCTGATGCATATGGCACAGAATATAGGAAACACTTTTAGAGTTTCTAAGTTGTAATCTAATTGGTTGAATTCTCCAGAATTTCCGGGAGATGTGTGTGTCACGTTCTTTAATGGTCAACCTAGAAACAAAGCTGTCATGAGGCCAACCCCCCTTATGGAAGAAGAAAGCCATTGTGTTTAAAACTGTGACAATGAGTGCTTATCAGGATCAACTATTCACTGGATTTTCAAAAGTATGGGAAGTTCACAGCATTATTGTTGTGCCATTGTTGCTGTAAACTTACACAACATTCTTGAATGAATTGCACGCCGGCCTGTTATTGCGGGACATCGACTTTACATTTTCACGTGTGATTGGTTGCTTTACATGTCGGTCGGTCAGACATCCTCTTGGGCAATCCTTGGCCAATGAAAGCTGCAATTGAATCCAGACCTTCTGCTGTCAGTCTGAAGGTCTGGCTACCCAAGACTACAATCTCCCAGCACAAATCTGCAGAGTAATTAATTGCAACGTTCAGTAGATGTGATGTGAATCAAGTTAATTGAAATCCTGTTACTTAGTTACTTAGAAAAACACTTTTTTCAATTCACTTTGTTAATATGATATTACTATATACATTGCCAGACTCACTCTGTTTCTATGTGTGGAATTTGTCGCCAACAGAAAGCACTCAGCCGTGTACCCTCATACTGGCTGGACAAGCTGTTATGATTCTCCTCAGCTCTGAGTTTTGAAGGAAACAGCAAAATAAGAGATTTTAACAGAACAGTGTTTGAAAAAGAGGCATGATGCACTGTAGGGAGGTGTGAACCAGAGAAATATAGTGAAAATAAGTTTGAATTATAAGCATGTGATAATGGGGAATTATTGCACTGTTTTTGGGTCCCAGGCTACCGCTGATGATAGAGAAGGGTAGACGGACTGCAAAGAAATGTAATTAGATATATGTGTGTTTGATGCCATTTACGGTAAATCAAAGCATAACAGAGAACTCACTGTAAATGTGTCGCATTGATGATTTGTGCATTCCTTGACAAACATCCCTCTCAGATTCATGCACAGATCTACTGCGGCATGAGGAAAATCATGTCAGCCACATCCTGGCAGCCAGCACATTATACCATGCTAAGTAGAGTGCGGTTGAAAAAACTGTGACAACACAACAAAGTAGTGCCGATAAAACAAGAATTTGAGTGCAGTCAGGTGGCAATCAGTCTTGTTTGGTGTAATTAAGAAATTTCTCTGATGAAAGGCCCTTTCTCTCCCTTTTAAACCCCTATAAACGACCGCTGGGACGCTTCCAAAGGAACGTTCACATCACAAACAGCACATCTGTGCTGACGCTTCATGGTTCTCACCTTCGCCTGCAGACTCACCGGGAACCGCAGAGCAGCGGCCCTTGCTGCGATTGCCATTACTTGAGCCAGGGAAAAGATGTGCAATTGCCAATTACAGGGCTGGGGGGTTATGTTGCACAGTGGAGGAAACAATCCTGTACACTTGAAGCAGATGTGAGGACAGGATGGTGAATGGTGCAAAACAGCTGCTGCCCGTTGCTTTCTTGTCAATTTAGCCGTAAAACAATTTGAGTAACATGCCCCTGTTTTATTAGCCCGGCTCCAAGCCGTGCATCAGCAGGTGACACATCAGGGCAAGGGAGCGGTGAATATGACAGTGTAGAATAGGTTTTCAGGGTGTCAGAAGAGTACAGTGTCAGAATAACTCACAATTTGTAGCCAATTGAAAACACGTGGCCATGCATCCTCACATTGGTTAGACCAGGCTGTTATGATTCTCCTCAGCGGTGAGGTTTGAAAAGGACAAAGAAAAACAGAATAAATCAACAGCAAGATTTATTAACTAGAAGCCTATCTAACAAAACTCATCTCATACCAGCCTCTATCTCAACTAGGGATGATGAGAAATTAAAAACTGTGCTAAAAATTTAGACGATTAGTATTATAGTTTCATATTTTAATTATCATTAAAAACATATTGGATTATTGTGAATTGAAAAACTGTTAATACTGTCAAGCATTAAGCATAATGTTTGCCATTTTTGATCAGACCAATTTCTATGCACTGCTGTAAATTTTAACCGGCTGATGGAAAATAAGCTAATGTGCATTTTAAAAATCTAAACAAATCAGATAATAAAGTAACTAATCTCTTTTAAAGGCTGAAATGTGCACAGCAATTTTACTTTTATGTTGTAAGTCACACAACCAGCATTTTTGGTTCATTTCAAATCTTGCCATCAGTGTAAAAAAAAGTGCATAGTGCTGCTATTTGTTGATTTTTGTTGACAACTTCACTTGGTACACACCTTTCAGTGTGTACCGTTTCATCTCTAATCTCAACAAAGGTTGTTTTTTTTTTGTGGAGAGTCATGTGGCTTTCTGTTTTTTCTTCCCAAGGAGCTGAAAGCATCTCTCGTCTGGGTGTGGTTGCGGTAAGAGGATGAGGATTCTGTTGTGTCTGCTGTCTCTCAGCTCTCTGGTTCTGAGCTACGCATTGGGTAAGTATGATCAAGGGCCGGTTGCATAAACTGCTAAGACTAGTTTTACAAGTTAACCTTCAAATTTTTTTCTTTAAAACTGTTCATAACTTTTAAGTCAGTTACATAAAAACAGAGATTGGTCTAATTTGATACTAAAAAATAAGACTGATTGCCCCTTGACTAACCGCTATTTGGTCATACTAGTACTTAAGACAGTCTTAACATAATGGCTATGTTTATGCCATTGTCTCTCATCATCTCATCTCATTTAAGATCCCATTTGCAAATATACTTAGTAGGTCTTGCTCAGCCCTTCCCCCATTAGCCAAACTTCGTTACCACTCACCCGTTGTTTTTTTCTGTATTCCCTCTGCTCCAGCATTTTTCTTGTTAAAACATCATTGAAATGTACGTTGTCACTTTGATGGTGTCTGGGATGTGTGGTTTTAGGGTTGTGCATCAGTGGGGGGCCACAAATTCAGATTAATTATTCATTGTGTTATCTTAGATCAGTGGGCAGAAGGGATTTGATTTACTTGAGATGTGTTTTTGTCAGCTAAAGTAATCCTGGCCCCATTAAACATTGATAAAAATGTGGTTCTGTCCATAATGCTATTAACTTGGCAAACGGCACTCTAGTTAAAGTTGTCCTAGTCTCACAGGCGTAAAATGTGGTCCATTTTGCAGAAAATTGTGGCCAGGAACCGCCGTCTGACCAACATAAGTGACCATTCAATCAATGCGATCGTGTCTCTTCAGAAAATTTGGACTAAACCGCTCAATTCATATTGTTTTACGATCTCTTTATGAAGTTTTTAAGCATCATAGTGGTAGTTGCGTTGCTGTCAATGGAGGGACAGATATCTCTCCGATTTTATTAAAAATATCTTTATTTGTATTCCATTGAATGAAAGTCTTACGGGTTTGGAACAAAATGAGGAACTAACCCCTTAAAGTAACTGTTTTCTATTTTAATATATTTTAAATAGTAATTTATTCCTGTGATGGCGAAGCTGAATTTTCAGCAGTCATTACTCCAGTCACATGATCCATCAGAAATCATTCTAATGCGCTGATTTGGTGCTCAAGAAACATTTATTATCAATGTCGAAAACATTTGTGCTGCTTAATATTTTTGTGGATTTTTTTTCATGATCCTTTGAATAGAAAGTGTAAAAAAAAAATTGAATTTATTTGAAATAGAAATTGTCAGTGTAAACATCAAAACTGTGTAATGGGCATGGAAAGGAACAAATAATTTGAGAATATACACCAACACACTTATTCTCATATAAATAATGCTGAGATCCAATGTACAGATGTTTAATCGCAGGCATTCAGATTGAATTGGCTAACAAATAATTACTGTGTTCTAGTCTATTACACAGAAGTAACTACACAAAGAGACTGTGATGATCTGTTGAGAGACTTAACAGACAGTGTAAAAAAACTTAAGTGGCAGTTTGGATCTGTTTATTCCCATTACTGGAAGCAGCCAACACACCACTGAATTTCACTGTTATCTCAGCGCAGAAAACCTCCCGGGGAGCCGGTTCCCCTTCTCAACTCATCTCTCCT
The DNA here is from genome assembly GCF_949319135.1 of Squalius cephalus. Taxonomy (NCBI): domain Eukaryota; kingdom Metazoa; phylum Chordata; class Actinopteri; order Cypriniformes; family Leuciscidae; genus Squalius; species Squalius cephalus. Next base: position 21,443,959 of record NC_137143.1, read on the forward strand.
ACTCTGCCTCTCTCTTATTGCCCTAGATTCCTCTAGGTCTCACCAGAACTGCATACACACACTCATTTGAACACACACATGCATGCATACATATACACACATGTAGATCTCCAATGAATTTAAAATTTTTAAATTTAAATTTTAAATGACAAATTTATAAATCTAAGCGCACACACAGTCACTGAAAGAAAAATTGTAATCTATTAAAATCTATTAAAAGTATTTTTGTCTTGTTTTAAGATTGCTGTTTTAAAATCCTTCAAATCCTTAAGATAAGATTTGTTTCAGAGAAAGTTTTCTTAAAAATGTGGTTTATTCGAAAACACACAGTCCCAAATCCATAACAAACACCCATTTATTTAAGAGTAAAAAAAAAAAGTCAAATTCCAAACCCAAATCCGCATACTGAGACAAATGTGGTCCCAAATAATCCAAACTCATTCTTTATCCAATTCATAATGCATCAGATGCGTTCATGGCAACCTGGAGACTTTACTGTATGTCTTCAAACTCCCTTGTTTCTCTTGTTCTGTCAAAATATCTGAGTGCATGCAATTATATCTGACAGCTTGAATCCCCTGCTGACTTTCCCCTGGTGGAGAACATTCCCACTCTGAGTGCAAATACACTGGAGTTGTTAGGCACGCACAGCCCCCCTGTATCTGTCTGTTTGGCACAGTACAATAGCTGACAAAGAAGGCAGAACAAAAGACCTGAGCATGACAAAACTACTTGATATACATTACTCTCAAGGATATTTTACTATACCCTTGACTTTTATTTAGAGTGCTTTTAATAGTTAATCATCCGGGGATAGAACCAGAAGGTTGTTGGTTCAAACATCATTATGTTAAAAGGCCATTAACACTACAATCTTGACTCAAATTTGATATTTTGTGATATATAAAGTTTTGTTTGACTAAAAAGCATTTTTTTTGTGAAATGTTTCTCTCAGACTGTTTGTGTGCACGTTTTTTTGTAGGTGGGGATGTGTGTGTGTCGGGTCACGACAGTGGGCCGGTGTTTGAGGAGCAGCCATATAGTCTGATTTACCCTGAGGGGATGCCAGAAGGCAAGGTGACCCTGAGCTGCCAGGCTCGCGCCAGCCCTGCTGCTATTTACCGGTACTCAGATCAGATTTTTGTCACTTACACCTTATTGAACAAAACAAGGCCTTTACTTCATTAGTATGACCTACCCTTTTACACAGACATTGTAGAAAATATTTTTGGAAAATATAACATTGGAATTTTTTTATGAAAAATAAGCCTGATCTTGATATGTTCTCTGAAAACATGTCTCAATATACAAGTTTGCTTCTCAAGTATTTAAAAACCTCCCTATTTTTAGGAGGTTAAAATGAAAAAATAAAACTCATTAAAAAATGCTAAAATTCTGATTAAGAAAAAAAAAAAAACCATTATGTATGCTGTCCCCAAAATGTACTACTTGTTTGCCAAAATTAAATAAATCATTGATTATCCACTTTTTGACAGTCTTCTGGCTATTGAATTTAGATCTTGTATGTGATTTCTCACAGGTGGCGTGTGAACGGCACTGAAATAGCATTTGTTGAGGATTCGCACTACACACAGGTCGCAGGAAACCTTGTGATCAATAATCCCCAGAATGGGCGAGATGGTGGGTCATACCAGTGTCTTGCTATCAACCGCTGTGGCACTATAGTTAGCCGTATGGCTAACCTCAAATTTGGCTGTGAGTACAACTCAAACCATTATTGTTGTCCAAGTGTGAAAATTAGACCATTCTGAATAAAAGCAGCACTAGATGAAATTGCACACTACCGCTGCTGATAAATGTGTGTTTTTTAGATCTCCATGATTTCCCCCCTGAAAGCAGAAGCCCTCAGACGGTCCATGAGGGTATGGGAACCTTTCTTGCCTGCCAGCCACCAGCTCATTACCCAGGTACACACATACACTATCAGTTAGCAAAACCTTTCACTCTGTACTATTTATCCTGGTCAGTCTATTTATTTCATCAAATATGTTACATCTTGCATCCATTTGCTTCCATCAAGCTTTGTCCTACCGCTGGTTCATCAATGAGTTCCCCAACTTCATCCAGCCAGAGGCGGGCAGATGGTTTGTTTCTCAGGTGACTGGTAACTTATACCTTGCTAATGCTAGAGCCAATGACACAGGCAACTATTTCTGCTTCACCACCATCAATATGGACATCAGCACCAAGAGCATCTTCAGCAAAGCTGTCCAGCTCACTGTTTACCCTGATGGTTAGTTCAAACTAAGATCTGTATTTCCCTCTGAAACGAGAAACAAGCTGTAAAAAAACCCTCTTATCTTGTTTTTTTTTCCTTGGTTCTACAGCAAATCCAAGGAAAGCCGCCCCAAATATCCGAGTGCGTTTTCCTGCTGAGACATATGCATTATCAGGACAAACTGCACAGCTTGAATGCTTTGCCTATGGCAAGTAAGTCCCCTTTAGCTTCCCACTTCCCTTCGGAGATCACTGCTGCGTCGGTTAAACATAATCCATAACTCAGTCAGCTATAAAAATGTAACTTTTTTCTCTAACATCATCTTGTTTGCTCTTTACTTTCCTCCCTTAGTCCCATTCCTAAAATCCGCTGGAGGAAGGTGGATGGGATTTTACCCCCTAAGGTCGGAGCAAGTGCGGAAAGACCCATTCTAATTATTCCTGATCTGAATTTTGATGACGAGGGCATGTATGAGTGTGAGGTTTACAACTCAGAGGGTCGTGAGACACATCAGGGACGCGTTACTGTGCAAGGTAGGCATGATGTCAGAACTAGACTTATATAAATATCCTTTCCTCTCGTTAACTTTAGTAGATGTTTGATGTGACATAAAACGTTGTGTATAACAGTGTTGTTATTGTTAATTAAAACAATTAAAAATTATTTTCATTGAAATAAAATAAAATGTAATTATTAGATGAAAAACTTAAAGTGCCCCAATTGCAATTTTAAATGTTCCTAATTTTCTTTGGCGGTCTCCTGCAATAGGTTTACAGAAAACTGTGTATTTTTGACATGTCAACAACACAAACCCAACTCCACCAGGCTTCAGCTACAACTACAGTGTTTGAGGGTCAAAGTAGACGTTGTTTACGGGCAGCCAATGAAAACCATAGACCATGCTAATTTGTTTCAAACCTACATAGGTCCGTGCAGGAAGTGAGACTGGAATTATCATGCGCTTTGAAACTTTGCAGACCTTTTACATTCACAGACAGCTATATTACAAACTACATGAAAGGTAATATCCGAAAAAGCATAATAGAGGCACTTTAAACTGAAAAAAATATTAGAAAATTAATATAATTATAAATTAGAAATGTTGCCTTGGCAATTAACTGAAACAAATTGTTTAATTTCTAAAAAGAAATAAATTAATAAAACTAAAACTTAACTAAAATATTAAAGCTAAATTGAAACATAAAAACAAACAAATAAAAATTAGCAAATCAATTTTACAAAATTACAACCCCATTTCCAGAAAAGTTGGGACATTTTGTAAAATGCAATAACATCAAGAATCTGTGATTTGTTAATTCTCTTTAAACTTTATCTAACTGACAAATGTACAAAGAAAAGATTTCCAGTGTTTTACTGACCAAGATGGCAACACACTCCAAAAATGTTGGGACAGAGGCATGTTTACCAATGTGTCATCTTCTTTCCTTTTGATTGCACTTTTAAATCGCTTGGGAATTAAGGTCACTGATTGTTGAAGTTTTTTGCCCAATCTCTCCTGATACAAGACAGCTGTTCAACAGTCTGTGATCGTCATTGTCTGTTTCTCCTTGTCATTATGGGCCATACATTTTCAATAAGAGACAGATCTGGACTGCAGGCTTGCTTCCCAGGAAAGATGTCATCTTGATGGCAGTATACGTCTCTGTACAATCCCAATATACACCTCCACGTCAGTGGTACCTCCACACAAATGCAAGTCACCCATGCTGTTTGCACTGATGCACCCTCATACCATGACAGATGTTTGCTTTTGCACCTGTCGCTGATGAAACTCTAGATGGTCCATTTCGTCTTTGGGACTAAGTGGGACTAACTGACAATGCCCGTTTTCCCCAAAACCAAGCTGAAATGGGGACTCATCTGACCACAGCACACATTTCCACTGTGTTTTGGACCATCTGAGATGAGCTCGGTCCCAGAGCATTTAGCAGCATCTCTAGAACAGATGTATAGCTTTCTTCTTGCATAACAGATTCAAGTTGCAATTCTTGATGCAGCGGTAGACTGTGTTAAGTGACAACAGTTTTTCAAAGTACTCCAGAGCCCATGTGGCTATATTTAACACCGTAGCATGGCAGTTTCTCATGCAAAAACAGTTTAACTTGGACATTCCATAATCTTTTCACTTTTATTTTGCCTCTGTCCCAACTTTTTTGGAGTGTGTTGAAACCATCAAAATGTGTTTATATTTACAAAATATAATTAAGGTCAGTGAAAACTCTATAAATCTTTTCTTTTTACTTAAGTTAGTTAAAGGTTAAAGAGAATTAACAAATCACTGAATCTTGATTTTATTTAATTTTACAAAATGTTTTCTAAAAAATGGGGTTGTACTAAAATGAAATGAAGTAAAAGCTAACCCAAAATATTTAGAAATGATATGATAGTAGTATATAAATAATGCTAAAATGATTCACTGGTGTATAAGCAATTAATTGAAAACTTTATCTAATTAGTGGACTGATGTGTGTTAATCTGCTGGTTTGTGTGTGTTCTCGCTCTCCAGCCCAGCCTGAGTGGCTTCAGGTCATGAGTGACTCTGAGGTGGAAATCAGTTCAGAACTGCAGTGGAGCTGTGCCGCTGCGGGCAAACCAAGACCCACCATTCGCTGGTTCCGTAACGGACAGCCCCTCATCACACAGGTCAGCCATACACACACACACACACACACACACACACACACACACACACACACACACACTTTAGCTGGATCGTCATCTAACAGTGTGCGTGTTATCAGAATTGAACAGAACCTCTTGCTGTCAAGACTCAGACTGATATATGTTAACTCATTTTCTAGAAAACTCTTCATGTCTTGAAGGCAGTGAGATGTGACAGTGAATAACCTGCTCATTATCTTTCTTTAGCCGTAGGTAAATTGACAAGAGGTATGTTGTGTGGCCCTCTGCTGGCGTTAATATGCATGTGCATCATGTCTCTTACACAATCGTACTCGTACCTGTGTGCAGGACCGTGTGGAAGTGAATAATGGGCGACTGAGGATCAGTAACCTTGCCCTGGAGGATTCCGGGATGTATCAGTGTGTGGGCGAAAACAAACATGGCACCATTTACTCAAATGCTGAGCTCAGAGTTCAAGGTGAGCACAACTGAATTGCAACATGAAAACAAATCAGAATATTATTCCATAAACATGAACATGTTTCTCTTGTTATCTACCTTAATGCACTTCAGATCCCCTTCTGCCAACCCAGTCATGCCTGAACCCCAGTAATAATATGATCTGTGTTTAAATCCTCTCAATGGTTACCCATGTCCCTTCCTGCCCCGTCCTGTCACACTATTTCAGTCCAGGCTCCGGACTTCAGGTTAAATCCAGTGCGTAAGCTGGTTCCTGCTGCCCGTGGTGGACAGGTTAAATTGGAGTGTAAACCTCGGGCGGCTCCCAAACCCACTCTCTTCTGGAGCCGTGGCACAGAGCTACTGACCAATAGTACTAGGTAATCCAGTAATAATTAAGTGTTTCAAAGACCTCCTAAATGTTTCGAACTCAATATATTTTGGTTTTGACACAGAAAAAAATTACTTTGTGAGTTTGTTTGAAGATGCTTTGAGTACAGTGATGTCAGAAAGACCATGAACTCTGTCCAGGATAACAGTCACTCCAGACGGGCTTCTGTGGATATTCAACATCAGTCGTGCCGATGAGGGGAAGTACACCTGCTTTGCAGAAAACTACCTTGGCAAGGCCAACAGCACAGGACACCTGTCTGTCAGAGGTAACAATACCTTATTTCTTTGGTTTACCTATTTTAAAGGTCTCAGGTTATCTGTTTTGCACAGATTTCTCTTGGAAATGTGTAATATCACATAAAACCCACAAACAGTGTTTTGTTATTTCGGAAAGGTAATTTACGGTTAAGAAAAATCTGTACTTTTCTTGACACACCTAGACTTTTTAGCCTAGCTCCAAGTAAACACTTTTATCATCTGTCTGCCTGCATATTCATTGTGCACATATCTTCTGTTATGTCTCGATATCAAGCCTGAGTGCATTTTCGGCAATTGATCTGCATGCAAACCTCTAAAATGCTAATTTTCAGTACTCATCAGCATTTTATTGTGGACTCAAATGCTTTCAGTGTATAAATATGTTTTTCATCTTGTTCTGTCAAACAGATGCCACAAAAATCACTCTAGCACCCTCTAATGCTGACATTAATCAGGGTGAAAATGTCTCTCTGCAATGCCATGCATCACATGACCCTACTATGGACCTCACCTTCACCTGGTCCCTCAATGGAGTTCTGTTGGACCTAGAGGAATCAAATGGACACTATCGGCGCATGGAGGGGGTGAGCATTGGCTTGAAGATGATAATATAACAACAAATCCCATAAACTTAACCCAAGCTATATCTAGGGAGTATCATAGAGACTTAACACTTTGCTGTGCCATAGAAATAGCATAGCAACATGCTAAAAACAACTTAGAGCACTTTAGTAACCACATAGCTGTTACACTCTAACATGCAAGCAAATACCACTTCTTCATAAAATGTAAAAATCTATTTATGTTCTTAATATTTAAAATGAGAAAGAATAGTAAAACCATCTGAATTTGTATTCCAATAGCAGCAGGCTCCTCTCACACTCTGAGATTAGCTTTAATAGGATTCACTTCAAAGTAAATCCCTTTTAGACATGATACATTTTAAAATCCAAATCTGAAGCCTCAACGATTTAGGCATTTAATAAAAAATATATAATAAATGGTTTTATGAAGTGAAAGTGGGCAAATACTCCTTTTTTAATAAAGTTGACTTCTTTTCACTGTCTCTATACAGAAAGAGACGATCGGTGACCTGGTGATTGTGAACGGACAGCTCAGTCATGCCGGCACATACACCTGCACGGCCCAGACGGTGGTGGACAGCGCGGTGTCCTCGGCCAAGCTAGTCGTAAGGGGTGAGGGCTTCCAGCTGGCTGAGCAGTGACAGAGACCTTACTAAAACTCATTCTTGTGTTTTACCTCAGCTTGATCGTTTTTAGCCAGACAACTCTCGGCACTCAGCCCTGTGAGAATTGATGAAACGTAGAGTCATGAAATATAAATTTAGCAGATCTATATCCTGGAGGTTTGGTTTCCATAAGCCTGTTTGATGCTGATTATTTTTAAAGCAACCCCAACTACACTGCTTTGATAATGTTTTTACTGTGTGTGTATGAACATGAATGTATGACAAAACTGTTGTAGATTCTCTGGCAAAGCTGAATGTTTCTCTCTTTATAGGCCCACCAGGACCTCCTGGAGGTTTAGTGGTGACTAGTGTCAACGACACATCGGTTGAGTTGAGATGGAGCCGTGGATATGACAACCACAGTCCCATTGGCAAGTATATCATCCTGGGCCGCTCCTCACAGACTCACGACTGGAAGAGGATGAGGACAGGTGAGGTTACGAGTCCTTTAGGTGTCGTGCAAACACAACAGCTGCATAATGTTAGAATGAACATTTTTGCATAATTATTTTTTACAAGGATGCTTTTAATCAAACATATGTTGTGAATTATGAATACATTTGTTTATTAGAGCAGGATTTCTCAAACTTTTTAGATTTTTTGTTTGTTTTGTTTATAACCCCAAACTGTTCACAGTCCCTCACTTGCATAAAGCATTGCAAATGATATAATCAAATCTGTCAATCAACTTTGCAATCTTGCATTCTCAGCATGAACATTTTAGATATTGGAATATTTTGGAATATTAATAATATATTATAATATTTATTTTTTAATTTATGATATATTTCAAATATTTCATTAAACTATAATATTACAATATCTCATAAAAAATATGTTGATTTTGTTTTTGGCAGGGCTAATTTCACCATTCAATTAGATTTCAATTCGCAAGTTATTCACTTCAATTCCGATTTTGATTCAATATTGATTAATTGGGGATGTATCGACACAGTACATGGCAAATTTTCTCATGAACAAAAAAAGAAAGAAAATATTTTAACTAATGCTGTAAACTGTACAGGAAACCCAAGTTGGTACATTACTATGATATTAAAGCTACTTACATTTAAATTACACATAAGCAAGTTTTTGTATCACTTTATTTTACAGTGTCCTTGTTACATATCTTACATGTACTTACCATAATAACAGTAAATTGTGCATAATTTAATGCAACTAACCCTCAACCAAATCCTGATCCTACCCTATCACTATAGTAAGTACTTGTAGTTAATTAATATTACTCAGTACTTAAATGTATAATTACACTGTAACAATGACATCTTAAAATAAAGTGTAACCCAAGTTTTTATAATAATAACATTATATTCATTACAACTTATTAACATTATATTAATAACAACCCCCGGGGCTATTTGACAAAAGCCATCCAGAATGCCAGTTTGAGAAATGTATTTGTATTATAGCATGATGTAATCCTGATGATGTTTGCCTGTCATTGTGTGCTAATGGTTCCTCCAGACCCTGCAAACATAGAAGGAAATGCTGAATCTGCACATGTGATAGATCTTCGACCCTGGATGGATTATGAGTTCCAGGTCATTGCTAGCAACATCCTGGGAAGTGGAGAACCAAGCATGCCCTCCCAGCCTGTCCGAACCAAGCAAGCAGGTCAGAACCATTACAAATTTGTTGGTGTTACACAACAATTTAACTGAATTAGAACCAAAATGACATAAAATATTAGTGAGGTTTCACATATAAATATGGTTGGTAGATTGTAGGGTATTCTTTCCTCTGTATATGTGGGTTATTATTTGTCTTGCAGCACCAACTGTGGCACCCAGCGGACTTGGTGGAGGTGGAGGAAATCGTAATGAACTTATCATTACATGGACTGTAAGTCCCACGGACCTCTGTTGCTCTAATTGCATATAATATTTGATTTATACCTTCAATCAATGTGTCTTTATTACTCAACCCTCACCTTCTATTACATAAAAAAACTATTTCCTCTGGTATGAATTACAGCCCATGGTCAGGGAGTATCAGAATGGAGATGGCTTTGGTTATATCCTGGCGTTCAGAAAGCAAGGCATGCCGACATGGACGGTGGTGAGGGTTCCACACGTGGAGTCATCACGATATGTTTACAGCAATGAGAGTCTGTCAGCCTACTGCCCTTTTGAGGTCAGAATCAAGGCCTACAACAAGAAAGGAGAAGGTCCCTTCAGCCAGATTGCCGTAGTACACACTGCAGAAGAGGGTGAGAGAAATACTATAAAGGATTATGTTTTGTGCAATATTCATTATATTCTGATTGCTTAGACATTGCTTAATCACTAGAGGGCAGACAATGGAGATAATGGAGAAATGTCTCATAGAAACGTCTAAAAAGGTCATATAATGATAAAATTTTCCTCTGTCATCTGAGATAATTTATTACACTATGTGAGTTTATTGTGCTATGAATGCATATTGTAACTTTCAGAATTTGAAACAGTGTTGCAATCATTTCTTGCCCAGAATTTCTGCGATGTCATACAGATGACACACAATCACTCACATTTACACATGCCAGTTTTGTGTTCAGATACTGAGGTAATGAAAGTTAGCAACCCAAGAATTGATAATAACAGTAAAAAATTGAAAATACACCAAACTGCTCTGCATATTCTTTCGATATTTTAAGATTATCAGATTATTTTATGCACGTGTCATAGTGTAATGAATTACTATTAATGAATTAACAGACAGTGCAAATTATATTGTAACCAACATCAAAACGTGCAACTCGTGTGTTATTTGACATAAAAAAATTTACCAGTCTAAAAAGATTAAATGATGAACAAATGTATAATATTATCACTTTACTGTTTTATGTTTTCTGATCTTCCTTAGAACCTACTGTGTCCCCACGAAGGATTAATGCCACTGCTCTGACAGCTTTTGAGATTCAAGTGTCTTGGGACCCCATTCAACATCTGAACATTAATGGAGTTCTTCGGGGTTATGAGGTCAGTACAGACCCATTCTTTTAATATCTGTAACATCTCTTTTTGTATTTTTATGTGGATAGATAAACATATATAGCATGACGGAGTTGATGGATGTTTTGGTGACCATTGTGTGTCATTGTTGGCCACCTGGCACGTCAGGATATGTGAGCTTTGCCCGTTGAACGAGCAACTATTCGAGGTGCTGCTATCTCATTAGCTCCTTTTTATGAACACCACGTCCCGATCAGATCAAGGAACATTAAGAACATTATTTAGATAAGACGCCTCCTTTTAGATAAAACCGTGCTTTGAAATTCACTGGTATCAAAGGGTATTTTTGCAGCTTATATTTAATTGAACCGTCTAATACATAACATTAATCTTCATAATTGTGCATCTTTCAGGAGCAAAATATGAATCCATTATTTGTTATTTTTGAGGACAGAGTTTGCATTTTCAGTATAAATAAGCTTTTCACACAGATTCGTTACTGGTTACAGATTCGTTACTGGCGACAACATGAACGTGAGGCAGCTGCGGACCGGGTGAGAACTGCAGGGCTGGAGAACGTGGCACGAGTCACGGGTTTGAGGCCTAACACTCTTTATCACGTCACCGTATTGGCCTACAACAGTGCAGGCACTGGCCCACCCTCCCCAAGAACCACTGTCATCACCAAGAAACCTCGTAAGACCTCATTTTCAGGCTCGGGGAGCATTGGTAGCCTAGCTAAAATGTGATTTACATGAGTAGAACATGTTTCTGGAGACTTCTGGAACATTTTTCCTAACAATCTCCACCCAAACGCTACCTAGCTGGCAAATGACCGAAACTCCAGCTTCGAAATGTGATTGAAAGACTCTCAGTTGGTGTTTTAACATTGATAGTATGTTGAAACAACATTAAAAGAATGTTTAATACTAAATGTTGTAAATAGGTTAACAAAATACTTAGAAAGTCAACGCTGAAATTAAAGATCTGAACAAAAAAAATAAGACATTGAAACAACGTTATGATATCAACATTGATTCGATTTGCTAAATTTTAAATTCAACTGTAATTCAACCTTGACCCATGACTTTAAATCGCTCATGAATAAAATGCCTACAGGGTACCCTTTAAATCAGAGGGCAGTGGTTGATAAGAATGTTGTTTCAGGAACAACAAAGGTTGATTCATGTCCAAATTGCATAAGCTAGTAGCTTAATGGTGGAAAAGTTGAGAGAAGTAAAAGTTCTTGTTGCATCACATTGTCGTGATATTTTGAGTTTTCTTCATTTTTCATTCTGTAAGTTGCCATCTTTGCAGTTGACTCAAAACCATGGAAGCTTGTTTCCGCTACAGAACAAAACATTTTCAAATATAATTGTGACTTTTTATCTCACAATTGCGAGTTTTTGTCACTTTGTCACTGAGAATGGTGTGAAAGCCAGTGGACTTACTTTTGCTTGTATCTTCATTTCTAGCCCCCAACCGCCCTCCAGGTAAAGTCGCATGGAAGGTTGCTGGTTCTTGGGTTACTGTGAGGTGGGATCATGTTAAATCCATGGACAATGAGTCTGCTGTTCTGGGTTACAAAGTAAGTGACACACGGTGCCACCGGCACTACAGCTATCTGTTTGTTGCGTACATGTTTGTATCGGTTCATCTGTCTGCCTCTGTATGTCTTCAGAATATTTGATCAGATTCAGTAATTTCAATCAAAGGTGGGATATTGTATCATTTCATACCTCTGAGGTAAGGCCTAATGTATTGTGAGAAGAGAACACGAGTCGTATATTATGGAAAACCAGACCACCAACCCTCTGTGCCCTTTAACGGTGAATAAACATTTAAACCAGTTGTGTATATCTCATATCTGATCTGCTATAGGATTGAGGTCATCTTTTGTCAAGATGGCTATCAAGAGAACATATACAGATTCCCAGAAACTGATCAAATATATACCTTAAAAGTCACTTTGGATACAAGCATCTGCCAAGTACATACACTTTGGAAATTTCAACTTAAAATTAACCAAAACATACAATACATTGGCATATTCACTGCTTGGGAAACTCTACATTAGGATATACTTCATTAATGTAACTTCTATCAGAAAATCACCTGTAAATATAACTTTTCTCTTTATTTGCAGATGAATTTCTTGTTATGACTTTCAATAATAGCCAATTCAAGCCAATTCAATATGTAAAACAAAAATGGGAAATGCTTACAATATGTTTCATAGCTTTTTACAATTGGGAAATATATAAAGATCTTTATATAACGTTGGACATATAAGTCTATCCAACTTTATCCGCATACATACACTATACTTGAGTAAGGCGATATATACTATTTAGCCAATCTAAACAGCTTGATTGCTTGTATCGTCCCAAAATGTAAACTATATTTTTGCCAAGCTCAAGGCATGAAGATATTAAGATATTATAAACAATAACATCATGATTTTCTGTCAAGCTGCTTTAAAACAATGTTTATAGTGTAAAGTGTAAATGTGTAAAGGGCTATACAAATAAATTTGACTTGACTTGAAATACTACATGGCTATCTTAAGAATTTCATTCTCAAAAAAATGTTTTTTTTTAGTACAGATTGATACTAAATTATTTATGTAGGTCCTTTACAAGCATGAAGGGCAGTCTGTCTTGAAGATACTGGAGAAAAGCAAGACCTCCATCAATCTGCCGTTACCCAAGGACAATGATTATGTGGTTTTGGAGATCCGCTCTTGGGGAGATGGAGGAGATGGAGCAGCCTATGAGACCATAGTGTCTCGAGACTCAGGTATGTGGTATGAAGAGTAGTTAGGAGCACTGGTTTTAGTAAAGGAACTCAAGAACTAGTGTTTAAATACTAAATATGTTTCTGAAAGTCGGTGTGTTTGATCCACAGGCACTGGAATGATGGTCCAGGACAGCGCTGGCACTTCAGGACCCCTCTGCACATCTGTTCTTGTGGTCACTGCACTCGTTCTCATTTGCTCGTCAGGACTGTGACGTTAGCCGATGATAAGGCATTTCTTATTAATATCGCAGAGAATGGAGCAGGTTTTCCTCACGTCAGATTGGTTGCGTGTGGTGCAAAGTTTTGGAAGTGTGAGAGGTGGAAGATTCTTTTGTATAAAAAGGCTTTTTTACAAGGATGACTGGTCATTGTGGAATACAAAGAGAGTTGTTGTGGGAGACTTTTTGATTGTGTTATCATTTTAGACGCTTGCCTTATGGAAACTCAAACTTGACTGGTGGTCATGTCAACATTTGGTTGTAGTTTCTAAAATTCAACAACAGCTCTGACTTGTTGATTTCCTTGTAGATGTAAATACACATAGATGTATTGGTGACATTCCATACTGGATAGAACAACCTTTTTTAATACTTTGTTGCTACTTCATGGCAGCATGTGGACTGCAAAATGATCCAAATGAGTGTTTACCTTTTTTATTTGTTCTTTTAATTTTTTTGTGACTATGTAATCGGAAGCAAGGGCGGATCACGATTTTTATTAAGTCTTTTGTATCTGTGTTGAATGATTGTAGCTTTCTGCCTTTCCCTCAGTGTTCTAGATGAAAGGTTTCATGAACGCAGCGGTACAACAGAAGCTGATTTTTGTGTGGTTGTTAAAGTGGGCTTGTTTTGCCAATGTTATCGCTCTGTTATCTCACTCGTTATTATTATTGCCTTTATGCTTTGTCTTTTTTCTCAAGGCTTACATAAACATGACGTCCATGGGCTGTTACTTTCTTTCTTGACACGGTACAAGAGCGAGACGCTGGACATTGATCAATACTGAAGATAACATTCATGGACAAACAAGTTAATTATTATCCTATAATATCATAATTTATTATAAGGAGGTTTTCTTCTTGGAGGCTGCCACTAATGGTGGAATTCTGATCATACTTTAAGTGACAAGGTTCCATTTGGCTTAAAGAATTAGAAAACATGTGGCTAACATTAGATTCTGTGGGTACTAGTGTCTCGGGTCTTTTTAAATTGTTTGGAGGCCCCTGACAGTCTGACGTCCCAGGACACTTGCCTGGTCCGTAATCCAGCTCTGCCTGCGAGATACACATGTTTTTTCATGTTAACATAATTTTTTTTAAGACTAATCTAAAAATTCTTTCAATACTGTGGCATGTACAAGTACAAACTGAAATGCACTTTCAGTGTCGCAGGTCAAATCTAACAGTATTAAAATCATTCCGTGTAATTCTACAGTTCTTTAAAGTTGTTGCATCTAATTTCAGTCTGACACAGAAATCAAGAAGGTAAAATGTCTGATTTTATGTTTTAATTTTGTGTTTTATTAGTGCCTGTTCAACAAGGTGATATTTCTTGTAATTATATATTTTCTATTTAATGTATTTATTTCATTTTCTATTTAACACATCAAGTTGTTATTGTAAATATTGCCATTTTCTGCATCTGAGGATTGCTTGAAAGTTTGAGCTCCTTAATTCGTTTTTTACAGCTTCTCTAGCACCTTCTTTATGGGATTTTAACTGTATATTAATTCATGGATCACTCACTGGAATTTAAAACACTTTTAGCCAAAAGCTGTGACACTTAGCAGCCTCATCAGTAGCTCTTTAGTGGTTCTAGTCCCAAACCCTAGTAGCAGTCGGGTAAATGTAACACTTTCTGAATGTAGAATCACTCAAAAGTCATATTAGGACTATGAATCCAAAAGTGTTCTCTTGTCCTTGCATCTGTTTTGTACTTCTCTTTCAAGTGGTTTTTAATTGCATTATGAGTGCACTATGTACAATTCCACGACTTTCTTTTCTCTCATCATTTCCTTAATTTCTGAAGTAATTGCTGTTTCACATTGTGTAGTTTGCCCTCTTGTGTTGAATCAGGGCTTTGTCGCTCACAACTCAACAAACAATTTCCGAAATGGCTGTATGTGCGCTTACATGAGTCGAATGACACGCTAGTAGTTTCACTCTGAAGGTCACTCAGGTTGTGATGTCATGTTGTCTCTTCGAACTACCATGTACCCCAGTTGTTGTAAAGGTTGAGCCTGTCCACTGTGGACTGAATGTGAATAATGCAGCACTTGTAAATATTCTTCAATAAAAAAAACATTTTGACTGTATTTGTTAAAGAAACTTTGTTCGGTTTTTAGTGATTGGCAATAGTGCACACATGCATACACACATACACAGTTGACTACCATGTTTATGAAACAGGGTCATATTAATCATACATAAAGCACAATGCCATGAAATATGAATAAAAAATTGTATCACCATGCACAGATTCCTAGATGAGCCTGCTTTTTTTCTAATATTAGTGTTCTGCCTATTCAATCTTAATATAAGAAACAAAATTGGTCACATCTTTACATTCACATGTTTATGTAATGTGACTGTAATTGAGGGATTACATTTTATGATACTAATTCTGTCTATTAGCCAATAACAACCTCAAAGATAATACCACCTTACCTTAACGTGCTATATTACTCATTATTAATTTTATTGCCCAACTGTGGTGAAGTTAGCACTTATCACCTGTACTTTGGAACTATTAATAATATATAAGTATACATGATCATGAACAGATTTTCACCAAAGTGCTCATTCTCAGTGCAGCTGACACAGGTAAAGAGACCAGCTTTCCTATGTCTCATTCTTTTCTTTATAAAATATATTTATACGCACACACTACTTTTCATGACTATGGCAAAACTTGGCATGCTGGTGAAATTGCTAATGCAATTTCATTTATTATTTTTACAGGTCTGTTTCTGAAGAATACTGGTTTGGATCAAGACCAAAATGGCCAAATTAACTCTTTTAGCAGGTATGTTCCATAGTAAAGATATGTATTTACTGTAAGTAAGTTAGTTTATTTTTTATGTGTAATCGTGTTGTCTTTTGTATAGGACTGGGCATCTTGCTTACAGTGCAGATTGGTAAGAACCTTCAATCATTTATTTTTGTAAAATATATAACCAATAAGGATCCATAATATGGATCTATAATAATATTCCTGGATGATGAGTATAGACAAAATATGACAAAATAAGCTGTGAGCTGTTAATAATATCATAATTTCTGATAGTGGCCTCTACGAAACTGGTGTGCTACATGACCAACTGGTCTCAGTACAGACCTGGCAATGGGAAGTTCTTGCCAGACAACATTGATCCGTTCCTCTGCACTCATGTGGTCTATGCTCTGGCAAGCATCAGCAACAGTAATGAAATCACGACCGTCGAATGGAATGATGAGGTGCTGTACAAGTCACTGAATGACCTGAAAAAAGTGTAAGCAATATACACAATGCATTAAAAAACATATTTGCACAAATGAATTCATACCCTTTTGTGATCTATTTTTGAGACTGCTATTGAACAGTTGAACTGATCGATTTCATATTGTTTGAATTTTTTTTTTTTTTATAGAAATCCTGCATTGAAGACCTTGCTGTCTGTTGGAGGATTGGTCAATGGCGTCAGTCCGTAAGTGGGGCACAATATTTCTGTGACATAACATGACACTATAATATAAAAAATGTATATATTTTTTTAATAAATGACATTTGTTTTTTAAGTTAAATCATAAATCCCCAGCTGCCAACCCAAAACATTAAACAAGAATTACTTAAACATGTCTCTTTTGGCACTTAAGATACATTGGAGTGGTGTCCACACCAGAGACCCGCGAGACTTTCATCCGTTCTGCATTGTTGTTCCTGCGTCTCCATGAATTTGACGGTATTGACATTGACTGGCAGTACCCTGGTCACAACGGCAGCCCACCAGACGACAAGCAGAGGTTTACTACACTGCTCAAGGTCAGAAGGCTAGAATGTCAATATGATGCACTTTCATTTTCATTGATAAAGCAAATGACTTTAGGTCTGACCATGTTCCTGTTGTGTGAAAATTCTCAGGAACTGAGAAACGCTATTGAAAAGGAGGCCATAGACACGAAGAAAACTCCTCTGTTGCTCTCTTGCAAAGTGTCCGGCATCAAGTCCACTGTTAATAAAGCTTATGAGGTTGCTGAAATTTCAGGGTATGTTTAGTAGTTTCATCAAGCTACAATAATGTGTATCCATGAAAGTTTTTTTTTTTACTTTCTCCTTCTTTCTATCATTATAGTTTGATGGACTTTTTGACCATCATGTCTTATGACTACCATGGTCACTGGGATTCCTTGACAGGGCACAACAGTCCCCTTTTCCGCAGCTCCATTGACAGCGCAAACGTCATTGACCACAATATCGTAAGCTCAAAACCCATAAATTCAAAATCCATCAATCCGTCATATGTAATCTGAGATCTCTTAGCACATCCCTTTCTCTCTTACTTAGAACTCCTCTGTGGCTTTATGGCTCAGCAGTGGAGCCCCCGCTGACAGGCTGCTTCTTGGCTTCCCCACATATGGACGCACATTCTTGCTCTCCACCTCACAAACAGGTCTCGGAGCCCCAGCCAAAGGCCCCGCTGATGCCGGACCCTACACACGTGAAGAAGGCTTCTGGTCCTATTATGAGGTTTCAACACGCTACTTTTAACTTTGATTTAAAACAAGTGTTCTCAACTGGGTTTACTTCAGAAAACATCAAATGGCACTTAAATCATGACCAATTTGTGAACTAAATATGTTGTATATTATTTTGCATACAAATAATATATTTATTTGTAAGTGAATAACTACTATGAAAGTCAAATGGTTAAATTAGCGACTCTTGCTGCAGGTTGCATTGATATGCCAGTAGGTGGCGACAAGTGACCATTCTAAATAGTTTTTATAGATGAGTCATTGAATCATTCATTCAGTTTGTTTAAAAACACTGATTAACTTTGTAACAAAACAAGTGATTGTATTTATGAGTAAGTCATTGAATCATTCTCTCAACCAGTTCGTTCAAAAACACGATTCATTCAGGAACACCATTACTTTGTTACTCAGCGACTGTGCTGTTGTTTTTTAAACTATTTTCACTGATGTTGCAGAAATAGAAAAAGTAACTGGTGTTTAGTTTCCAAATGTGTCTTGAGTTGTAAATATTTTATGCTCTCGGTAGTTGGTCATTTACCACTCAAAACACACAGTGATAGGCCTAATCTATGTAAACTTTGAAAGAGAAAAATCAATGAGTGTTGTTTGGTGTACAGATTTGCCCCATGGAATCAAGTGTCACTATTGAATGGATTGATGAGCAGATGGTGCCCTATGCAGTTCAAGGAAAGGCCTGGGTCGGATTTGACAACAGTGAAAGCTTTACTGCTAAGGTAAATCAACTACTGTTTTCCAGAATTTAAGGCAATGAAATGTTTGCCAAACTTCTGACAAACTTTCCTTAATATTTGCTTTAACAGGTACAGTACCTTAACTCCTTAAACTTGGGCGGAGCTTCAGTGTGGACCTTGGATTTGGATGATTTTTCTGGCCGTTTCTGCTACAACGGAGCTTACCCTCTTGTCAACCATTTGCGCAACTCACTAGGTAAAAACTTTAGACTATAAAGACCATTACATTTATTCTGTCTTCTGTTATATGTTTTAATGTGATGTTGAATGTCTTTTCAAAGGTTTCCCACCCAAGCCCACCACTACACCACGTCCCACCACGACCGCTGACCCCATCGCCTCTTTCTGTGTTGGTAAACCAGATGGCCTGTACCCCAACCCTGCTGACCAGACCACTTACTTCCACTGTTTCCGTGGAAACACATACCTGCAGAAATGCCAGCCCGGTCTGGTCTTTGTTGACAACTGTAAATGTTGTGATTGGCCTTGAGCTCAAGTTCAGATCTGCTCTTCTTGTTCAATAAAGCTGTCCAGGAGTCTCCTATTGTTGTTATGTACCTCTTCTTCCAACTATCCAATGCTCATTATTTGGGGGGGAAAAAGAGTCATAAAGAGTCATATTTTTCCTCAAATTTAACAAGTCATAATGTCCTGTTCAATACAGTCTAGTTTCCTCTTGTTGTTGTTCAGCAAAACAATGTCCTCTTTTTCACTTTCACTTTCAATAAAATATTTATAGCAATCTGACTTAAGTCTTCCTTAAACTGATCATCTGAAAGTCAAATGGTGACAGACCTTATGAATGAATAGCTTTATGAAAGTGTGAAGTTTCACAAATATGGAGTTTTATAGACAGGACAGGTATGAAGGACAGAAATGCCATCATTCATATTATGTGCACCATCCATCAAGCACATCTTCAACCAGTTTTTGACCATTTAAGTTTCTCCACTAATAATCTTAATCGATGAGAATAGGTCATTATCAATTTGTGTATTGCATTGCATACAGTAATGTTCAATCTGAATCCTAAGGAATATAATGTACAGTAATGAACAGTGCCCTCTGACACAATTCTGCTCACCAAAGTTACTTATTATTACAAATGCCTGCCAGGTCATAAAGACTGTTCTGATAATATGACACAAACATAAGGACAGCTGAGCTAATAAACTACCTGCAGATATATGACACTTGATTTGACCCAAGATTAGATACCTTATTAACACTATCTGAAATTCTCATGCAGTTAAGTGTTCTTTGGTCATTATTTCAGTGGCAAAATATATTGTTTAATAAAGATTATTCATTTCATTCATGCATTTTAAGTTATCAATGCATTTAGGCTAATTTGTAATGTTAGTGAAATAATTGCGTGATTAATCATCATGGTAATACTTTACAATAAGGTTTCGTTTGTTGATGCATTAACTAACGTAAACTTATAATGAGCCGTATATTTGTACTGCATTAATTAACCTTTAATTAAACATTTTTCCTGTTCATGTTAGTTCACAGTGCATTAATTATTTTAACAGATACTTTTAATCTTAAAAAATAGTAGTAGTAAATGTTGAGATTAACATAAAAAAATTCTGTAGAAGTATTTGATCATTCTTCCTTCATGTTAATTCATGTTAACTCATGTAGTTAACTTGTGTTAACAAATGAAACCTTTTGTAAAGTGTTACCATAATCATGTATTTAAACTTACACTATGCCATTCAAAAGTTTGTCTTTTAAAATCACTTATGCTCACCAAAAGATAATTTATTTATTCCAAAATACACAAACGGTAATATTGTGAAATAATTTCTATTGTAATATATTTGAAAATGTCATTTATTTTTGTGATGGCAAAGGTTTCAGCAGCCATTACTCCAGTCTTCTGTCACATGATTCTCCAGAAATCATATATATTGAAATATTGAAAATGCTCCTTAGTGTTTTTATTTATTTATTTTTTTAGGATTATCTGATGATTTAAATTGTTTAAAAATGTTTTTAACTTTTGATCAATTTAATGCATCCTTGCAATATAAAAGTATTAATTTCTTTTAAAAAATCTTATTAACCCTACATTTTGAACTGAATGTATGTAAGATTTCAAAGTTTGAAATCAGTCATAATTTGTTCTTGGCCCATATTTTTGATCTTCCATAATGTTTTTTCTTAAATTGCTATATATATTGAAATATTGAAAATGCTCCTTAATGTTTTTGTGGAAACTCTGATACATTTTTTTAGGACTTTCTAATGATTTAAATTGTTTAAAAATGTTTTTAACTTTTGATCAATTTAATGCATCCTTGCAATATAAAATTATGAATTTCTTTTAAAAAATCTTATTAACCCTACATTTTGAACTGAATGTATGTAAGATTTCAAAGTTTGAAATCAGTTTGTTCTTGGCCCATATTTTTGATCTTCCATAATGTTTTTTCTTAATGTTCTTTCATCTTTTCACACTGATTACTGTACATCACATGGCAATGTACCAGTGATAAGATATAAGCAATCAACACAGATTTTCTCTTTCAACATCTCCACAGCAGCTCGTATTATAAACATTTTACTATGTATTTATATGGCATATTTATATTTTTAATTTGATAATATTCTACACCGTTAATGCACAAAAATGAGGACAAATCTGACACTGCCAAAGTTTAATGATAAGCACAATTCATGTCTGTTGTTTGCTTTTGGTTTCCAAAACAAAAGGGGAATACAAGTTATTATACCAATTTTGGAGCGATAAGCTTGAAAGCATCACAACCGTTTATTATGGGGTTCTGATAGCACCACAGTCTTATATAAGAAATTATCATTTTAAAGATAAATTTCTTATATAAGCCTCTGTGAATATTGACCCCATAAAAGTTTGATTTGCAAACCACACGGAAACCTTTAATTTAGATACCAAATATTTATACCTATTTGAAATCACTGCTAAAGTAGCATTTTTGATCAGGATAAAAATTACTACTATATAATTTATGTATTATCTACTAAATGTATTGTCTCTGTAAATGTAAATGTATTGTTATTTCCCTTTTTATTTATTACACATTGTCATTTCCTCTTATACATTTTGCATAATGACTCAGCAGAATTTTCTTTATTATGTAGAAGTTAATATCTCCTGTTAAATCCACAGTAGTTTAACAGACATACCCATTTGTTGCATTAATTTTATTGCATCAGTCCCATTTTTTCATCTATCTATGATTTTAGCTTCACACAAATTGTGCTGAAAAGGCCAAAGGTATTTTAGTTACATATTTTATTGTCATTTCAGTCCATAGTTTACAAGCGATACCATATCTTAGACCATCCTGATAAATCATCCTATATGGCCTATAGACAACACCCAATTGCTATAAAAACCCAGGGGTCCTGAAGTTTTCTGTCACATTTTTCTAGCTTGAGGTACCCCAGGTATGTCAGAATGTCATTCAGCTTAATGTCTTTATTTCTGCTATTAGATTAAATGTAATTATTAAAACTATTCTTTGTTACCTACAGAAAAATCAGACATCAAAATGGGGAAGCTTACACTTGTAGCAGGTAATATGTCAAAATGCATTGAATGAGTTTTATTAATTCTTTTATATTTGTCATTTACACAATATCATTGCATATTCTAGGTTTGGGCTTGGTGTTCTGCCATGTTGGTGAGTCATGTAATCAAATCACATTGATTTTAATGAACTATTAATCACTTATATGTTGACATCAGAAAGGCGATTATCACTGTAGTGAAAATTTCAATGCGTAAATGAGCTTCTTTGTGTATCCATAACCAGCCTTCTCCATGGAAATGGGCTGCTACTTCACCAACTGGTCCCAGTACAGACCTGGAATTGGAAAGTATACACCTGCAAATGTCGACCCTTTCCTTTGTACTCACCTTTTCTATGCTTTCGCAATGATCAACCATGCCAACGAGCTCATCACATATGAGTGGAACGATGAGACTCTCTACAAAGCCTTCAATGAACTCAAGAACAGGTATTAGTTGAAATATCACGTTTAATGCTTTTCAGATGCTGAAATTCTACAATCATTTGCTGTGAGATACCAAAAAAAAAAAAAAAAAAAATATAAATATCATGAAATTCTGAAATATCTCCATTATCCACACAGAAATCCACATCTTGTAACTCTCTTGGCTGTTGGTGGATGGAACTTTGGTTCATCACAGTAAGTATTCTGTAAAAATGATGAAGTTTTGTTTTATCTTGTTAAATAGGTCCAATGAAATGCAAAAACATTATTCCTTAAATTCATCTTAGGTTCTCCATCATGGTGTCCAATGCAGCAAACCGTCAGAAATTCATTCAGTCTTCCATCAAATTCCTGAGGACTTATGGGTTTGATGGTATGGACTTGGACTGGGAATACCCTGGATCAAGAGGAAGTCCGCCTGAAGACAAACAAAGATTCACACTGCTGTGCAAGGTGGGTCTGATTATAACCCAGTGTCTTTTTAAGCAAATATGGTGCTGCACTTTATTTATTTAATCTCTTATGTACTTATGTTTATTTATCTATGTTGGTCTTCACAGGAACTTCTTGAGGCTTATGAGGCCGAGGGCAAAGCTACTGGCAAACGGAGACTGGTGCTGTCTGCTGCTGTTCCAGCTGGTAAAGAAACAATTGATGCTGGATTTGAAATCGCTGAGGTTGCCAAGTAAGTATGACAACATTGAATCATGACATTTGCAAATTGGCAGAGCACTGATCTGAAAGTATGTAGTAGCATGAGATGTTTTAAACCACTCCACATTTTTTTTCCAGATACCTGGACTTCGTCAATGTGATGACTTATGACTTCCATGGAACTTGGGAAAGATTCACAGGACACAACAGCCCCCTGTACCAAGGCTCAAAGGACGAGGGAGACCTGGTCTACTTCAATACCGTAAGAACTGATCTACAGTGACACAAAGAAGGTGAAAACAAATAACAATTTTTTTTTTTAATTCCTCCATTTTAAAATGATGACTCTACTCCTTTCAGGATTACGCTATGACCTATTGGAGGGACAACGGTACCCCTGTGGAGAAACTCAGAATGGGTTTCGCAACATACGGCCGCACATTCCGTCTGACATCTACAGATACTGAGGTTGGAGCCCCAGCTAGTGGACCTGCTTCAGCTGGAACCTACACTCGCGAGGCTGGATTCTGGTCTTACTATGAGGTGGGAGATTTGGAAATGGAATATATTCATTCATATTCAAGTGTCTTTTGAACAATCTCAACATCTAATTCTGTCAATTAATATGTCAATGTCTTTATAGATCTGTGGCTTCCTAGAGGGAACAACAATCCAGTGGATTGAGGATCAGAAGGTGCCCTATGCCACAAAGAACGGCGAGTGGGTTGGATTTGACACCAAGGAGAGTTTCGAAACTAAGGTACTTTTGAGTTTTGACTGGAGTTGGATTTCGTTGTAACCGTTTGCCAGCAACTGACTAACAACTCACTTTTTTTCCTCTTATTTTATAGGTCCGTTATCTAAAAGACAAGAAATTTGGTGGAGCCTTCGTGTGGGCGCTTGATCTGGATGACTTTGCTGGACAGTTCTGTAATCAGGGGAACCATCCTCTCATGGGCCATCTGCGCAATCTTCTGGATATTGGTAGGAATTTGTCTTTACAAAACATTAAATTGGGGGGATCTGTTGAAACTGACATTAATGAGCATTGCGTGTCAAGAGGTGATATGCTTTTATTACTTTAGCCAAATCGTTGAGTCTGTGGTAAAATGCAAAAATGGCAGACAAGTATTACGGCTGACCTTGGTAAAAAATTGACAACATTGTACTCTTTAGTTATCACGTGAGTCAATGAATCTTTTAGATTCCTTGAATTTTCCAAATTTTTTGAATGTTATTAGCAAGTTTATAAATTATTTTGCTTTTTCTAGCCAGTAGGGGGTGGCGCAACCAAACTTCACAGGCATACTAAGACAAAGAGGGCAATGACACCTAGTTGTATTTCGTTAGAAGTATCACTTCAGAAGGGTTCAAATGTATAAGAAAATCAAACTTTGACCTGTATGTGACACAAGAAGGTGCAAGTGGGAGACCCCCAAATCAGTGCTTGTTCCCTATAGCTAATGCTAACATAGCTTTATTTTATCTTTTTAAGAATTGCCACCTCTGCCTCCAACCACCACCCTTAAACCTGGACAAACAACCACAAAAACCACCACAACTACCACCACCACCACTCATGCTCCAGGACCAGGATTCTGTAACGGGAAGCCAGATGGACTCTATCCTAACCCTGAAGATTCCAACAAATATTATAACTGTGCTGGAGGCAATACTTACACGGATAACTGTGGCCCAGGCACTGTGTTTGATGACAGCTGTAAATGCTGTGGCTGGCCTAAACACTAAGGGATCACTAATGAGAAAAAACATCTATGCACAGTGAAACAGGACACTGCAAAACTGCTTGAGCACATGAATGAATCCAAACTAAACATGACTCTTCTTTCATATAAAGGAAATTAGTGTAGACTGAGTATAATTTCTTGTGCTTTATCTTTCCATTTGAGTGTATTTTATAATGCTTGTTTTGTTTTTATTGCCTCTTTTTGAATAACTAAATCTGTTAATATGACTGGCATGAGTAACAATGCACTTTAAACTGGAAAAAAATAAACCTCATGAATAAACAGCATGCAACCATCAAAAGAGATTCTGGGTACATTTGATTACATCATCTTGCATTCAAAACAGAATGCATGATGTGGGATCAATACAAAGCACATTATTCAATCAGTGTTTCATGACATGCCAGATGTTTAATCATCACTTATGATTAACTTATAGGCAAACTATGACAAACTTATATGTTTTGTTAACAATCAAGACAGAATTCAGCAGTCCAAGCAGAATATCTGCAATTTGGGGCAAGAAAAAGTCAGTTAATTAGTCATTTTCCATTTGAAATTCTACACTGATACTCCACATCTTCATGATCTCAATAACAAATCTTGGTTTATTTATGACTGTTTACACTTAAAGGGTAGCCTAACTCTCGCCAAAATGCAACCTAGGGTCTTTTTGTTAATCTACCCGAGGTAAACTTTCGTTTAAAAGCATAATTAGAATGGAAACGCCACTTTTAAGTTTGACTGTATTTTCGTTTTCCGTCAAATTGGCTTTTGAATGGGAGTGCTGGGGGCACTTCTATGATAGCATCAAAAATCGCTCTTTTTAAAACACTAAGAAGGCTCGACACAACATTAAACATAGAGTTTACTAAAAAGTAAGATTTTGAACAACTCACTGCTGTGTCCACCGGCATTTTGACAGTCAAAATCAGAATGTGAATGAACTGACTCTGAATCTTAGTATTGTTTCCTATATGAGGATCCTTTTTCAAATACAAGGTCAATACTGATTTTCACTAACGACAAAACAACAAATTATCCGTGAATTTATAGTAGCTTTCCATCTTTACAGTGTTGCCAGATGTACGATAATTATCGTATTTGTAGGCTACGATAATTTTGACCTCTGTACGATGTACGATCAATAATGGAAAAAATCCTATAATGTACGCTAATTTCAGAACTGTGTGACACTTCAAATGATGGTCGTTGTAATAGGAGTTTTCATTGATCTAGTCGTGGATTCTACGTCTACCGGGGGAAGAACGTGTAGAGAGAGGGAGCGAGAGACCTTGCGTGTGTGTGCCTCACGAAGCGCATGTATGGACCCAACCAATCAATTGTAAGTGCGGGCGGGCTTTTATCTATACTCCCGAAACCGAAACTCCCCCCCCCCCCCCCCCCCAACCCCCCCGTTGGAGATTTCTTAACTCCCAGAAATGACTTTGTGCAGGTTGGAATGTCTGTCATTTTCATGTCGTTGACTCGTGTACGATAATTTTCTTCCAAATACGATAATTTTGAGCTTCTGGTACGATACTTGGGGGCGGACACAGCTAACGTTACAGTGAGTTGTTCAAAATCTTTCTTTTTAGTATTGTGTTTAACAGAGTTAAAAGTGTCGTTTCCATTCTAATTATGCTTTTAAACGAAAGTTTGCCTCGGGTAGATTAACAAAATGACCCTAGGTTGCATTTTGGCGAGAGTTACCCTTTAACATGCTATAAGTTTGCCTTTCTGTTACAAATAGTTGTATTTATAACATACTGACAGGTATTTTTGGGAATGTTTTGGTAATGTGGTGTGCTTGATTATAGAGTATGTGAAGCTGCCACAGATAATGTTAAAGTTAATTAAGTGAAATCACAAACTAAAAATGGAATCACAAAAGATATCGCTCATTCATTGATTCCACAGTGAGAAGTGAACTTGAGTCATACTGCATATAGTGGCCCTACTATTCCCTCAGGTCCAGCTACTTGCCCTATGTTTCAAATGCTGCGTAAACACGCTGACAATTTGCCAAGCCTGATTTTACCCAGTGCAACATGTTCCTGGATCAACATCTTTCTTTATCCTGGAACAACATTCCAAAAAAATTGAAGGACAAGTTTACAGTTTATGTCAAGTTTAGGCTTACAACCTGGGTTAGGTGCTTCTACATCAGTGTTATTCGCCTATCATTTCCCTTTGATTTTAGGAATAAGTTATGGGTATAGGGTTAGGTTTAGGGGAAGGGATAGGGTTAGGATTGAATTTTCAGACAGGAATGTTTTTCCAGGATCAACACAATATGTTGACACAGGAATGTGTCCAACTTGGCAAAACAGGAATGTGCCGGACAATTTAGTTTGTCTATGTTCTTAAGTTTTAATATGTCACGTACTGCTCTGACACACAAAGTTGAGGATCCAAACGCAGCTTTTATTGGGTAATCCAGAATCGTAATTCAAGTAACAGGCAGAAGTCAAAACCACAGGGAAGACAAAACAAACAGCAGGGTAGAAAGCAGGCAAACAGGGGAACCTAGGAAATCGGTCAGAACTAGTGATGGGACGGTTGATATCGGGGCTCCGATGCTCCGACACAGTTTTCATACCACTATGTATCACACACTGTACCGATGCTTGTATTGAAATGACAATACCACGTGATTGATGATGTTTGAAGCTTCGAACGTCATGCAGTATCCGAAGGTCAGAACAGCTGGTTTGAGAAAATTCAAACCCCACCTGATGCATAAAAGGGAAATGATTATCGAGAAGGCATTATTTATTTAAATTATTTAACACTATACTTCTCTATAACAAACTGTAAAAAAAAAAACGAACACCCAAAAGATTTCTACTCATGTCAATCCTAATTATGATCACTTGTGTTTTTTATATTATTGATCAATACGTGAATCCATTGACCAGGCTACACATGACACGAGTGACGTGTCGTGGTCTCATTGGCACAAATTAATTTAGAAGAGATTAGATCAGATTAGATAGAACTGTATTGATCCCAGATTGATTACACTCTTGTATGTCACAGACTTCCGAAGCTTTGTTTGGTCACATGCTTTTTCTGCTCTGCAGTGATTTGTTAGATACAGGCGGGTAATCCATCGACCGGAAGTTGAAGCCGGCCGCGTGCCGCCATCTTGTAGCAGAACTTCACTTGTGTTAGCATTCCATTGACTCCCATTCATTTTGGCGTCGCTTTGACAGCGAATAACTTTACATCTGAGGCGTTTAAAGACTCCATTTGTCCATTATTTATTTCTAAAGAAACACGACAATGTATAAAGGGCTCCATTACCTTCTATGTTACATTATGGCCCCGTAGAAACAGTTTTTGTAAAAATAGGCTAACGATTGCGTCATAACCACTCGACTCTCTGTCGCACAGTAGAGAAATTACCGTACAGACAGGAGGAGAAGCTCGCAGGCAATCGGGGGGACGTCAAGGGAGAAGCCCTGGCGTTACATTTTAAAATAAATACTATACAAAATAATTAATCAGAATACTTACTCCTGCTAACTCACGCCAAAGAATTCTTTGCTCAAGCTCGCCGTCTCTGCAAGATTAACGTTGGCAGTTTGCACGCACAGCTACTAGAAGATTTACATCTGTCAGACAGGTTGCTCACGTTATCAAGCTTAGTTTGAGTCGGTTTGAGTCTGCGCGTCAGGAACGGAAGTGCTAAAAAATCGCTAAAAATGGGCTTCACTTGTCTCAATTGAGTTCCAATGAGATGGCTCTGTCCACTTCTTATACTGTCTATGGTTAGATATGGTGGAGAAAACAAGTCTGACCACCAGATGTCACTAATGCGCATTGTTTTAAAAGTTTCAAGTAATTAACCGTTTTTCGGCACACTTTGATGAAAGCCTCAAATGCTTCAGAAAGCCTTGTTTTCCCATCACTAGTCAGAACCAAAACAAAGGAGACAAGCGAGAGCCCTCAGAAATGCAATGTGAAAAATACAAGACTTCGCAATGAGTGACTGAATAAACAGGGCTTATGTCAGAGTTAACAAGGGTATTGACACACAGGTGGAAGTGATCAAATAATAATGAGCCCAGGCAATGGGTTATGGGAAGTGTAGTTCATGATGGGAAAGCCAAGACGACAGGAGGAGTGCCCTCCAGTGGAAATTAAGGGCACTCCAGCTGGTGGATGTAACAAAATGTAATATTGGTTGAGCAAAGGTTTTTTGTTTTTTACTTGAAATACTAAATTGAAGCAAACTTTAGCAGGGGAGAAGAACAGTTATTCTGTTTCTGTTTCCTGCCTTGGTTAGGGAATTTCCTTGGATGACTGTTTTGAACTTGAGCAAATGAAAGTCTGTGGTAATATTACTTAAAGAGACTTTCACATATTATTTCAGTGGACCCTTTTTACAGACAGTTATTAACATCGTAAATCAAGGAAAGTTTTTTTATATTTTCGTTTTTGTGTGTGTGTTAAATTTCTTTGGCATTCAATTTCAGAAAACTACTGCTGTGTGGGTGTTTCTATCAACACAATGGCTGAGGGAGTGACAGCAAATTTGACATATTTCTCTTCTCTGACCACAGCAATCAATCACTCAATATTTTTCTTCTTTTGGAAAAGTCTTAGAAACACTATTTGTATTTTTTTTTTTTTTTTGCTATTGGAACAAATGGGAATTCAAAAAAATATGTATAAACCTGGAAATGTGAAAAGGGTCCATTACAAACAGTTACTTCAAACATGAACTTCTTGTCTTAAAAAAAAAAGTTGCTAGTTCATTGAACAGCTCTACAACACAGACAAACAGAACTTCAAAATAAAATAAATAACTAAAATTCAACAAACCCAAAATGATGTGCTTCATATCATAAAAAAGTCATAAACCTAGTTTTCAAAATAGGCTGATTATAGCTGAGCCTTATACGTGTAAAGTAATAAGCTCTCTAGTCAGATTAAATTTATTGCCTTTTACATCTCCCGTTCCTGTCCTATTTATGTGGATACATGATATTTATCTGGTATCCAAGACTCTTGATAATGTACGTTGATAATCTGCTGCTTTTATTGACCATACATTCTGCACTTCCCTGAATCCCTGGTATCATATTCATTACCCTAACTGTTGTTAATTTATATTGAACCCTTTAAATGTCATCACTGAACATGGAAATGAAATGCAGCATTTCACCTTCCAGTAT
Source organism: Squalius cephalus (assembly GCF_949319135.1). Taxonomy (NCBI): domain Eukaryota; kingdom Metazoa; phylum Chordata; class Actinopteri; order Cypriniformes; family Leuciscidae; genus Squalius; species Squalius cephalus. The sequence goes on from NC_137143.1 coordinate 21,474,036, forward strand.
ATTTCCATCATGAGGTGATGATCTAATCAGGCTTAATCTAAAGCAGAAAATGGATGTTATGAATTGAGGTGCTTAGCTAATTAGACTTCTCGTCAAAGTAATGTCCATTTGACAGTAATATACAGCTAAGATAATACAAGTTATGTGGTTAGTAAACCATGTATTAAGTTAAGCAGACACAATGAACATGTTAGGGAATTATTACAGTTTTGATCGTAATCATTTCAACAATATTTGACAGTTTATAATAATAAATTGTATTTATATAGCACTTTTAAAGTTATTTACTGTGCTTTACAAAAGGTAAAAATGCATGAAGAGCTTTTTAAAATACATCCGCCAGACATAATACAACAAATACAAAATACTACAAAAACCAAAGGATCCAAAACACAAAAAAGACTTCACAATGTAATATTGCACAGATTGCACATATCTATATCCATTGGCAGTCAATTCCGTAATATTGGAGCCTTCACTGCAAAAACTCTGTCACCTTTTGTTTTATATCTGGATCCTGGAACAGCCAACATGACTAGAAGATCTGAGACATCTAACTGTTTCCAGAGGTGGACAGTAACAAAGTACATTTACTTGAGTACTGTACTTAAGTACACTTTTTGAGTATCTATAATTTACTTGAGTTCTGTCAGGACCACTACCGTCATATACGATTGACAATTAGCATACAGTTTGGATTGGCGGTATGGTTCAGTTCTGGGCGAGAACTCCCTGCGCATCTATGCAGCCTAGCATGGATAAGAGCAGGGAGAGCAGCAATAACCCCCCTTGGGTTAAACAGAACAGAACCAACATAAAAGTTTGCAAATATATTTAATTCAAGATTTTAAAATACAACATAATTCGAGAATTTATTCTGATTCAAGGGGAATCAGAATGCCAAATCCTGACTGGGCGAGAGGAGGAGCTGGGGATGGAGGAGGGTAATTAGCTCCTGAGAAACGCGATAGCTGCTGATAATACTGAAGGATCTTATATATGTATATGGTGATAGGCGTTGTATTCCTATAGGTAGATGTGGATCAGCTGAGGGTCAGCTGATGTGAGCTTGACTAACGTGACCTGCCAGAACTAACGCTACGCTTGATTATAATTATAACTTTTTACTTTAACTTTACTATATTTGAAAGACAAATATCGTACTTTTTACTCCACTACATTTCTGTCAAGGTCCTTGAGTAGAAGTAACGTCAGTCAGTGGATGATTTTGGTTGCAGGGGTTGCATTTTGGTTGGAAATGAAAGTCGGGTTGACCTCAGAGATTAACATTAATCTGATGTTGGATTCTGACATCAACCTAATTTTTTTTAACATTGGGTTTGGTCTTCTAAATGTGAATTTTGTAATTGTTTTGAAGCACACTAGCTTATAGATAACAGTAAGGGTAACTTCAATCCCACTACTGGAAATATATATATAAAACTGAATGATAATGTTCTTCATATGCTAAGCACTCTTGGAGGACATCTAAGCTTGTCAGATCATTGAATTGCAGTGATAAACATAACTGTAAATCATCTGTAAAGCAGTGAAAATTTATATGATGTTTCCAGATTACGGATCCAAGAGGTAACATTAATTAAAAACAAAATTGGTCCCAACAGGGAGCCTTGCAGAACACCACATTAGAAGGGGAGGGTAAATCAACTCCAACTGACACTACAAATGTTCTATTTATCAATAAGAATAAAACCAGTCCAATGCCCTCTCTGAAACACCCACCCATCTATGTAATGTATAATTTAAGATTGAATGACCAACTGTATCAAAAGCTGCAGTCAAATCTAACTATATTAAAACAGAGCACTATCCAGCATCCTCTGCCATCAGTAATTCAGTTACTCTTAAAAGGGTAATTTCTTTACTATGGTTTTATCTGAAGCCTGACTGAAATTTCTCACAAATATTGATTCAATCATAAACTCCAAGAGTTTCTTCTACTACTTTTTCTACTATTTTTGAAATAAAAGGTAATTTTGATATTGGTATATAGTTGGTATAGCAACTGCAGGATCTAATGAGGGCTTCTTCAGAATTGGTTGAACTGTCACATGCTGGAACACATCCAGACACAAGAGCGCTATTCACTATAGACAATGGAACTAGACCTAAAGTCTCAATAACTTCCTCAAACAGTCTTATAGGAACCACATGTATGAACTGGAACGCTTCAGCTGTTGAACAAACTCATAAAGATCCTGCTCTGATATAGGGGAAAAAAGAATCCAAACAACACCTCCCTAAATCCTGACTGATTCAATGATGATGAATTGATTTTTTTTTTTTTTTATCTGCAATGCATCCAATGGCCTGTAGTCTATATTTTTAATTTGCTGTTTTTCTTTGATAAATGTTTGATTTTACGTGTTGTTTTTTATATGAGTGAGATTGTGGAACAGTGTACTTACATCAGTCACAGAAAAAAAAAAAAAAAATTCCATAGAGTTCTCTTCCAAGTCAGTTTATTCATTTGTTCTAAACAAGGACAAAATGAACAATAACCAGATTTAGAAAGGTGTCATTTAAAAAAAGGTACTTACACTTACAAACTACACCCAGATGGAATGAAGATGTAACACAGTCGAGACATATGTTCAGTTTACACTAATGATCCATTACATGAAACAGTTGATGTTTATTGTCATTTGTGTGCATCCTGTTTCACAATTTGCAGATGTTTTTCAGAAGATTCTACATTAGTGATGCTTGGGCCAAACACAGCATTTACAGCTATCATCAAACACGGTGCCTACAGCACAGCGGTCCAAAAAGGTATTGCCTCCAGCACAGTTATAATATTTGTTGGAATCTTCAGGGTGAGGATAAAGTCCATCTGGCTTCCCGTTACAGAATCCTGATCCTGGAGCATGAGTGGTGGTGGTGGTAGTTGTGGTGGTTTTTGTGGTTGTTTGTCCAGGTTTGGGGCTGGTGGTTGTTTGTCCAGGTTTGGGGGTGGTGGTTGAAGGCATAGGAGGCAGTTCTGGAAAAAGCATATTAATTAAGCATTAGTTTTTATTGTTTTCTTTTCTTCAAATACAACCAGTCTTGGCGATTATTTATTTACCGATATCCAGAAGATTGCGCAGATGGCCCATGAGAGGATGGTTCCCCTGATTACAGAACTGTCCAGCAAAGTCATCCAGATCAAGCGCCCACACGAAGGCTCCACCAAATTTCTTGTCTTTTAGATAACGGACCTATAAAATAAAAGGAAAAAAGTGATTTGTTAGTCAGTTGCTGGCAAACGGTTACAACGAAATCCAACTCCAGTAAAAACTCAAAAGTACCTTAGTTTCGAAACTCTCCTTGGTGTCAAATCCAACCCACTCGCTGTTCTTTGTGGCATAGGGCACCTTCTGATCCTCAATCCACTGGATTGTTGTTCCCTCTAGGAAGCCACAGATCTATAAAGACATTGGCATATTAATTGACAGTATTAGATGTTGAGATTGTTTAAAAGACACTTATGAATATGAATGAATATATTCCATTTGTTTTCCATTTTGGACAAAATGGCTTTTCCAAATCTCCCACCTCATAGTAAGACCAGAATCCAGCCTCGCGAGTGTAGGTTCCAGCTGAAGCAGGTCCACTAGCTGGGGCTCCAACCTCAGTATCTGTAGATGTCAGACGGAATGTGCGGCCGTATGTTGCGAAACCCATTCTGAGTTTCTCCACAGGGGTACCGTTGTCTCTCCAATAGGTCATAGCGTAATCCTGAAAGAGGAGTAGAGTCATCATTTTAAAATGGAGGAATTAAAAAAAATCGTTATTTGTTTTCACCTTCTTTGAGTCACAGTAAATCAGTTCTTACGGTATTGAAGTAGACCAGGTCTCCCTCGTCCTTTGAGCCTTGGTACAGGGGGCTGTTGTGTCCTGTGAATCTTTCCCAAGTTCCATGGAAGTCATAAGTCATCACATTGATGAAGTCCAGGTATCTGGAAAAAAAATATTAGGAGGGGTTTAAAACATGTCATGCTACTACTTACTTTCACCTCAGTGCTCTGCCAATTTGCAAATGTCATGATTCAATGTTGTCATACTTACTTGGCAACCTCAGCGATCTCAAATCCAGCATCAATTGTGCCTTTACCAGCTGGAACAGCAGCAGACAGCATCAGTCTCTGTTTGCCAGTAGCTTTGCCCTCGGCCTCATAAGCCTCAAGAAGTTCCTGTGAAGACCAACATAGATAAATAAACATAAGTACATAAGAGATTAAATAAATAAAGTGCAGCACCATATTTGCTTAAAAAGACACTGGGTTATAATCAGACCCACCTTGCACAGCAGTGTGAATCTTTCTTTGTCTTCAGGCGGACTTCCTCTTGATCCAGGGTATTCCCAGTCCAAGTCCATACCATCAAACCCATAAGTCCTCAGGAATTTGATGGAAGACTGAATGAACGTCTGACGGTTTGCTGCATTGGACACCATGATGGAGAACCTAAGATGAATTTTAAAATGCATTTCAGTTCAACCATTTAACAGCTGCTCAAATGTGAAAATGACATGACAAAAAAAGACTAAAACAAAACAGAATACTTACTGTGATGAACCAAAGTTCCATCCACCAACAGCCAAGAGAGTCTTAAGAGTAGGATTTCTGTGAGGATAATGGATATACTTTAGGATTATATATATAGATTTTTTTTTCTTTTTTTTTTTGTTGCAGTGTTTCTGCAGTGTTCATTTCTTACTTTTTTGGTATTTGTTTTGTAAAACAACTCACAAAAAACATTGTAAATTATTCAAGAATTTCAGCATCTGAAAGTGTTAAAAGTGATATTTCAACTAATACCTGTTCTTGAGTTCATTGAAGGCTTTGTAGAGAGTCTCATCGTTCCACTCATATGTGATGAGCTCGTTGGCATGGTTGATCATTGCGAAAGCATAGAAAAGGTGTGTACAAAGGAAAGGGTCGACATTTGCAGGTGTATACTTTCCAATTCCAGGTCTGTACTGGGACCAGTTGGTGAAGTAGCAGCCCATTTCCATGGAGAAGGCTGGTTATGGATACACAAAGAAGCTCTTAGACATTTACACACTCAAATGCATTTGCGATATAACCTCTCTTCTCAACATTGCAATCAAATATAGATATTTAATTTAAAAGAAGAGATAAATATGAAAATGTGATTTAATAAATACTCAATGACTCACCAACATGGCAGAGCACCAAACCCAAACCTAGAATATGCAATAATATCAGGTAAATGACAAATATAAAATAATTAATTGTACTTTAAATTCCACTTCGCAGTGTATGTATATAATTTCTTACCTGCTATAAGTGTAAGCTTCCCCATTTTATTGCCAATTTTCTATAAGAAACAAAGATCAGTTTCATTAATTACAATAAACTAATAGCAGAAATAAACCTGAAGTTGAATTCTCAATATAGAAATTCCCTGATGGTTACATACCTGGGGTACCTCAGGAAAATGTGAGGACGGGCATCAAAACCCTAAGGTTTTTATAGGAGTTGGGTGTTGTCTATGTCATCCTAATATGGGATGCTTTATTAGGATGGTGTAAGATATGGCTATCTCCTGTAAACTATGGACTTAAATGAGAATAACACGTGTAAATAAAAAAAACCTTTGTCCTATTTAGCATAATTTGTGTGAAGCTTCATAGATAAGATTAATAATTAGAACTGCTTTGGTAAAGTGTGCATGCTAAGTCTGCTATTTTAATATGGATTTAGCCATTTCATTTTAACACATTTTAATCTAGTAGAATGTTCAGCTGAAGCCAGATTTGTAGAAATTATAGTAATGTGTATTTGATCAAATAAAGAGCAGTTCATGCCATTGACTGACATATATACAAATACTATTGATGTCTATAACATTTTGCCAAGAACTCTACTTTTCCTCTGGTTCTAAAATCTAAATATAACCACAATTAGTGTTTGTCTACCGGCTATCTTGTTTTGATTCCCTACTGCATGATGAAACTATGAGGTCAGAATTCTCCTGTTTTGTGTTGCTTTCTTCTCATGTCAAACTGTCAGCATCAACGCACGATTCAGGATTCAGTGTCATTTATCTTACAGGCCTGGATTTGGTTGCACAAAGAATGTCTTTTATTCGTGATGAAAAATGAAGGCTGATAACAATAACAAGTGTGGTGCAGGAAGAACTACTGAAAAATCATGATCTAACCTCACACACAAAATCTTTTCATTGGCAAAATATTGGTGTCCGGGTTTTTAAACGCTTACCTTAAAGTTGTGCTATAAATGAATAGTGTTCACAAACGGCTTAGAGTGGAGCCTTTGAAATGCAATCAGTATTCAGTATGTCATGATTTAACAAGCGGATTCTTCCAGCTTCCCTCTTCAGTGTTCCAATAATAATCTTTAACAATAATCTGGGTTAGCTTAGAGTGCAAACTGAGTCTCAGGAGCAAAGAGAAGCTAACTCAGTGGAAAATTAGCATAAATAACTCCATTTACAGTCAGTTCTCTCTTCTAGGTCAACTGCTATTTATTCTTGCTGAAAAACTTTGTCAATAGGCTATATTTCAATATATAAATGACAAAAATGTAATGATTTATTTATTTGTGTCCTTAGTCCTCCATATTGGAATCATCTCATCTCTGTTCGCGTACTTGCAGAAAGTATGTTTCAGGCCTTAAAGTTGACATGAAACTGAAGCTGTGATAGTCTTTTCTTCCCTATTGTGGCATATCCGAGTAAAAAACTGCTTCTCGAACAAGAAAAAAGAAGGGCGGGGCTTGATTTTGTCCATTGGGAATTGATTGGATGGTTGTGGTTTGCTATTGCAGTGATGTCATGTGAGTGACAGGATGTCCCGCCCTCACGCCAGTAAACATGTCATCAGAGAAGAGATGTTGCTGCAAGAGGGAGGGAAAGTTATTTTGATTTAAATTTATAAGGGCATGTGAATTAAAAATAATAATGATGATGTGCAAGGATAAATCATGTATAATATATGCTGCATTATTTCATATAAAAAATAAGAACGGTCAATCTTGATTTGATGGTGACTTTAATATTGGGTTTGTATGAAAATAGCAAACATTTTACATGAGTACTGGAGCCTGTAATAGGCCTATAAATCATGGTGGATATGACACTAATAAGTAATACAACATGTAAATAATATAATACAAAAAATAACTCCCTGCATGCATACATTTTTCTTAACAGGGTTGTTAAAATTCATTGACAAAACAGGAGGCATGGAACAAATCTGAATCTGAAAGTATAATTTGAACCAACAACATGTGTGACCATTGCTGGAGAATCACTGTTTGAGAAGACAATACTTGTTATATTAAAATGCACATTGCCATGAATGAAATAAATATTTATGTCAATATACTTGCTTCAGAATGAAATATAAATCAAAATAAAGAGGGAGGTATGATGAAATCAGAACATAAAGACTAAACTAAATCAATTTCAAACAATCAAAACATATATGGTAGAAACATTGTATTATTATTTTATTAATATTAGTATTAATACTTTTATATTGTCCCAGCTAACAGGAAACGCTCTCAGAACTTTGAATAGCATTCTGGCAAGGATGTCTCAAATTTATGAACAAACATTCTTCTAGTAATGTTAATAAAATATTTGTTCAAAGTTATGTCTTTAATAATGTTCTCTAAACGTTTTCATCCAGCATTTTTGAGAACATTTCAGAGAACATTCAAAACTAACTTTAATATTTGCAAAATGATCATTCGGAAAGTTCTCTTAATGTTTGCATAACCAAGAAAAAATGTTTTTAAAACGTTTTCAAAATAACTGGACATTTTGAACATCCGGAGAACATTCAGAAATAGCATTTCATAACTTAATATGAACATTAGCAAAACGTTCTTAGAACATATTTCCTAGCTGGGATCTCAAGGCGTGCTCGTTTAAGTGATTTTGTTCTTAATTTTATTGCTGTGCTCATTTCATCACAGCATTGGGACCTGTATGACCCTTGTCCCTGTCTGGACCCTTGTCTTTGTCTACACCCGCCACCAAAAATAAGGTAAACTACAAAGAACAAATGTACCCCTATCTGATTGAACAGTGACCTGATGTAACTGTCTTGCGAAACACTGAGTACATACTATCATAAATATTAGCAAGAAGTTGCTGATCTAGCCTCATAATGCTCTTATATGATCTTACAGAAGCAATGTGTCAGTTCATCCTATGGCTGTTGAGGATAATGAGATAAATCTTTATATATCCACATGGCAAATTTCCACTGGCCTGAAACATATCATGTTTGTGATGACACATTCTGTGACTTAAGCAACGATACTGCAGTTTAGTTACACTAGTTTCTAGTTTCAATAAAGTAATAATGGTACAGAGCTTGAGGTGAAATTGAAAATAGGTCAGTTAGGATCTGTTTTTTTAAGATAAGGTACAGTAACAAGTATCTGACAAGATAAGATATACCATATTTATGGTGTTTGTGTTTGAATGTGAAGAGCTTTAATTATTGGCACACTTTTATTTAGGCTACTATAAAATGTAGGCCTATTTGTAAGATTTATGCATTCACATTTTCCTCACAATCTCAGGTCAATAAAGTAGCTTGAAGTTTTCTTTGTATTCTCAAGTGTTTTGAATTGCATTCCATTTCAATCTATTGTGAACAGCCTCAAGGGAATGGACATGCACACCGTGATTCCACCATGAGAGATACACTAAATCTTATTGTGTCTGTCAAAGAAAAAAAAACTCTATTAAAAGTAAATTGTGTAATAAATGAATCTTGATTGGTCTGTTACTACAATCAAGTAAATCTTGATTGGCCAAATCTGATAGAAATCCAGTTTTTTTTAAAGGCCAGAAAAAAGGCCAGAAAAATCTTGGCTGACATTTAGTGTCATGTTATACATGTGTGTAGCCCTCCCCATCTTTCTCCCCACCCTTCACTTTACTTCATGCGGAGTTCCCCATCACTCGAAACTAAAGGGACATGTTGCAGCAACAAAATGAACAGGGGAATAACGCAATTAACAGGTATTTTTGTCTTTGAATATGTTTCTTAAAATATGTATCTCATGTAAAAGCATCTACTAATGATCTTATTCCATTTTTTGTCAGGCCTGAATTTGCTCTTTCAGTTCGGTAGGGTGATTTTCAATCCACTGCGTGAAAGATTATTCATTCAAATTACATCACCAAAGAATTACTGCTGACATATTTGTATCTTTATACTCTTTTTCTCAGTAACTTGTTCAAGACTGGTGTGTTACTTCACAAACTGGTCTCAGTACAGAGCAGGAACTGCTAGGTACCTTCCCGAGAATGTGGACCCGAACTTGTGTACTCATTTGATCTATGCATTTGCCATTATAAACTATGCCAATAACATAGCTGCAAGTGAGTGGAATGATGTGGCTCTTTATTCGACCTTCAATGCACTTAAGAACAAGTATGTTTGTAGCTCATGCTACATGTTTCTAGTCTTATTTATATTTGATTTGTCAAATGATCTGCTATGTGACAAAGACTCTTAAAATGTTTGTTTCATTTCTAAAGAAATCCTAGGTTGAAAACCTTGTTGTCTGTCAGAGACCAAGATTCAAGCCAGTAAGTGTTCCTTCTGTGTTTCTGAGTAAAAGTTGCCCTCTACTGGTAACATACCATTTTTATATCTTATAAAAACGTTCTTTTTTAAAAACAAAAACATTTTTCATTTTCCTTCAAAAAGCCATTTTGCAATTAATCTGAAATATTTGTAAGCCACATTACCAGTTAAATAAGCAGCCATACATTTTCATGTTCACACCAGATTCTCCAATATGTTGTCCAACTGGACAAACCGTCAGGCATTTATCAAGTCTTCTATAGAATTTCTGAGGAAGTATAACTTTGATGGGCTGGATTTGGACTGGGAACACAAGGGCACTCCAGAGACGCGTCCGGAAGATAAGTTGAAATTCACACTTCTGTGCAAGGTTAAAACTAATAATATGTTTTCAAATAGGGTTGCAAGAGTTTTCCAATGGATCATAAGAGGTCAGAGAGACAACTTATCTGTGTGAAATTTTAGTGGTACATAAATTACACTACCCTACAAACATTTGGGGTCGGTAGAATTTTTTTTATGGATTTTGAAGAAAAAAAAAAGTCTGTTATGCTCACCAAGGCTGCATTTATTTGATCAAATACAGTAAAAACTGTAATATTGTGAAATATTATTACAATTTAAAATAACATAAAATTATTGGATGAATAGAAAGTTTAAAGCATTTATTTGAAATATAAATCTTTTGTAACATTATAAATGGTCTTTACTGTCACTTTTGATCAATTTAATACATCCTTGCTAAATAAAAGTATTAGTATTATCTTTAAAAAAACACACTTTTGGACGATAGTGTACAAGGATGGAAATCAAACCATAATTGGGCAATATATTGGCAATTGTTTTTTTTAAATCTTATCCTAAATCCCAAAAATACAACTTGCTAAAGGACTAAATAAAACCCCTTTCCAAAAAACTTTTGTGAAACTTTAGGAACTTCACGAGGCATTTCTAGCTGAAAGCCAGTCACACAAAGATGCGAGACTGATTCTAACAGCAACTGTTTCAGCACAGAAAGAAGTCATTGAAAGGAGCTACAAAATTCAAGAGATCTCAAAGTAAGAACATCATGTCATTCCATGTCAATCCTTTCTAATGATCATTTTAAAAATGGCAGTTGAAAACAATTAAAAAATGTGGAAATATTTTTTTTACAGGTATTTGGACTTTATTAGCGTCAAGACATTTGATTTTCATACGTTTAAAGATGGTATTGTGAGACATCACAGTCCTTTGTACAGTGCTGTCCATGACGAGGAAAATATTGACTCAAACACCGTAAGCACAGTGATTGACATTGAGCACATGGGTTTCAAGACAGTGAATAACTTTAATTTGGTACTGTGTAGTTTGCATAATTTCATCTTTCATGCAGGATTTTGCCCTGCAATACTGGAGATTCCAGGGAGCTCCTGCCAAGAAGTTGTTGATGGGCTTTGCCACATATGGACGTTCCTTCATCCTCGCCTCCTCTCAGAATGGAGTGGGATCTCCAGCCATTAACTTTGCTTCTCCTGGACCTTATACACAAGAGATGGGCCTGTGGTCTTACTTTGAAGTAAATGGAAACATCATTTCTGGACAGAAACTAACGGCTTGCAAATGCTTGTCAGTGATATCAATTAAGGAATATTTTCTTTTTTCAAGATATGTCTTTTCCTAAATGGTGGCGTAGTACAGTGGCTTGAAGACCAGAAAGTTCCTTTTTCTGTTAAAGGCAGTGACTGGGTGGGATTTGACAATCTGAGGAGCTTTGAGATTAAGGTAAATTTCAATTAAGTCACGTAATACTGTTACTTCTAAACTTAAAGATTATTTTAACATGACAAATAACAGCACTGCCTTGTATTGTTAAGATAAAATACTTACAGGAACATAGCTTTGGAGGTGCGTTTGTATGGGCTCTCGACTTGGATGACTTTTCTGGAAATTTCTGTGGACAAGGCAATTATCCTTTAGTTAACAACCTGAAGAAATGGTTGATACTTGGTGAGATTTTTATAAATAAATTGACTATTATTCATTTTTTTTATGGTTATTTATGATCGGATTCTGAAATACATTTATTTATTTGCAACAGGAGCAAATGATGAATTGTATGCTTCCATGGCTACAAGCACCAGCACTCCCAACAACACTTTTGCAACAGTTGGGAAGGGCTCTTCACCGCCAACATGTGTGAAAACTCTCAGCTCTCTCACAGCACTGGGAAGTCAGTTCTGTACGAATAGATCAGATGGACTTTATCACAGAATGGATTCCCTTAACTCCTTTTATAGCTGTACTGGAGGTATGACAAATATTACGTGGTGCACCCCTGCCATTTTAAATCATTCTGGGGCAACACGACCATCACAGATTATCATTTTCATTACATTAGGAAGTGCAAGTCTCCTAACTCTGTGGCAGTGCCTTAGGAGTAACTTACTGATTTAATGTAAAAACATGGATGGAAAGACAACTCAGCACAAGTTTTAAAATCTCTACTAGCTTATTGCAGGATAAGGTTACAGCCTGCTGGATACATGTTTAGCATTGTTGTGATTGTTACTGTTAAATAATTTTTTTAAGTCGGCATGAAACGGAAGTTGCGATAGTAGTTTCTTCCCTATTGTGATGTATATCAGAGTGAAATGGCTTCTCGAACAAGAAAAAAATGTAGGGCGACATTGATTTTGTCCATCTGGAATTGATTGAATGGTTGGATGGTTGCGATTTGCTATTGTTGTGATCTCATGTGAGTGACAGGTTGCCCCGCTTTCACAGTATCATCAAAGAAGAGAAGAGATGCTGCAAGAGGGGAAGTTAATTAGATTATAGATTAAGAGGGCACAGGGCACATTCATTTTTAAAAGATAATGACTGTGCACAGATAAAGCATTTATAATAAATACTGCAATATTTCATAAAAAAAAAAACAGTCAATTTTGATTTCATGGTGTCTTAAAAAGTCTGCTTTAAAATTAGCCTAATTTACCTGTGAGGCATTTTAATCAATAGTCAAGCAACTCCTTTATCATAGAAAAGTGGCTCAATAATTTTTGTTGGATGTAAAAAAAAAAAACTAAAAAAAAACTGTTTTAGCAAATTACCTCTTGTAATATGAAACAAAAGATGTACTGTTGCATGTATTTACTGGAAAATATGAAGATAATTATTTTATTTTTTTATTTTATTGTTGGTGTCATTAAAATTATACATTAGTAAGTGAGCAACATTGTCTGTGTATTGTACAGTATTGGAGTATTTTTGGCTATTCCATATTGTGACTGATCTGTATCAGTTTAGAGTCAGTTATAAATAAACCATGCAAAATATTGCTTTTATTCTTTTTATTAGGGCAATTTAACAAAAATAAAAATCCCACAGTATAGTGACTATTCTAGCCAACCTGACTGCAGTAGCCAATCAAGATTGCCGTGTTTTCACACGCGCTTCAGGCACTGGTTCATGCAGAGTGTTCCTATAACGTCGACACCATGCAGATGCAGTGTTGAAGTTCCATTTCAAAATGCGAACTGTACAAATTTCTTGTGCTGGACACAAAAGAAATATCCTTTTTAAAAAGTCTCCTGCTATTCCTCACACAATCGCTATTTTATGGCTCCTGAAAACGTTTTCAGTGGGGTCCGCAAGGGAGTTTAAAGCAACACTAAGGAACTTTTCCTCTTCGGTCGCCCTACAGTTTGGAAGCGGAATTGTCCATTACCGCTGTCCTAAATAATTTCGCCAAATTCAGGCAGGCACAAAGTCACAGATGGACAAATCTATGGCTGCAGCTCTGATTTGAACTGGCAAGCTGTTCCAAAGTTTAGGAGCGGCTACAGCAAATGCCAGATCGCATTTAGTCTGGTTTTAGGAACAACTAAAAGCCTCTGATTGACAGACCTAAGAGCTCTTATTGGGTGGTGATTAATCAACAGGGTGCTAAACCATTTAAAGACTTAGAAACCAATAGAGCACTTTAAAATCAATTCTATACCACACCAGTGTAAAGGCCGTAAAACAGGGGCAATATGCTCACACTTTCGAGCACTCGAGCTCTCGCAGCGAATTTTGGACCATCTAAAGGCAATTTAAAGAAGACAAGAAGGCTACATAGAGTTACAATAGTCAAGCCTATAGGCTAGGTGATAAAAGCATAGATTACTCTTACAAAATTATTAAAAAAGTGAAAAAGACTTTTCACCAAAGACTCGCAATTGATAGAAACTTGATTTTACAACCTGATTAACTTGTCTTTCAAGCTTCAGAGCACTTTCGAGAAGGACTCCAAAGAGTTTTCACATAGGCTAAGGCTTAACGTAAGTTAGGTATTCTCTGGGCACCAGAAGGGGTAAAAACAACAATCTTGGTTTGTTATCAAGACATCGATGCTATAATATCCACAAGGCAAGCAAGGAAGATACATTTCTGTGTCATCTGCATATGGTAAAATTATTTTACAAATTTACCATATGCAGATGACATACAGTATGATGATGACAAATTTTGACAAATGACAAATTTTACCATATGCAGATGACAAAATCATACTTCTCAAAAAAAAGTCAAGTAAGTTAAAGGTGCAGTCTGTAAGAATGACAGTGGTCGAAATAGGTACTGCAGTCCAAATTCAAAATATCGGAGATCGTCGTTTCTCCCACCCCGCCTCCTCAGACTCGACAGCGCTCACACGGGTTGCCGGTTTGAGCACACGCAACAGGAATGAGCGCAATGGACAATGAAAATTGGCAAATTGGCACTGTGCAGTATCACAGACCAAAACAAAAACAAACATTCCAGCCTGGAAACGCACATTTCAAAGTAAAATAACTGGCTGTAGAAGTGTTTTTCAGAGAAACGAGTATGTGAACTAAGCATGTTTCCTCAATATATGCAAACATATTATGGTATTTGTATGCTTTAATAGAGTGAAAATTTTACATACAGCACCTTTAAGAGTAAACAGCATGGGAGCTAGAGAAGAAACTTGGGGGATGCCGCAAGTCAAAGGAACAGAACCAGAGTAAAATTGCTCTATATTGACAATCAAAACCAGCTTAGCGCAGAACCACTTATGCCCATCGGCATATGATCCTGCATTATGAAGGGCAGTGACAAGCGCCTCTTACTGATCTCCTTGTCCATTTCAGCTGGTTTTAGTCACGTGATGCTGGCTCTGAACGAAAACGCGTTGTGGAAACGCGTTGAGGTAGGCTAGTGCTTTTTGTCACTCTCTGCAATTATAGTTTTTCAAAATGGCGGAATGACATAAAAGCCTCCTTGGACTTACCCGTCCAATGTAAATAAAGATAAGAAATTATTTGCTTACAAGGATAAGTCAGATCAATGGCAGAGGTAATTTTACACAAATGAGGACATATTTGTGACCCTGCCTGGACCACAAAACTAGTCACATGGGTCAATTTTGGGAAATTGAGCTTTATACATCTTCTGAAAGCTTTCCTTTGATGTATGGTTTGTTAGGATATAACAATATTTGACAGAGATACAACTATTTGAACATCTGGAATCTGAGGGTGCAAAAAAATTGAAACATTGAGAAAATCGCCTTTAAAGTTGTCCATTTATGTTCGCGATTATGCTGCATTCACTCACAAAAATAAATGCTTTATATATTTACGGTAGGAAATTTACAAAATATCTTCATGAAACATGAACTTTACTTAATATCCTAACGATTTTTGGCATAAAAACTAGTAACTGACCTGATGCAGACATAGCGTCAGCGTCTGATAGCGTCTTGTTCTGGAGCGAGGTTTACTTGAGGTCACGTGAAAATAAGTGGGGCAGCCAGAAATCTGCCCCTGCAGTTTCATTTTTCACCACAGATTTACATTGGAAATTGGTGGGGTGCTGTAGAGCTATAGGGATGGCTCCGAGACCAGCTGCCCCGATTAGTATCATAATATACATGCCTGCCGAATATAATATTGAATCTATCATGCGCTATATTTTAATATATCCTGCTCACTTTATGACTTAAAATAGTCTATAAAACCCGAATGCTGAAAACATTTATAATTTATTATTAAATCAGTGGATATTGGATGAATATTTCTAACCCACCTCCCCATATCGACGAACCGCGGCTGGTTTAGTCCTCAATGGGGCCGCAAAGTCTAAAATAGTAATGCAAACAGCTTTTTTTTTTTTTTAATGAAGAAGCTCCTCAGGACTTAGATCGGGTGTTTTGAAAACCACTAACAATGATGAAAAAGAAGCAGATAATTAGGTCTTTACTCTTTGTACAAGAAACTGCCTTTTTAAATTTAGGATGGGAGTCTCTCACACAGGATGACCATATTTGGCATCTAAAAGATAAAAAAAAATGGTTTAGACCACTTTTATGATACTTTATAATTATTTTTCTTCTGCCTTGACAGACGGCATTCCTTTTCTGATGAATCAGAAATATATATATATATATATATATATATATATATATATATATATATATATATATATATATATATATATATATATATATTTCTTGCTTAAGTTATCATTTGCTTATGTTTTATCATTTAATCAAATGTCATCATCATATTTTAAGAAATCATTATTATCATGTAGATGTGTTTCTTACTATCATTTTGATGTGTTTACCATTATTATCATTTGAAATGTATATTTAATACTTTTCTTTTATTCATCTTCATGCCTCAAATGTAGCTGGTTGACTTAGGGTTAACTTTTGTACTTCCTGTGCAAAAGTCTGCAAGTTTCCAATAGACAGACCACAAATGCTCGAATGTCTTAGAATAACGTGATAAACGAATGTTATCTGAGCTGAACATCTTGCATAATTAAGGGACATGTTGTGTAATTGCTCTGTATTGTGTATTGTACTATTAACAAAGTTTGATTAACAACTTTCTGACACATTTGGGGTACGAGACAATTTGTGAGAAGTAATTTTAACTGTTCATTTTATGTTTCTTTATTAAACTTTTAATCCTGATTATGGATGAATTAATTTTAGCCTACTCTTCATTTATTATTTGATTGTCTGCTGTTAAGAAATAAAATTTGACTTAATCATCTGACTGGATCTCCTCCCTGCATCATTTATAATGCACATTTGTGTTCCGCAGAAAAAAAAGAAATAGTCCAGTCATTTTATGAAAAAAGGTTGAACAAACTGCAACAGAAGCAAACTCAACTGATTTTGTATCCTCAATATGTCCTGAGTACAGAAAAAAAGCCCCGAAGAATCCCATTAGGGGAAAGTTTAGAAAAATACCCAAATATAGCCTATATTCATACGCCTATTAATTATTTTTCTTACGTGAATAGGGTAAAAATTGTAACCTTTAGATATCACCATGAAAATTACTGAGTGGATTACTTACATAGACAAACAAAAAATGTATTACAAGTTTTTTTTAATTGTTTGTTAACATGGACAAACGGTGCATAATCTAATTAGCCTACTTATGTGCTAATATGCATAAATACCACAACAGATCTAAACATTGGATATAGCCAGGTGAAAATGTCTTGTTGAATTTTGTTGACACATAACAGTAAAATACTTAATGTTAAGGTCTGAATGGAACCCATTTAGGCTACCCATGAGCATTAATACATAGAGGCAGGAAGAAGTACTTTAGAAACCAGCCTTTATTAATTATTATTGCAGAGATGGGGTTTGGGGCTAGGTCCGTGGGACTGTTTCTGGGGATGCACTTTTTATTTTACCTACCTTTTGTCTTCTGCATTCTCCTTACCATTGCCTCCTGTTCTTTCCTCAGACCCGTCCCCCAGAAACAGTTGCAATTTGCAATTCTGTTGCAATTTGTTCAAGGTTGACCCCCATTTTGGCTTAAAATGACTGGACTAAAAGTCGTAGGGGTTTAGAGAAACATGAGGTTGAGTATAATATCAGTGTCACTGTCATTTTTGGGTGAACTGTCCGTTTAATGAGCATGTCCGTCACAATGACGCAAGCACTTTCCTGCCTGTACAGACTGGCGCCATTTTGTTCTCTTGTGAAGTCGTAAAGGAATAACTCCAGTCCGGGAGCGTCGACCTCTCTACATGCACCAAACCGATCATACTTTATTCCAGTCGGTATAAACTGGTAATTGTGAACGCTTTATTTGTGATTGAACGTTTTATTTATTGATTCATTTACTTTAGTTAAGTGTAGTAACGTTAGTCGGTCTAAATTTAACAACATGTTACCTAAAGTTAGCAACATGCTATTCGAAAGCCAATAGAATACTGTGTTATTTTCACGTAACGTTACACAGCTCTTGGACGTAAAATATACAAATTACTTGTTGTTTACACGTTGTTTGTATCGGTGATTCTCATCTGACAGCCTAGTAAAAGGAGTTAACGTATGCCAAACACAGGGCACCAAGGCCTAACACGACGAATGCTAAAACTATTTTTTGAACTGTGGATTTAAATCAAAACGTGAACGTTACCACATTGTAATCGAACGATTGAAAAACTGTGTTTATGGTAACGAACGCGTAATTTCTGATGTTCTTTCGTTTCATTTATTTATGATCGAGTATATTAGGTAATATTTGTTTAATTATTTATCTGAAAAAAATGTGGCTTAAATATGTAATATTCACAAACGCTGATTTTGTAAGACGCACTCTGAATTTACAGGTGCGGATTCAAAATCGGCGAAATATTAATTCGTATATTACCCATTTTAAAACGTGACAATTGTGGTTTAACGTGGTCGAAAAACGAAGGCAAGAGGAGCCAAAATGTGTAACTTAGATTCTCAAGACAATTTCGTATTTAAAATTGTTTGTATGCATTATGATAATGTAATTGGACACAATAAACTCTGTGATAATCACAGAGTTTTTTGTGGCCAATTACATGTTCTATGAATCCAAAAACATGTCTCCCATGAGAATATTTTCAATGTAATATTGTGTCCCTGTCCTTATTCAAATAACCAATTATTCAGCACATGGGGAGTGTTTTTGTCTTCTTTTTGAAATGTAGGTTATGCAAGATCTTGTCCTTCATTCCAGAGGACAACTGGATTTGGATAATGAATTGGCTTCCCTGAAGATTGCTGCTTTTTCTTCTTTTTTATCTCACCATAGGTTTTTGTTTTTCCCCTATTGGGCATTTTTTAAATGAAAAAAAAAAAAAGTTCCAGTCTACCCCCCTTTAAATTTTCCACCTGGCTTCAGGAGACGTAGAAGATATCCCTCCTTTTTTTTCCGTTCCAAGATATCCAGTCCCATCTTTGCCCTCGGCTCTTCTTTTTGACAACATCTAGCTTGACGATTTTTTTAAATTCCCCCAAACCCCCTCACCACTCAATTAACAACAATATTGGAGAGAGAAAAAAAAAAACACGAAACGGACATTTTCCACCATCTACCAATTTTATCACAGCAGTCTGATGGGAACAGGTCTCTAAGAGGCAAAAGTTGCCCCCTCTTCCCCTGTTCAGTCTTTACTCATCAGTCAAGTATTCCTTCAGGATCAACACAGTGCGGAGCGACCCTTCAAGGAGCGCTTGAGATCACCAGGGAACGTCTCAGCCACTGCAGGTGAACGAAGTTCTTGCAACGCTTTCTCTCATCAGTTTTTAAATATTGGCCACCATTTTGCATCATTCAGGACAGAATGTGAAAGTGAAAATGTGAAAGGATCAACAGGAGCATGAATAGGCTTGTAACACTCTAAATAGGGAGATTCACGTGGACCCTGTCGCAGACATCCGGAACGAGATCCCAGTATCATTGAAGAGCTCCTGACCTGGAAGAGTACAAACTTGTGCCAGAATGACCATGCGAGGAGATGACTGCTACTTCTTCTACTATTCCACCTGTACTAAGGTAAAATGAAGTGTAGAGTCACTATTAGGGGTTGTTCACCTGACACTGTTTTCAACTTAAAAAAAGAAAACTTTATATGTGTTTTGGCCATTCATTCGCAGGCCAACGACGGTTTGGCAGAAAATGCAAGCTTTTGAAATCAGGTTTCTAAGTGCAAGTTTTTGAGAAAAATATATCTTTATCGTCTCCTACAAAAATGCAAATTTGTGAGAACTGTTTCGTCATGCGCATGCATGTGTTCAGTCCATTAACACATAGTGTTTACAAAGTGACTTCGCCAACTACTGGTCTGGCATCCATAATGCAGCGTTTTTAGTCGTTGTCATGGATCCTTGTAAACGGGATCGATTTGACAACGTTGTCGTAAAGGAAAAACTTTTCCTTTTTTTTTTTTTTTTTGTACATCGTTATTGTGTAAACATACTCTTAATTGGAAAACTTTGTCACATGCTAGCAATTGCTCAGAAATTTTCCTGTTGTTCAAAGTAGATTTTTTTTCCCTCATGTTCAGATATTGATAATGTAGGTCATTATAACAACTTACTACACGGCTCTGTGGAATACTGGATTTTGATTAGTGAATAGCGCCTTTCAGCAGTAAAGTTATTCCTCGATAACAACCGCTGAAAACCGATAACAGGCTCATCCAGGTTACTTAAGTCAGAAGCGCTATACGCTTGCTAGGAATGTTTCTTCTTCGTGGAAGTTTTACTTTTGTTGAGCTAATAAAATATTTAAACTTAATCGAATCAATATTTTGTGTACAGTTATTTAATCGCTCTCTCTTGTTTCATACAATCTCAGCTGCTGCCATTATGTGACTATTGTTTTGTACACTGTTGGATTATAGGATAACAAACTGGTACGATTTTAAAAGAGTTTAATCTTAAATGAATGTGTCTTATGCCCATAATTAATGTGGCGAAATGCTATGTAATAAGTGGTATGACGACTGTACCGTATCCCTTAAATGTCTGTCTAGTTTGAACTTGCTGCGCAGCTCCTTCCGCAGAAGCTTTGCATTTAAAGAGCTAATAAAATATTTAGACTCAGATCAATATTTCGTGTCTTATTATTTACTTGTGACAAGAAGCCGTGTAATAAGGGGGATAATGTACATCCATGTATTTAATGTGTTAATGTCTTTATACAGCTCCTTGGCATGCTTTTACAGTTTTTAAAGTGATCTATAAAAAAAATGTATACTGTATTTTAAATTAACAATTAATTGTAATATATAATATAAATAAGTTAAATATTAAAATATAATGAAATAAATAAAAATGTAATGTTTTGTCCTGCAATTTGCCTTTGTAGGGTGACAGCTGTCCTTTTCGACACTGCGAGGCCGCCATGGGTAGCGAGACTGTCTGCAACCTGTGGCAGGAGCAAAGGTGCTTCCGTAACATCTGCAAGTATCGCCATATGGAAATAAAGGTTTGTGACCATTTCCATACTCCCTTTATGTTGAGATCCTTTCATTGTTTCTCAAATGGGACCTTAAAAATGACCCCCCCTGTTACTACCTTTATAGAAAAACCGCAAAGTAATCGCATGCTATTGGGAGAACCAGCCAGCTGGCTGCCAGAAACCTCACTGTGCTTTTCATCATGAGAAGCCACGCATCATTGATGGGAATTATTTTTCCCCCGACAAAGGTATTTGCCAGTCTTTTGCAGTTTTTTTAATAATCTTTCATAAAAAATCAAAAGTTCGAATAAATAAATTGGGCTTTTTATCATTGTTTTACAGGTCAAGCAAAGGAGAAAGAAGAGAACCCACACGAGGACCAAGTCAACCAAGTTCCTGCGCCCACTGCAAACCCTACTAACCCACAGCTTAGAGGGGTCATTAGAACTGAGACCCAGGAGAATGTCCCCAGCCCTACCCATCCACCTGTGGTCATCAACCCCGTGGATGATGATGATGAGGATGGTAAGCACACGTTCCTGTGACGTGTCATTTCGAAGAAGTACATCTGAATTAAAAATAATAAATATAATTGAAATACAACATGTAAAATGAAAATCTTTCATTGAAGTTTATCTAAGATTGGCTTTCTTCTCACCGATCTCTAGATAGATTGCGGATAGGCCTGTATTATATGATATTATGGATCAGTGTTTCCTTGGTGTTTCATAATCGACACACTGTGACACGACTCATGTATCATGTGGAATTTCTAGTTTCCCCACTTGTAAACGTGGTGCACTGAACTGAACCAACTGTTTTAAAACTTTTTTCTAATTTACTAATTTCTTTAATTTCACTCCCGCCTTGCATACAAACAAAACACACTTATACATAAATAAATAGAGGATTCTGAAAGAGGGTAAAAAATAATAGTGCACTGTCATTAACGTCTTTTTTAAAATAAATAATCATAAATATGAGTATTATGAAAAATGAGTAGCCTATGTGTTACCTATGCTTTGTCAATGTTAAGATTATTTTTAATATGCCAATAAATATACATGCAGGCTTTCTTCAAGTTATTACATTATTAATATTAAGCAAAACAAACAGACAAATGTTTATGCGCCGTCATGTATTTGTGAGCTTGCAGCTTGAATCTCTTAATGAGAACGACAAATTTAAAGCTTACAGGCTTCCGTACGTCAACCGCCCGCATTGTCTTTTGGGATTTCTAATGGTTCGATTCTTTCAAGTCTGCATTCGATGCATCCTCTATCAAGAACACATCCGGTTACTTTCATGCGTCTGTACTTGCGTTCTTGAGTACTGGAATTGAACTTCGACAGTTGATGACGACGTAGAGCGAGAACACAAGATCGCTTAAAGGAATAGTCCACTTCAAAGTGAAAATTGTCATCATTTACTCACCCTCAAGTTGTTTTAAACCTGTTTACATTTCTTTCTTCTGCTGAACACAAAAGAAGATATTTTTAAGAATATTGGTAACCAAACAGTTGATGTAATTGGGTACCAACATTCTTCAAAATATCTTCCTTTGTGTTCAGCAGAAGAAAGAAATCCATACGAGTTTTAAACAACTTGAGGGTGAGTAAATTATGACAGAATTTTATTTTATTTAAACTATTCCTTTAAGAAAGCACATTGAGAAACAGCCTTCGTCTCTATATTTAGCGCCAAGTTTAAACTACATATCAAGCATTTATGTAACATATTTCATTTGTTCATTAATGGCTGTTGTATTAAAGTTTATTTACTTAAAGTAGGTAAGGTATTTTACCTTTGAACCCCGTTGTTGATCTCCCCTCAGATGCAATTCTTTAATGGTGGCCTTGCACGCAATTCTTAAAATGCCCACAAGATGGCGCCATTTATTGGTGAATCCGATAAACCCGATTATGGAAAATGCTTAAATATTGTGAAAAATATCTGTAACAATTATTATCGGTCGATCTCTAATGTATTGTTCTCTTTTAATGTATTGTTCTCTTTTAAAATGTGTTATTTTAAAACTATCATGTTTTTATGTGTATAAATTATGTGTGAATATTCCCAAACTCTCTGACAGTGCGATATCTCTATGGGTTATGTGATTGTCTTATTTCTAAAAATATGAAAAATGTTAGTACTAAAGTAAAAATGATTGATAAACACGTCTTTCGAAGGGAATAATAACAAGTACTTTGGGTGTCTTGTTTGTCATTTATTTTTCTTTAAAACCTGTTAACTGTCATGGGCCCACCGGTGGGCCCAAATTCATTACATATTTAAAACAGTAATATCCTATACTAAACCTAAACTAATCTTGACAAACTATATATCATTTGAAAGCTTACAATCTCTAGTTTTCATATTTGGTGACTGATTTTCAAAATAAATTACAGAGGAGCCGTAATTTATCAATTTGCAACAAGACTATTTTCATATTCCTAAGGCGTGTTCAGACCTTTATTTTGAAATAGCAATGAACATTTTTATGTGTTTCTTAGAGGTTGAATTCATATCAAAATCTGCCAAACTTCCCATATTACTTCTGAATAGAATGTCTACTTAATAAATTGTATGAAAATTGTGGAAATAATGGTTCAGATGATCACTCAAACCACATATGGAAATGGAGGCGCCCTTATATGGGCAGTAATGGAGTCTGGTTGTCACCTAGTGAAAATGTTTGGTACTGCGCCCAAACAAAATCTTACTGAAAGCTCATTTTTTGAGATATCAACCTAAATTTTGAAACACAACTTGTTCAGATTTTTGACTTTGATTTTTTTGCAGTTTTAGAGTCACCCAGGTTTTAAAAATATATATTTTATATAAAATATGAATAATTAAATTTTTTACATTTTACATTTCCATAAACTCAAACTTCTATAACTTTTTTTCTGTTTCACTTTCTTAATTTATTTCACTTCTACAAAAATCTGCCAAATGTCTTCTTTAAAACAAGACCAATTGTACATCTATACTCCAAAGCATTCTTTAATTACAACCATTTAAGTTCGAAATGTGCATTTTCATGTCTACTCAAAAAAAGGGGGGTGACAGTTAACAGGTTAAAAAAGCACCAGAACTTCAATAAAATTTAATAGCAACACCGCATGAATGTGAATCACGTTATATTTGCCTTTGATCTCGTAGGTGTATGATTCACTACGAGAAGAGAGATCTGTCCGTCTTGCCTGCACTTTTTCACTCCTCCCCTCACTTTAGCCTTTTAGACTTTTTTCTAAATTTCAGGCGAGCGAATCTCAAATTAGCCTATTCAGAACTCATAATTGATATTTCCCACTCACATTAGTTCCAACCCTTAATTAATCTTTGATTAGCTGGTTCAGGTGTGTTTAATTAGGACCGGGCTATGGTCTGCAGGTGGCCCTTCAAGAATAGAATGTGGCATCCCTGATCTTGACACATTGCTCATTGTTTGCAGATCAATTCTCAGAGGAAGGAGATGAATCTCTCGGAGGCTCACCCCGGAAACTGGTCACATATAAAGGTGAAGACGGTTTCCATGTTTTGTTAATATTTTCTATGATGTATCGAGCGCTTTATTTTATTATTGGTCTGTCGTGCAGATGATTCGCTGAACTTTGGTATCCAGACACTGGAGGAGATCAGATTGAGGAAAGCACTCATGGCCAATCTGAAGAAATCTGGTAAATAAACCCTCACCTCTATTGCTTTCCAGTGATCTGTTGTTCAGATATCTGATCTTAATTTTCACTTTTTGTTTGTTTGCAGGGCAGTCCACCATGCAGAGCTCTGCCCAAAACAATGGAACTGCTATTGAAAAGGAAAACATTCAGTCTCTTTCACGTCTGGAAGTAAACAATGCCAAGAATGGTAAGCAGCCCAAGTGTTTGAACTTTGGTTTTCATAGCATCAAACCATTTGTTCACATTTAAGCCCTTTTAAAAAATCTGTGTTGCAGATTCGTTTGTTAATGAAACTGGAAAAAGAAAAATTTCAGACAGACTTGGGAAAAGAATTTTGAAAAGAGGTACGTTTATGAAAACGGTTTGCTCGATATTGTAATGCATTTATATACCCGTGGTCCCTTTTTACATACTTCTGCCAAAAACTGACAGATGTTATCATTTAATTGAAGATGGTCCTGTGGAGGAAGGGTTACCTTTGAAACGAAGCCTTGCTGAACGACTCGGTGCAACTGTTGAATCCTCTACAGATGTTCTACCACAGAAAGGTACGAGACTAGTTTATTGTCCCAGCTGTGGTTGTAGAGGCATTTATCCCTTTTACAATTTATGTAAATCCCACCCTTGGACATAAATCCCTTAATCAACAAATCCATATTAGAGAAATGCCAAGCAGAATGGGTAGAATGTCAAAATAGCAAATTATTTGAAATAAATTCTGTGGTTGGGAAAATATGTCTACCCTTTTAAATCGAGACACGACTAAGTTGTATTTACAAGGTGTCTGATAGGCCATACTAGACTGACTCATGGGCATTTATTGAAGGGTGATGGACAAAAATATCAATACTTTAGTATCAACTTGTCTGTAAAACATATTATTTTGGACTGCCCAATCTTTAATGTTATGAGACAGTGCTTTTTATCAGGACAAACTTAAGGACTTATGGATCCAGAATTTATTTAACAATTTTTGGGGGACATTTATAAGTACATTTAAAGAATCTTTGGTAACACTTTATTTTACAGTGTCATTGTTACATATGTTACATGTAGTTACTATAGTAATAACTATACATTATGCATAATTACATGCAACTAACCCTAAACCAAACCCTAATCATAATCCTGTAGTAAGTACATGTTGTTAAATAATATAACTCAGTACTTAAATGTAGAATTAGGCTCAATCCCAATTCACCCCTTGGCCCTACCCCTCCGTTTTGCGCGTTCCCGTGAAGGGGTAGGGTTGTCTTGATTCTCTTTTGGTTTGAGAGGTAGAGGTAGGGGGAAGGGCCAGATAGCCCTTGAAACAAAGTTTTTTCGGGACCACACTTCAAACGAAGGGGTATGAGAAATGTACCTGCATACACCGGCTATAGAGGCAACATGGCTGCCAATAATCATTTTCTTTGTCACATTCAATCTTGTATTCATATTTATGGTCATGTTCTTCAATGAAATGGTTGCAAAAAAGTCGCTAAAGTTCGTTAACAATATGACGCGTGTAAAAAGCAAAAGTTTGAAGCGAAGTGGATGCGCAAATCAGGCGAATTCGCGTCCGCCGCGCGCTAAACGCCTCATTCGCGCCGCAAGACCTCCAGACGCGCGTAAACGCGTCTTTGCATTGACTTAACATTGAAATCACTCGCGCCAGACGCTCTATTCGCGTTTGGTGTGAACGCAGCATTAGGTGTCGAAGATATCGTCATCTCCGTTGTTTTCTGCGAACTTCAGAAGAAAAATGCAAAAAAAATAAATAAATAGCTGTAACTCACGCAATTGAGATGACTATAGCTGACGACGGCATCTTGGAAGTTTGTGATAAACATTGGCGCATCTCCTGGGACGTAGGCACTAGCACCGACGTATAATGACGTGTAACGGTGTAGTAGTGGTGTCCCATTTCTTAGGGGAATATTTTCACCCCTACGCCTTGCCACTAGGGCTGTGTATTGGCAAGAATCTGGCGATACGATACGTATCACGATACATGGGTCACGATTCAATATATTGCAATATATTTCGATACTGTGCATAAGGCGATATATTGGGATTTTTTTAAAGTAAAATATATTAAAAATATTTAAAAAAAAGACATGATGTGCATAAAAGTCAAAGAAGTTTACTTTAGGTAAACAATTCAGTACACAGAAAATCAAACTGCCAGTTTGGGGGATTGTGGTTCACAGGTTCTTAGTGAGCAAATTTTTATATGCTCAAGTAGGCCATAATAAAAGAAAATAGGTACATAGCCCCTGTCACAAAACAAAACAACAACGTGAACTGGACGAAAATGAATGAAAGTGGATGAAAGTGAACAAAATGAATGTGTCATATATTGAAATCAAGTTTTATGTGATAAAAGATTTTAAAAGAACTGGACGCGCGAATGAGGCGAAGCGCGCCGCGCTAAACGCCTCGTGCCGCAGGACCTCCAGACGCGAGTAAACGCGTCTTTGCATTGACTTAACATTGAAATCACTCGCGCCAGATGCTCTATTCGTGTTTGGTGTGAACGATGCACGCGATTACATTTAGAAATAGACAAGCTTTGTTTCCAAATGCACCAAGCAAAGATATCCTTTCAATTGTATAAACTTTTATAAAACCAGCCAATATAATCACAATAAACATCCAAAATGAAATATTCAACATAACAACTGCACAACGTCTAATTTGTAAACAAAATGATTTACGCACTAAATCCAGCATAAACTCCGGCACAATTTGCATATGTTTAAACTCTCAATACAGACATCACATCCCGAACCTCACAGCAATTGGCTGCCGACTGCGTTTTTCGCTTGATATTTGTATAAAGGAACTGCCCAACTTTTTGACGCTCTCGGTCGCTCTCAACGCTTTCTCCGGTCCGCTGTCAATCCTAAAATGTCCAGTGGACACGCACCGTTATAGGCGAGCCTGGCGAGGACACTATAGTGGTGCGTCTCAGCATAGCTATCTAGTGGTAGGGATTTAAACAACATAAACGTGAACCACTGTCTTACGGTCTTACCATGAATATTTTTGGACGTAAAAAAAAAAAAAAAAAAAATCGATATTGCGTTTTTGAAAATCGATACAGTATTGCAAAATAAAATATCGCGATACTCAAGTGTATCGATTTTTTCTTACACCCCTACTTGCCACTCTGTTTCAAGGGGCAAGGGGTAGGTGAAGGGTTAGGGGTAGGCAAAGGGGTATAAAATAGAATTGGGATTGAGTCTTACACTGTAACAGTGACACCTTAAAAGAAAGTGCAACCAAATATTTTATAGAATTGTACTCATTTTGTACTTGTGCTTATTTGTTTTCATTGTTATACTTATGATATGATGTTGTATCTGCCATGTAATAGCCAGTGATGCTGATATAAAAATAAACTCAAATACTACTACTACTTCACAATTTACGTTAATAACTCTTTTCAGCTCAGAAACCAGTGCGAGAAAGACTTGGATTGACCTCCGACCTGCCCAGCACCGACAGCGAGCCAAAACCATCCGGAGACATCCGTATAAAAACCCTTGAGGAGATTCGGCAAGAGAAGGCAGCCAAAAGCCTCAACTCGAGTAAAGTTGTGCGTGTTGTGAAAGAAGTGCCGAAGGAGCCGCTGAACCCTGCCAAGAAAAATGTCAAACCTGCTGGTGGACCCCCAGTTAAGACTTTCTCTGAGATCCTTCACGAAAAGAAAAAAATGCAGGAGAAAAGAGTCCAGGAAATGAACACGACTGCCAAAAGTCCAGAGGGGAATGAAGGACTTTGCTCTGCAGAAGCTGCAGTCAAGGCCCCTGTGGCAGCTGCGGAGGTACGAGTTAAAACACTGGAGGAAATACGCAGGGAGAAGGCTGCAAGGATGCAAGCACAACTTCAAGAGAACACAGACGACAAGACCCCAACCTCTAGTGAAGCAGAATCAAGTGGACCTCCAAAGAGGCGCATTCTGCGTGTTAATAAAGCTTCAAGTAAGTCAGACACATTCATGTAGTTTGTTTCAAGGAAATGGTTTAAAAGTGTGGAAAACAGCCAAGGATGTGTGTTCACAATTTTTTTTTTTTTCTTCAATTGTAATTTTTTTTAGCTGCTGCCAGTGCCAACACTGTTGGTCAGACAAAACCAGACACATCTGATAAGAAACTGGAACCTGCTACAGAGGTAAGACAATTTCAAAACAACCCAAGACAACAAGCCTAAGAGGATATTGTTTCCTGTTTTTTATATATATAAATATATCTATATCTCAATCATTTCCTTTAACTCGCAGACAAATGGAAAAGGCGAACTCTCCAGTGTGCCGGTTAAAGTGAAGACGTTTGAGGAGATCATGCGTGAGAAGAGACTCCGCAAGCTACAGGAGGAGCAAGTCACCTCCACCAACCAGAAAGACGCATCACCTGCTGCCTCGCCGCCAGCATCAGAATCCTCCGCCCAGCCTCAAACCACAGTGAGACAGAGGATCGCCCTCAAACCCAAGACCTCTCCGCTCCCTGCTGCTGTAGTGCCTCAGAAAATCTCCCCCGAGCGGTCTGGAGATAGTACTCCATCGTCAAACACACCAAAGCCCTCCAGCTCTCCGGTCATTCCTGTCCAGCTCGCTGAGGGAACTATACAAACAGTGGAGAAAAAGGGTAGGAGTTAGATTCATTATCTCGTTATTTGATCGTGTAACTCAATTTCCATTTTTAAAGTACTTTACTGGCTGGATAGTTTTTTACGTACAATATTACTCCTACAAAAATAGGATAAATAATAGAGATGATAATGTTTTAAATATGAGAAGCCAGTAATGTTTACTACAGTACTAATATAAACTAAAATAAGTGTGTATCTATTTTATTTACTCCCTTTTCCAAATGGCCTACTCACTTTGCTGCATTTGTCTGCGTTTCAGTGAAGCCCAAGGTGAACGTGAAGCCATCAGTAATGAAACCGGCCCAGAGGAGGAAAGCAGCAAAAGTTCACTCTGCTGTTGCTGAGGTGAAACCTCTCAACGCCGCCTGTCAATCACCTCCCTCCCTGCTTATTCCCAACAAGCGTCTTAAGGTGAGGATTATTTACTTAAGCAATTATTTTGTCACTGCTGGTTAAAAAAAAAATAGTTTAAGCATTTGGTTTTTTTTTTACTCTTTCAGGTGGCTTCACCAACCTCTCTGACAGATGTTCGGTTCGACACTCAGCAGGTGCCCTGCTCCAACACAGAGGATATTCAAATGGTGCCTATGAGCTGCCTTGAGCCTGCCAGTACTACATCAGCTGAGACTGCTGCAGTCCCCCAAAGGTATGGGAAATGATCTTATTTCATCTGATGGAAGACTACCATTTTTAATTGATTTATATTAAATCGTCACGCAGAAACGATACAAATTAACACAATTTTTTTTTTTTTTTTCTTTTCTCTGTAGCCCTGTGACCAGAACACCCAGTGTGCAGCGCAATCGGCGGTCCAGCACCACTTCTGGTCGAACTTCTGCTGTTACCAGTTCATCGATGGATGACTTTGAAGACCTGTTAGATGAATTCACTGATGATCGGCTTGAGGATGACTTGGAATTGGATTCGGGCAAGGGAGAGGATGACCTTCTTTTGGAACTCTCAGAGATGATTGACAGCTAGAAATGAGCGATGTCACCCCTTTACTTACTTACCACTGCCACTATGAATAAAAAAGGACTGAGACATAATTCAACCCACACTATTTTAAAATAAGATCTTTTATTTTCAAACTCTGATAGATCTTGTTTTATTGTTCCTTTTAGATTTTTCTTGTCAATGTAAATATTTCTTCATCATCAATAGTGCTTTAGAGTTCTTTTCTTTAGTTGACTTCTTAAAGCTGTCAAAAATGGA
The DNA here is from genome assembly GCF_949319135.1 of Squalius cephalus. Lineage (NCBI taxonomy): Eukaryota > Metazoa > Chordata > Actinopteri > Cypriniformes > Leuciscidae > Squalius > Squalius cephalus. The sequence continues at coordinate 21,504,413 of NC_137143.1, forward strand.
AAAAAAACGTAGTTGTTGCAGGTATGAGCAAGCCATCATAAGACAGCCTCAGGTATAATGATTGTGTTGGAGGTCATGTTATAGCACTGGTCATCATTCATTACAGAGGCAGGAAGTTTCAGTTGTGTACTGTGTATGCCAGAAGAGTTTTTTTTTTTTTTTTTTGTATTGGAGAGGCACAGCAAGGCAACACTTTTCGCAGTGTTCATTTTGAGTCGCATGAGTTGTGAAATGTTCTTTGGCTGTCATTATCAACATTATTTTAACTGGTGATCTCACTAACCTTTGATCTGCTATAGGAAAAACATTTTGCGATCCTATTATTTTGATGTTTTGACTGAGCTGGAGGTCACAGAAATGTTCCCCCCTTTTTCATTTGGGTGGAAGAAATTCTATTATAAATGTTATGCTACTTGGAATTCTACACCTTTTCACCTTGTGAAATGATTGTCAAAACATTTGAGCAGTTACTCAGACTTCTAAATGCAACATGTAAACATGACAAAGCTGTGTTCTCAGGGAAAATCCTTAAGCTTTGCTCATCTTTGTTGACCTGTATATTTTCTTTTCTTTGAAAATGTCTTCTTGACCATGTCTTCTCTTAGTTTTATTCACCTTAGTTTACCAACATCATGTAGTAAGGGGCTGGGATGAGAACATCATGTAATCTGTTCTGCAGTATCACCTAAGTTGCACCTCTTCAAAAACATTGTAAATAAAATGTCTATGAAAACCTTATTAGTGTTTTAGTTTTTTAACAGCATTTACAAAGCATTGTTATGGATTGGTAACTTTAGTATTTTTCTAAATACTTTCTTTTTGGGAATGTGCTATTGTTTGAGTGTTTGGGATGCTGCATTTGTTGTGAAAGGTAATATCTGGTTTTGAAGTTAAAAAAATAACCTTAAATTCTCTATTGAGCAGCATTTAAATCTCAGGATGTTTTCTTAGACATTTGTGCTGTAGCAATATTTTAAATCCATTCATTCTAAAATAATGCAATATAACCCCACATTATTGTATCTGTACATATAAGAAAACTGGCATATATCCTAAATATTAACGTTTTTTTCAATAGGTTTTTCATTCACAAAATGAAAATGTCTTTGTAAGCTGTTTTACGTTACTGACATCAATCCTTTGCATAGGAATTTAGAAATGAAAAAGTTAAACCATTGTCAATTAAATAAAGTCAAAAAACTTATAATAATACACTTACTGATGTTTTATAATTGGATGCCTCTGTATCTTACAGTGGACTTCACAAATATTGGCACCCTAGGTAAATATGAGCAAAACTGACTGAAAATTTGGTTTTACAATTTCTACTAGTACTTTCTCTCCTAGAAAAAAATCACTAGAACCTAACCTTTGATTAAAGTCTTAAAAAGTTTAAAAAGAAAAAAATATAGGCTAATACTTTTTTTTCCTGAAATATTTATTCCTCAATTATTGACTCTCCTTCATTTAATATTTTGTGCAGCCTCCCTTTGCCAAGATAACAGCTCTTGATCTTCTCATATACTGCATAAGGTTGAAAAGCAGGGCAAGAGATCTGAGGCCATTCCTCCACACTGAGTCTCTTCAGATTCTGAGGTCCATGACTCTATTTTCAGCTCATTCCACAGGTTTTTTGGATCAGGGGACTGATATGTCCATGGCAAAACCTTCATTCTGTGGTCAGTGAACTGTTCAGTTGTTTATATTGAGATGTGCTTTGGATCGATGTCATGCTTGAAGTTCCAACCATGGTCCAGCTTAAGTTTCCTGACAGGGTCGGTCAGGTTATGATTTAATATCTGCTGGTCCTTGATGGAGTTTATGATACTGTGCATCCTATCAAGTTGTCCAGGGTCTTTGGAAGAAAATGAGCCCTCCAGCAATACATTAAAGATTCAGCTTCACAGTGGGGATGAGGTGCTTTTCTACATGTCTATGTTTCTGTCTGTCAATGCCACATCTGGTGATTTTCTAAAAAGCTTTCTATTGGTCTCATCTGACCCTAAAACCCAGTCCCACAAATAGTTCCGTCATTTTTGCTAATATGTATTTCCTCCGTATGATTCTGAGAAAAGGGGAAACGATATTAAACTCCAAGCCAGTAGGTGGCGGTAAACATGTATCACTTGTATCACTATGACATCCTGACCCCATACCCCCCTCCCCCCACCAAAAAAAAAAAAAAAAAAAAAAAAAAAAAAACAGGAAATAGACAAGTAACTGCGTATTACTGCGACCGAAAACTGCAACAAACCCCTCGTCCTCTGCTGTTGTTATTCTTCCACGCAAATAGACAAACATAACCCGAGGATTAAGGCTTTTATAAGCCTTGGAATTCTCCTCAAGTTCTGATTCAATAGCTGGGATGCATAATTTCCCTCTAAATTTTAGCTTGTTTAATGGCAGGTATTGGAAATTTCACAGTAAAAAGGAAGAGATATTTATTAGACATAGAAGTCCGTTAAGCAACAGGCGAAGATTATTTACGCGATCGTAAGAATCTACAAGGGAGGCTTGTTTTTGTTTGTGTGTGTTTTGTTTTGTTTTTTACATTTGAAGGTAATAGAGAGCTGTTTTTTCTCGAAATTGAGAGATTTTTAAAGGTGCTTCTGTAGGGGACATCGAAGTTGTGGTTATTCGGTTTTAATCCAGTATTGGCTAGTTGTTTCTTATAAATAATTTTCGGTTTGTGCCGTATATTCTCCAAACTAACGTGCTAATCATTGTTTAGGTTTGGTGTAACGGCAGAATAACTGGTCGATGGTTGTTTATCAAAGAGACTGACATCTAGTGTTAGTAAAGAGTTGTTGCAGTTCCGTCAATATATATATATATATATTATAATATATATATATATATTAGTTGAATAAACCATGAAGCTCCTGGAAAACTCAAGTTTTGAGGCCATGAACAGTCTGCTCACTATTGAAACGGGAGACAGTAAGATAATTGGACGGTAAGTGCTGAATACTCGCTTTTATAAGTTCAAACTAAGAAAAGTGACATCCTTTCTAAAAAACATTTGCCTATCTGAACACTGTCAGATCACATAAAGAGGAACAGAGTAAAGAACATGTTATTCACTCTGTTCTGGTACCTGATACCACACGTGCATCACGGAGAGAGTCTATTTGATGTGCGTGTTTACATCTAGAAGATGTATTGTTTAGTGTTTGCAATACATCTATAGGACGTTTCCTGTCAGATGTCAAATAGACGTATAGAAAATGTCTTTAAGATGTTTATGATTTAGAATGTATGTAGAACTGACATCTTAAAGACGTCTATCAGATGTTAGTAAACAGCAGATGCTTTCCAGATGAAGTGATCTTTAATAGACATCTAGCAGACTTACGTGTGCTATCTGTTATTTGCAGTATTTTATGATTGAAGTGAAGTGATCAAACTGTTGTGATGTGTTTCTAGTATTGAGAGCTACTCCTGTAAGATGGCTGGTGACGACAAGCAGATGTTTAAGCAGTTTTGTCAGGAGGGGCAGCCACATGTGCTGGAGGCTCTGTCTCCTCCGCAGAGCTCTGGAATCAGCCCCAACAAGTAAGTCCAAGTCTTTTCCAGAGGTATCGATAAGCATTTCACAGTCAACAACCTTCTCAGTTATACACTGTACAAATATCTTCCAGAAGGTCATTCCGTGTTGATCGAAATATGTTGTGCTTTCAGACTGAGTCAGAGTTTGGATGATGGGGAGGGTCCTCTCTCGGATAAGTGCAGCAGAAAGACTCTCTTTTACTTGATCGCCACTCTCAATGAATCCTTCCGGCCAGACTATGACTTCAGTCGCACCAAAGGCCATGATTTCAGCAAGGAGCCCAGTGTTAATTGGGTAATTTTGACATGATCTAAAATTTAATTGTAAATTACAAAATTTAATTTAAAACTGACTATTAATAATTATAGTAATACCTGCCACCCTACAAAGATAAGGCAGATATGTATATATATATATATATATATATATATATATATATATATATATATATATATATATATATATACTACTCACAAAAAGTTAGGGATATGCGATTTTCGGGTGAAATTTCAGAATGCACCTAAAATGCAACCTTTACACGTGAACTTAATTTGGCATTTCTACTTAAATGCCCTACTTTCATGATATAATATCACTGTAGCATCTAATAATTTTCTATAAATTTCACACGAAACGAAAGTCGAATATCCCTAACTTTTTGTGAACCCTATATATACATACATACATACATACATACATACATACATATCTGCCTTATCGTTGTAGGGTGGCAGGTATTACTATTATTATTAATATATATCCCCAGTCAAGAAAATTCGCTGTTTGGATTTAAATAGGCAAATGCATAAGAGTCTGACTGGATCATTATTGCTGTCATTATTATTTTTCTAACATGTTATGTTTTTGGCAACAGTTCTTCTAAGCCTAATTAATGGACTGTGTTGCTTTTCTTTTCTTAAACAACCATGTAGAAATTTGTTTTAGGAATGAATTAATTTATTTCCATCAAGAGGTGCATCAATTTTTGGTCAAGATTTTGTATTAACAATGCAAGAGTCAAGCACTCTGTAAAGTCCACTCCAGCACATCCCAAAGACTTTCAATGAATTCAAGGTCTGGACTCAGAGGGGTCAATTCATGTGTGAAAATGATTCTTCATGCTCCCTCCCAACCATTCTTTAACAATTTGAGCCTGATGAATCTTGACATTGTCATGGTTATATATGACCATGATATGACTTCCTACATGGTTGTTTAAGAAATTAAAAGCTACACATTCTATCAATTAGGGTTAGAAGAACTGTTGCCACACACATTAAATGTTAGAAACATAATAATCAGTGCGATTATGATCCAATCATGGACTCTTAAAGGGTTAGTTCACCCAAAAATGAAAATTCTGTCAGTAATTACTCACCCTCATTTTTGATGAAATCTGAGAGCTGGCTCACTCCTTCATAGGCTTCTATGTAAGCGATATCTGCCATCCCAGAAAAGTTAGTAAAGACATTGTTAAAATAGTCCAAGTGACTACAGTGGCTCAACCAAAAATAACGACTTTATTATTAATTTTCTGAATAGTTGAATAGACCTCTGACTGAGTTCACGTAGTGTAACAGAGCAGCGCTTCTGGGTTGTACGTCAGAATGCAGGCTCACTATTGGCCAGCATCACACACATGACCAGCGTCGGCCAATAGTGAGCCTACGTTCTGACGTACAACCCAGAAGCACTGCTCTGTTACACTGCGTGAACTCACTCAGAGATCTATTCAACTATTCAGAAAATGAATAGTTGAATAAAGTCGTTATTTTATTTTTTTTTGCGCACAAAGAGTATTGTCGTCGCTTGATAAACCTAAGGTTGAGCCACTGTAGTCACTTGGACTATTTTAGCGATGTCTTTACTAACTTTTCTGGGATGGCAGATATCGATTACCTAGCAGCCTATGAAGGAGTGAGCCAGCTCTCAGATTTCATCATAATTTGTGTTCCGAAGATGAACGAAAGTCTTACGGGGTTGGAACAACATGAGGGTGAGTAATTACTGACAGAATTTAATTTTTTTAACTAACCCTTTAAGCATTTAAATCCAAACAGTGACTTTTTTTTGGTCAGGCAGTGTATACATATCAATCAATTTAAATCAGTCATGTTCACCTGAATGTGAAGAGACATGTTTAACACGATAAAAACGAGGTTCATTAAATGGTTCATTTTTGTGCAGGTGTTTAATGCAGTGAACAGCAGTTTGTCTGCTGCTGCGGGCGAGGCGTACAGTCACCTACAGCCTCAGTTATGGGAAGCGCTGGACAAGGAGATCAGCCTTGCTGAATGTGACATATACAGGTAGATATACTGCTTTCAAAACCCATGTAGTGGTGTTTGTTTGAATAATACATCATTCAATTGTGATGCATGTTCATTCAAGTTCTGATTGAATTCTGTGACAGTTACAATCCTGACCTGGATTCAGACCCATATGGGGAAGAAGGCAACCTGTGGTCCTTCAACTACTTCTTTTATAACAAAAGACTGAAGAGGATTGTGTTCTTCACATGCCGTTCTGTCAGGTGAGGGTCTTTATGTCAGAGATAAATGAATTCAGCATTAATGTATGAAAATATTTTTTTTTTGTGAAGAAATGTTTTTATTCAGCAAGGAGGACACATTAAAGTGACAGTAAGACATTTATAATGTTACAAAAAATAAATTTCAAATAAACTTTCTATTTATCAAAGAATCCTGACAAAATGTATCATGGTTTCCATAAAAATATTAAGCAGCATAACTGTTTTCAACATTGATAATAATAAGAAATAGTTCTTGAGCACCAAATCAGCATATTAGAATGATTTCTGAAGGATCATGTGACGCTAAACACTGGAACATTCTGCTTGTCCATCACTGGAATAAATTACACTTTAAAAATAGAAAACAGTTATTTTAATTTGTAATCATTTCTCTCATTATTATAGTTTTTACTGTATTTTTGATCGAATGAATGCAGCCTTAGCGAGCATAAGAGATTTATTTCAAAAACATACCTTTTAAATGATAGTGTATATATATACAATACATTTTACATTAGTGCTATTATTCTTATTTTATTAAATATCTTGTATATGAATCTCAGGCTCAACAGGTCCAACCTGAAAACATTTCAATGACCTTTGACTTCTGTGTATTTGTCCTTTAGTCTTTTCATGGCTCCACGAGACTCTGGCATCGGCACAGAATTGGATCTGGAATTGGATGAGGGCAGCTATGAGGAAGAGGAAGAGGGGAACATGGATGAAGAGAGGTGAGGAACATTAGTATTTGTTTATCACTTCTCCAGGAAGTACTGCATCACGAACACCCACACTCTTGCTTTATCTTCATTAAGATTTGAATGCCAAATGACTGCAAATAAACCACGTGGTTTCAGCTAGTGAAGCGTTAAAAGCCAGAAGTAACATTGCAGTGTATCTAAAGACAGTATTACTCTGATATTACCAGCCGTTCATTTCATCAGTGATAGATTGATTGATCTTTCCTCAGGTATGGTGCACTGTGTGCCTGGTGAAGCCCTCATTCCTGTCCTCTGAAGACCGCAATCTCTTGCCTTGAGTTTTTATGCCTGTTATTCTTTTCTGTTTCTTATGTGTTCAATTTTACATTGTTGGTCATTTCTTAGGAATGGAGAGATGTTGTAATCCAGAGATTTTCAAGTGCTGTTTATTGCACTTTAACATTTTCCTTTACTTCATTGCATTCACTATACTTACCTCTGACACCGGCCTTTGAGGGAACCAGTGTGATGTATGTTGGGATATTTTTACTGTCTTGTTTTTTTTAATCTCCAAAGAGGTCTTTTTTTTTTATTTGTCTCGTTGAATTATGCAGGTTTTATTCTCCCTCTCTTTTTCTCCCCAACCCTGTTCAATATTTGCAGTAGTTTTTATGTCTCCATAAATGTCACAGTATTTCCACTAGGTGGCATATTTCAACATCTCATCATCTTTGCCTCTTGTCTCTAGTTACTCTACTAGCATTTTGAGCATTAAGTGAAATAAAATGAAGAGATTGTAAGTCATAGTTCACATTTAAATGTTTAAATCCAGTTTCCATATGTGTGAGGCCTACACATGCTCATAACTCATATTTTTGTCTAGTTTTCACTTCTTTTTTTCTATAAATGATAATTAAAAATAATATTCATGTTTGTTTTTAGGCCTTAATACATTTTCCTGCAGCTTTTTTTGCCTAACAGCGCAAACATTGCCCAGTAGATTTATTAATGTTGACCTACGGATCAACTTCCCTTTTTAGTTTCGACCCCAAAGCTAATAAAAATGTAAAAGAAAAACCATGATGGGTCTGTAAAGTTTCATTTTTATAAAGCGTTTTAATTTGTTGTTGCTAGTTTTTATTTGGATTTCGCAACTTTTGTGAGGTGTATAACGTGAAGTGAACATTGTAGTTTCACTTTCTTCCTTGAAGACCTGCTTGTGGTGAATGATTTTACGTTGTCTGACAACACATTAGACTATAGAGGCAAAAATTCTCTTCATATTCTTTGCTGTGTTTATTTTGTTGATCTAAAATGATTTTGTGGAAAGATATTACGGTTAGATATTATGACCTATAAGAGTGGGTGTTACTGAATGTTGTTGCATCCCGTTTGACATCGAACAGCTTGATGTTGAAAGAATTTGTTTGATCAGTTTCATCTACAGTGGCTTGAATAATACCTCCTCATGATGAGCTCTGTATCCACTGTTGTGTTGGAGGGCCTCTTGAATATCTGGCCATATGTGGTGAAGTCACAATCTTTCTGAATTCCTTTTCCATTTTAGATTTGACTGTGACCCATCTATGTTTGTAATTTCAAGCACTTTGATATATTACAGAGTTGAGCCAGTATAAGAACAGAGAGAGATGCAAGATCACTTTTGTTGTTAATTGCATACATTATTTCTACAAATGTTTTTAGAGTATAGTCCTACAAAAGTACCAGGATGAGCCCAACTGGATGCAGATTAATGCATTAACATGTCCTTCTTGGCAGCTTAAAACATTTGTATAAATTTCCTTTTAAAGAGCATTTGCGTTATTTCCAAAATGCTGTGTCAAATAAATATCTACTGACTTAATGTGCACTGATTGCGTTTTTTTATTGAAAAAAAACCTTGCTGGGCTCCAAAAGTACTGCGGTACATTTCTAGTCTGAATGTCAACATGATTATTTTAGCATCATTAATCAGACCACATCTAGTAATGAATCATTAACTAGCAGCAAAGCAATACAGTATCATTTTTCATTTTATTTGTACTGGCAACAACAAAATACTTGTTTGTGGGTTTGTCACCCCTTGAAACAACAACACATGTAGTGTCCACTTCTCTTTTCTATTAACAAAAAGATATCTACAAAATGACAAGTACTTTAACAAGAAAAAAAAAAAAAGGGTCAAAGCATTGCATGCAGGCATCACAAACGATAACATATGTAAAGCCTTTGTTTAGCTTGACAGGCACACCTCTTAACCATTATATGGACGTTTCCTGTGGCGCATGACGTGCTCCACTTCCCTTCAGGGTCAAACCTGCTCTACAGCACAAATACATAGTTTAACAGACATTTACAAAAGAGAATCGCAGAAAACAGAACCCTTTTGAATTCTTCACATGAAAAGGAAACATGAGCACTTGTGCTAACCCGTTGCAGATACATGCGCTCAGAGGAAACTCAAATCTTTGGTACTTCAACAAAGTCCAAATCTAACAACATCAGCTGTTTTACTGGAAAAAAAGGCACTTTAAATAGTCAAATCTGTGTTTTCCACTGCAAAAATATGTAAACAGTACATAAAGGCACGAAGTGTGCATCAAGTATACCAGGAATTAAGTTAGAGGTACTTTAATTTACACAACATGGTTGTACATTGGGAAATCCATGCACTGATTAGACAATACTGATGTTAAAATTGTGTGCACGAGCCTCGTGATTTTCTGTGCTGTGAACGAACGTCTGCTAGGAAAGAGTTTTTAGCAGCAGCACTTTGCACTCGGTGTGTCATTTTCTTGAAGAGATCACCACAAATGGATATTTTCAGAATTTAAGAAACAGTCACTTCTGTTTGCAAAGTCTACGAGGTCAGTCTCTGGCCTGTCCCGAACACCTCAGCAGTTTCTCACTGCAGTTTATGGAATCTGTTCCATTCGATGCCTTTGAGCTCTGCATACCTTATGAGGTAAAATCTCGCTCTTCATAGAGTCCACTCCCCCTGATTGTGGGTAAACAGCATGAAGAATGCTCATTGATGGTCTCCAGTCTCATTCGGTTCGAAATCGGGGACCACCTGATCCGTCGAGTGTCTGGTGCTGGAGTGCTGGCTGAGGGATACATTGTTGTTACAGTGGAGCCACGGGTGGAGAAGTATATCTCCAGCCTCAAGCCTCTCTGAGGGAGATTTCCTCAGCATGCAGTAGACCAGTGACTTAGCCCTGGGTGAAAGAGTCTCCGGGATGGTAAACGCACCCCTGCGAATTTTGCTGAACAGTGCTGTGGGTTCCACGTCCTGAAAAGGGTAACGTCCTACTAGCATGGTGTAGAGAACAACGCCAAGGCTCCATACGTCGGCAGCCTTCCCTGAGTACGAGTGCCGCGAGTTTAAGATCTCCGGGCCCACGTAGGCCGGGCACCCATGTTTGTCCGTCAGCGAATCATCGTTCCCGTTAAGAAGACAGGAGTCCTCCAGGTTTTGCAAGACAAGCTTTGTTCTGAGGAAACAAAAGAACATCTATCAGTCACCTGATAACTAGGTCCTATGTTAATGAATGGAAAATATTTGACAGATGAGCAAGATAAGGTAAAACCTATGCACAGTTTGGAACTAGTACAGATATAAAAATATATATATATATATATATATATATGTTACAATGTATAACTTAATTTAGTTATACATTGTAACAATATATTATACATTTTATAATTATTTTACTTTTTTTTTTATAGTAAATTTTAAAAAAGCTATTAACATCTGTTTATTTCTGAATACTATATATTTAAAATTTAACAACTTTGTGGAATTCAAAAATAATCTTGTTACACCTTGTTACATAAAAAGTAAGAATACACCGATATTAAGTGGATTATTTTCATGCCATGACTGATAAATAAATTACCAATATAAAGGTCTATAATGTTCAAATAAATGTCAAAAAATAATAATTTGAAATACTACAACTGAAAATCATAAAACATTATAATGTACAGTATATAAAACGGATATTAATTTTGAGATTTGCTAAAGATTACATTAAATAATATTATTAAATTATGAGTACTTGTAAAATTTAGTTGGTGTCAGATAACAACAAAAGGTAATAAAACAGTGAAAATGAGCACCCACGATTAATTATTGGCCAGTTTAGATTGAATAATGTCCGGGGGAAAAAATTATATTTGCTTTTTGTCATCGAATATCATGCATCCCTACTATCAAGAGCTGATATGACTTGACTAACTAGCAATTTAAAAAATGTAATTGAGTTACTGACCTCTGGGAATCGGTGAACACAAACTTGCGCAGTTTAAGGTCTCTTAAAATGACGCCGTTCTCGTGACAGTGCGCGACCGCGGCTGCCATCTGTCCGAACAGGCGCACTGCCTCATCCTCCTGCAGCCTCTTGCAGGTGCGCACGTACGAGTGCATGTCTCCATAGTTACGCTCGAAGAATATGTACACGTTGTTCTCCCCGAGCACCAGCTCTGAAATCTTGCAGATGTTGCTGTGCGGAAGCAGACGAGTGTAGGGCGCGATGAACTCGTGATACTTCTTTATGGAAAACACCTGAAGGGAACATACCAAAACAAAATGATTATTGATCCTTCATTCTATAAAAGTTCCAGAACTTATATTAATATAAAATATTTCAAATCCACTATAATGAAGAATCTATGCTCACTTTGCATGTGTACTCCTGTTCTGTGACCTGATGAACAGCTCTAAATGTCTGCGCTCCTTCTGTGGCCTCCAACAGGATGTAGGGTCCGATGCGTGAGACGTGGTGCTTCTCGGACCCCGGTTGCTCGGGGGTCTGGGACAGGGGGCGAAGACAGGGCGCGAGACCCGGGGAAGGAGGCTGGCTGAGTCTGCGGCGCTTGCATTTGAAGGTGTCAGTGTTGTGAGAGTCCTCAAAGTCTACTCGCTTCAGTCGGAGTGGAGGTGTAGGTGTTGACAGGTTTATACTCATCTGTGACAAAAACAAGTGAACGTAAGTTCATGACCTTGTGACAGTATAACCTAACATACCATAAATGCTGATTGGATGAAGAATGCAGAGTGCACAATGCACAAAGGTGACATGAAAATGGATCAAATTAGTACATTTGATTATTGCACCACACTTGAACACTCAGTAGCTGTGGGATAATAACTCACACTAACTAACTAAACAAGAATGGGTGGTTCAGTAATGTTGTGTAATGAAAGGAGGTAATTTATAACTATTGAATGACTGACTATGTGATAAGCAGTGTTGCTTGATCATACTGACTCAAGTTCCTTTCGAAATACTGTTTGGCGTCTGTGAGTCATTCAAGTGTTTAAGTTATTACACATTCAAGCGTACGTCATAGAATGACGTATCCCAGTTTCTTCCACTTCACTATTTTTAAACTAACTTTTCTATTCAAATAGCCTATTAGTAGAATTTTCTAGTCATAAATGATAAGACTACATTGAGTAATCATGCGGGTACGAGGTTTCAGAACTATAGGCTATTCCGATAATGTCGGATTCGAACCTAAATCTCCTGATCAAGCAGTTCTCAGTATATGCGTGAACCACTGCGCCACAACTCACAGTCAAGAAAAGTAGCCTGTAAAATATTAGGCTACTAACAGAATATGCTTAAAAATGCTCAGTAAACAGAATGCGAAGTGCAAGTTGGCAGAGTTCAAACAACAATATGCGCAACCTGCAACACTATGTAAAGTTTAACCACCAAAATGTTTCTCAATACTCGTTTAAATGGGAAAGTAGATCAATAATTGACATTAATCGTAAGGAACCTTGGTTGGAAAGTATGAAGTAGTGATTTCTAGAAGTTAAGGTGACGCTTGAAGTCTGACTTACCTCGCTGCTTTAGACAAAGGACCCGCTCCTCTCCAAAACAGAACAATGAAAACTAGGCGCACTTAGTTGTGTCTACTTGTCAAAGAACATTTCCACCGGGGAAAAACATAAAATATAATGAAATGAACACTGGGAAACTGTCAACTGTAGTCAAGTCTCGGCATAAGAGAGATAATGTTGTCTCCGGTGAATACAGAATAAATATGAGTTGGTTTAAAAGGACGCGCGTGCCTTATACAGTAGTTGATTTGTAAAGAGTCTCCGGTTTCAACGTGTTTTGCAGATATTCGTGCATTTAGCCTCTTTTCATTCGTAATCTTTCTTCTTTGTCCTTGAAGTTGAGCAAATTGATACTTGTGAGTCTGGCGGCAACACCAAGAGCTCTTCAGTTGTTGGCACGAATGTCTTTGTTCCTTATTCCCGCTGAATGAACGCGTCCTGAACGGACAATATTTCCTTGGATGTAAGTTTTCACTAAAAGTCCTTTGGTCGGATGAAGTATAAGATAATTCACGATGGGTATCGGACAAATAAAACTTGATAAGCCGCAGTTAAACGTACTTTACTGGAAGTTTTGCGATACGACAAACAAGGAATTGCCTGAAGAAAGTTGAACTAGAGAACACGTCCGAGTCGGTGACAGCGTAGAAATTGAATAATTAGTCCTTTAGTTCCTATTTTGTTGCTGCAGAAGTAAAGGTCCCTTTAGTAATGAGATCACAAATCAGACGTGGCCCCTCAGCCTGACCGTCCGACTGTAAAGTCTCAATTTGGCTGGGCACGTCTAATATGCTCGGTGTGTTACACCAGCCTGACTCGATGATGCTGTTCTTAGTAAGATTGCGACATATTGGCTCCGCCCATCGGGTCTGACGACATCTAGTACAGAGCTTCGCAATAGTAGGCACTACTGTTGAAGTTTGCTAGGGTTGGATTGCAAACGCAAAGCGTGGCATTCAATGGAAATGGTTAGTCGGTTTTACACTGTAAACACCTCTGATTTGACCATAACAGTGTCTAAAAGCAGCGAATATTTTTTGTAGGCTACACATTGTAGTCTGCCATCAATAGGCTATCCTTGAAATTCAACGGCGAGGGAAAATGTAGGCTACAAAACAATGTGATAGATAGATCGTGTAAATATACATTAAACTAAGCCAGCGAAAACCGTGCTATATACGTTAAGTCTGTCATTTTTACTATTGTGAAGATTACTGCCTCACCCCTGCTGTGTATGACTCAATACCAATGTTTGTGTTGCACATCAAGTGTTTGTCAGGGACAGGGTGACATGCAGCCAGGTGTAAGATATAGAGCAAAATACTAAATAGGAACCCAGCAAATAGGCTATATATTGTTTCTCCTACACATCAATAATATTAAATGGACTACAAATTCAGACTAAGTGTTTCTTTTACCTCAGGTCTCAGAGATGTCTCAAACTGTGCTCAGATTTGCAGATACCAAAAGTCAGACATTTCAATATGAACTTTTTCATAATAATAATAATCATGATTTATCACAACTTTTTATCTTTAGTCAAATCAACTTAGATAATGTGGTTCAGATAACAATATTTTGAGTTTCGATTTATTAAATCAATCTCCATTGTATTAACTCAAATTTTTAATTTCAAAGTTTTAAGGCAACCAGGTAACTTACTTTTTTAAGTTAAACCAACAATATATATATTTTTTTTTACAGTGACTATCCATACTGTCCATATTGTTGTTTTGGTCTAATTTGTGTCTATTTTAAGATGCAATTGTCAACTTAAATTAAAAATCTAACTTAAATTAAACAAATTTAAACCTGTGAGCAATTCAAATTTCCTCAAGGAAGGCATGTTCAGTGAGCTAATAATATTATACAAAAAAATCCCAACCTATTAAGTTCAGCAACTGCAATTTGTGTTAGACATTACCTCTATTCGATTTCAGCCTGTATTTTTGCTGGAGTTCTGGTTATTTAGGAAACTGCATGTTTATCTTTCTCAGGTGACCTACAGCAAGCAGACTGCAGCGACAAACGCTGTAACCCGAGGCAGAGTGCACCAGTCAGTCAGCATGGATGCCTCCACAGAGCTCATGGTTTCAAGTTGAGTCAGAGGTTTCATGCATGTGTGTGTGTGTGTGTGTGTGTGGGTGGAAAGAGGTTTCCTGGGCTGTTCCACCATCAGAGGCCTGAGTGGGAGACCAACCACTCCTTAAAATGGAAACATTTCTGCTGCACAGTGCGTTTTATCGGTCAATCTTGCACCTCTGTTGTCCTCAAGACACCAGATGCAATCGTTCAAAATGAGCTAAATAGACAGAGAGATATTCAGGGGATTTCTTTGAATGGAATCCTCTGGTTTAACAGCCACAGCTGAGTTATAACATTTTAATATATCACCATCTAAAATCTAAAAGCGTAGCACAGTTTCTCTCCATGTTGACAGAGAGGGAATTGTGTGGATGAATATGACTCTATTTCCAAGAAATCTCCTTCCTGTCTGTGTCTACACAGATGTCACACATTCTGGATTGAGACATATTGTCACCATGGGAACAAGCAATGTCCTCACAAAGGCTCTGTCTCATCTTGATGGACACTAATGGTGGTTTACCGCCATGGAAGCGCTGGTCCAAAGTGATCAGGAAGTCATGAATTTCCTCCCTGCAGCTTCCACCAGCTGATGACAGCCTTTGGGCGAAAATGACACATTTGTTATCTTTATGTTTCAGATGATTTTGATAAGAGACATGCTGACTTATTCGAATTGGCCCTGCATCAGTCTTTCACACATGTAGACACAAATACAGTCAATCGCAGACACATGTCACTGAATTAGCCTAGTTTACGAAAAGGGACAGACCTGTATATCAATGTCTAATTGGATTAGCGGTGTCATCGAGTGGGTTAAGCTGTAAACTCACAGATGTCTCTCTAGAGGACGGGCTCCACCACTTCCTCAACTAATTGGCTAATCATGTTAACAGCAATACTATAACAGAAACACTTTAAAGAGACTTGAACTTCACTTTGTAACTGTTTTATCCAACAGTTTTTTTTTTCCCAAACAGATTAATGTCAATCTGGCAACATTTTATCACCTTGGTTGATGTATTTATCACGTCAGTTTGGTAATGAAATGTCCAATGAGTGCACTTAAAAGTTAATGTAGAACAAAAATTTGTGTACAAACGATTTTCATTTAGAAAGTGCTAATTTTGCAAATAATAACAAAGAAAAAAGAAGCAACACATTGAATTAAAATGTGACATTTTGAAAAATATATGCCAATAAACTTCGCTGTAAAGAAAAGTTGCTGCCTTAAAATTTTAAGTACAATCAACTTGGATGTTTAAGTCATTTCGACTTAAATTACATTAAACTGACTTGAAAAAAATGTGTTGAATCTTGAGTTGAGTTGAAAAAACTTAGAATTGCTTAACTTAATTTGATTAGTTAAAGCAATGTAAAAACATGTTATCATAACATATTGATCATATTTTTTACTTTTCACTTTTTTAACTTAAATGAAAAATCATTCTTTACAGTGTATTGCATTTGAAAATATCGTATAACCAACACTAAACCATACCCTAAACCTAACTGAGCAAATGCGTATTATGAAGCAAACATGTCATTTTAGCTTGCTTCTACAATTATTTAAGCTATTTTATTGTGTTTCACAGGAGTCATACTTGAGTGCTCTGTATCTCAAGTGAAATGCTATACCATGTGAGCTACTGATCAAGTTTACTACATCAGAAAAGCCAAATGGAGATGGTTATGTAACGTATACGTCAAACTGTATTAGTTTACAAATCCTACACTATGGTAAACACATTTTGAGTTCATAACATAATGTGCAAGTATTTATTAATTCATTCGCGTTAAAGTTAAAGTTGTTGGTGTATTACTGCCACCAGTGGTCATTTCACTTGGAATCGGCAGTGAATTGCATGAACGGTTTTGAAGTTTCGAAGAAATCTTGAGGCATGTTTTTGTCAATGAGCCTGGGCTGGATGTTATAATCAAGATTAGCATATGCTGAAAGGTAAACATAAAGAAACTCACACCTGAAGCAATCACTAACAATAGATCCAGACTAAGGGAGTGGATTTGTGAGGGGATGAGTGGGCGATTCTCATTAAACTTCTCTTCAAAATCAAAATACTCTCCCATCACCATAACAATTATACATCACAGAGCTGCAGTTTCTTAGAAGAGTATTGGGCAACTTGAGCTCAAAGAGGAACAAAAAATCTGATATTTCATGATCTTCATTTCTGATTATTAAGCTATATTGTAATGCTAAAAGGCACTGTTTTGAAGATTGTGACACTCTTGCAAATTATTTTAATGAAACCATCATGTGCGCTTTAAAGAGAGATAGAAAGAATGCAGTCAGCAGGTCACTTCTTTTTTCAAGCCTCACTCTGGATCATCCGCAGTGTTTTTGAAAGATTGTGAAAGTCTGAATTCCTCAGCCGTGAGCGGTCTCTCACATAAACAAGTTACTCAGAGATTTTTAATGGCACATTGAATGGCTTTGTGCTTCTGTTTTTTTTCCTTCTTTTTTTTCCACATGGCTTAAAGTGGCTTTAAATGGCTTTGTGGGAGAAAAAAAACGAAAGTGCATTTATAATGTCAGCTCCAATGGTTAAGTCATTTGATTCTCTTAAACTCTTTAACGTTTTTTTTTTTTTTGCAATGTGTATTCAGGGATCCTCTTTATTCTGCTTAAGTTTCCTCTGTGGCCCTCTGTAAACAGATCTCCACCCTATCTTTCTAGATCACAAGTGCAAAGTGGCAAGTCTTTTCATTTCCAGCAGTTAAGCATTCTCTGTGTAGTTGGGCCCAAAAGCCCTATCCGATTTCAAAGCTTAAATGTGTATTGTGTGTGTATTGACTGTATTGACCTCTAAATGGCTCATTAATGGACCAACAAAGAATGAAGGAGATTCTTTTCGAAATATAGCAACTTTTCTTGCTTTTTTAATCAACAGTTTTGTCTAATTATCGTGGTGTAATAGTTATACTTTCCTGTCTGGTTTTGTTTGGAATAATTCTTGAATAGGACCTAACTTAAGTTTTTAAGTTTGTTTACACAAAGCCTAATTAGCATAATGAGCTCATTTGTATGTCAAACAGTATAACTTTAAAAGATAAGAAATGTTTTATTGTGATAAGAAAAAAATATTACAGACACATTAAACTAAACAGACAATACAAAACATGGTTTTTTAAACTGGGAAAATATGGTCAAATTTGCTGATATCTTGCTTGTGTATAAAATGTTCCATGGTTTAGCCCCCCCTCCACTCAATGAATTTGTTAAACAAAACCTTAACGCATCCACCAGAGCGACTTCTAGAGGTGACTGTAAAATATCATATAGGAAAAGTTCCTTTGGACAGTCAGCCTTTTCCTACCGTGCAGCGCATACCTGGAACACAATACCTACAGAAGTAAGAAACATTTCTTCTCTTACCACCTTTTCAAACACTATAAAAGAGTGGTTGCTGGACAATCAAATATGTTGTCACAATTTGCAGTAGTGCAGTTATTTATTCACAGGTTGACATATTCTATGTGTCATTATTTGTGCTTGTTTGATGTTGACTGTGTATATGTAATCTGTTTATGTTTTTAATGTGTATGTATGCAATGTTTTTTTATTTAGTTTTATAACAACAACCTGCCAGGGACTCCAGATGAAAATTAGTCTGTACGGCTAAATCTGGCTCATTTACATTTGGACATTGTCCTTATGTTCATTAATGTGCATTGCCCCTTTTAAATAAATAAACAAACAAACAAACAAACAAACAAAACTAAAAAATGCTGGGTTGTTTTAACCCAATTTGGGGTCAAAAATGGACAAACCCAAACGTTGGGTTAAAAATTTAATTTAAAACTTTAACCCAAAGGCTGGGTTTGTCCATATTTGACTCAAAGTTGGGTTGAAACAGCCCAGCATTTTTTAGAGTGTACACACATGTATGTATGAGACATTTTAACTGACATGTCCTCTCAGACTGAAATTGGATTAATTTAATGTTGAATATCTTGAAACATCAAGAGAGTGCTGACTGAAATGAACAATGCTCACAGGTTCATTACTAATGACCTCAGTCTCAAATGTTTATATTGCGTGTTCCGTCCAGCCGTCTGTTGACTGTAACCACCAGGTCTGGCTGCTCTGGAAGATTTTGTCCTTTTAAGCCTTTGGTCTCTTAATCACTAAGCTATTTTGGCAACAGCTGTTCTGAGACCTGAATAAATTGAATACTTCCGTCTGGACTGGGCTTTGAGTCTCTCTTTCTCTCGTGTAGTCCCCACTTCTCTCTTGAGCACTTGCTGTTGAGCATTAAGGTTACAGTCTTGGCTTGTAATCATGGCATAATTTGTTTTAAGCAGGGACCCTGGCTCACTTGTGGCCTAGGGTTTTTATTCGTAAAAATATGGTTTTAAGCAACTTTGTATTTTTGAGTTGCATGACATTGAGTAGATGATTAAAAAAAAACAGTTTTACCTACAATAATCACAATAAAAACTTAACCAAATAAGTAAATAAATTTGAGGGAGTTCATGCAGTTTGAATGATCATGGCTCTTTAGCTTGTAACCTAAGCTAGCTGACACAGTGATAGATCAAACTCTTAAGTGTCAGATCTAAACATAGTTGTACACAGCCTGTAAGACTGTTGGAAGTAGAGTTGCTGCCGTACCATCCGGCTAATAGTAGATTGCATGATGTACACGGTTGATCAGTTAAATATGCAACATGATTAAAAACATCATCATGGAGAGAATTAAAACAATGTCAAAACCTCCAACAAATGCACATGTTGGTAGTTCACAATAATTCTTATAGCGCATCTCCGCATCAGATATGAGATCTTTTAGTTCAAAGAAATGCCTCTTGTTTGTGAGGTGGCGTGTTTAAAACTTGCTTGATTTGTTGTGCTGTTTGTCAGACATTCAACTCACGCTGAATATGATTGACGACCATTTTCTCTGTATGTGTTGCCTGCACTAATTGTAAAGGGCACTGTTTTTTATCTGCTCTCTGTGGTTTAATCCATTTATGCGTGCCAAAAGCTGGTGCCATTTGCACAGTAATCTTGTGAGTGGGTAGAAACTGGTGCTCAACATGTGGTGTGTGTGTGTGTGTGTGTGTGTGAGGGAAACAACCATCATTTATTTTAGAACGGCCTGTCTGTTATCTTTTTTCTGTTTCCTAGTAGTCTGATAGTAGCATTTACAGTTAGTTAGTTGCACTTTGCAGATGTCATCTAACTTAAAGGACTCTATATTTCAGCGTCAGTTCATGTAGTCTTCATCTTCTGATGGCAGGATTGTGATAATGGCGCCTTTTGTTTTATCAGCCTTGAACCATTAGGCTAACACTGCTAAACAATGTAATAGATTTATATAAAGCTGCATGCAATGAATTACAGATATAGTCCTATAAGTATTATGACTAAGAAGGTGTTTTGAGTGAACCTGCTGAACTAGCAAACAGACTGAGGTTGTGTTATAATTTGCTTAGTCACTGAGGTAGATTGTGGTTTCAAGCAGCTGAAGTACTGCACTAAACCAATAAACAAGAATAAACTGAACACATGCTATAAGACACTATATGCTTGTTTCACACTTGGCATCTAACTTTTATCAGATGAACCATGTCTTGAACATTGTGCAACTGGGCAATTAGAATAAATGATTTCCAATTATTTGGAACCTAGACTTGTCTAATACGGTCCTGCTATAAAAATACACTGGTAAATTGAGGCATCAGCTGAATGTGTGGCAGGCAGTTTGATTGAATGCAAAGGCCAAGCTAACAGGTGTCTCTGGGACAAATTTGCTCGCTATGTAGTACCACATATAAGAAATGTGACACAAAATTACCTAATTGATTAACTTCCCATTCTGCTGCATAGAAAGTCTCTATTTAGAGGAAATTTAAGCCGAAAGATTACTTAATCTTCCAGCAGACGACACATCGCTTGCCTCAGCAGTTTTCTCAAACATTTTCAACATAAAATTGAGTCCCTTCCACAGTAATGCTGAAGTGATTTGTGTGTGAAATAACCGAAACTCTCCAGAGAGGTTTTGGACTTTATTTAGTATATCAGACAGGGGGCGAAAACAACGGAAAGTCATAACCGTGCTCACTGAGTCATTTTAATAGTGTCATTCATTTTCTGTGCTGTGACCTATTTCTGTAGGTTTCTGTTAGCTGTACCCTTTTTAGATGTTTTCTGAATATACAATCAATTACCATTTTATTTGAATAAAATATGCTGACTAATTACATTTATTCCCATGTATTCTGATAAAAAGGCCTGCATTCTTTTCCATTGATCATTTTCACATTTCCAGTGTTCTCAGAAGCAGAAGGCTTGTATATATAGTCAATAGATAGCTATAGATATAAACAGTGTATACAAATATTTAAGTATTTCGAGAGTGCATAGAGACTGTCAATTACATCATTCTGTAAATTCGCTAAAATGAAGCAATAAGCTCAAAGAAGCTGTGGTTTACAGTGAATTAAAAACAGCTAAGTGACATTGTTAGTCACCACGTGAAGAAGAGGGCCTAAAACCCCCTTAGCTGTTCTAAATTCACTGTAAACCACAGCTTCTCAGACCTGACAAGGTTTCATAAAATAAACACTCAGACACAAAAATGTAATGGTATTGATAAAAAATACTATTCTTCCACCAAGCAATAGTTCTTCAGACGTGGAATGTTTGCCAAGGTACACAGTAATACTGAAGTAATGCGGTCACGGGTGCATGTTTGTAGAGTCATTTACAACGGCCTCCAATGTGACTCAACCAATCATAATCAAGGACCGGAATCCATTTATTAACTTATTTTGGCACGATTAGGTGATCATGATTCTCTGGTTGATGGAGATTTCTCTGCATAATCATGGGTAATGTAATTTTTCATCCAGGAATTCCACTGTTAAACACAATTAGTTGGAATAATAGGTTTGATAGCTTCGCATGTACCATCGATTCACAACCTCGTAGCTCAAAGAAGGCCTGTTTTTTAGTGGTTCATAAGTTTTTTGTTAAACATTTCCCTATGGAGAAAATGAATGGGGTTTTTTTTCTTTTTTTGGAACCCAACTGTTGCACTCTATAGTGGTGAATGGGAGAGAAAGAATAAAGAAAATATGCTTTTTAGATTTCCATTTGCTTCAACAGCAAAAGGGAAAAAAAAGACAATGATAGAATTTCCACAACTTTCTAAAACAGAAAGGGACTCCCTTAAACCCAGATGTTACAAAAGCCCTGTGATCAAGATGAGCTGTTTCAAAAGGCTTTCTGAGATCAAGATAATTGGTGTGGTGTATGCGGTAAGATTTTCCTTGAAATCACAAGCACTCTTAGCCAGAGGCATCTCCTTGTTTCTGTTTCTTGCAGCAAGTGATAAATGAACTCAACACGGAGTTGAAAAGTCAAACAATGTGTTCTCTCTCTGCCATTATATAGAAAAGCAAGCACATGACTGTTAAGAAACTGCAGGCATGGGTTATTCTCTTTGTCAGACTCTTGGACGAGTCAACCACAGTTTCTTACTTCATTATTTTACAAGGCATTAGAAATGTGCATGTATTTGTTTAATACTCAATACAATACATAACAAGTACCTCATGATTGTTTTTGTAAAGCTGCAGACCTTGTGAATGTATAATCAGTATAGTGTTATATTATATATCAATATGATTACTTTGTTTTACTGAGAATATAACAGACTTGCAATAAATGCAATAAATCCCACAAAACTGGTCCTGCTTATATCATATTCAGATGCTTTCGTGGGCCACTGCTGTACGGTTATATTGAGCGAGACGCATTGCAAATTCCATCCCACTCCCAGACACGTAAGCAGCTTTTTTGAGTCAGCTCTGTTTCTCTCTGAATCACATGCCTTTCATAATATATGTGATGAAACCAGAGGCCAAATGGAATGAGTCAAACATTGCTTGACATTAAAGTTTAAAGAGAGAGAAAGAGAGACAGGAAAAGACAGAAAACAAGGTGAAGAGAGAAGGAAAGTGTACAAGTTTATGCTCAATTCCCTCAACAGCCGTCGTCACAGTTACAGCCCTGCTTAACCCCACTGAGATGAGGAGCATGGGAGGCTTTCACAAGCAATCCCATCATCATTAATTGCCACTGTCCCTCGACACTTTCTCTCATGTTTTCCCCTGCCTCTTCTTTTGCTTCCTCATGCAGCTGGGCAAAAAGCGAAAGCGCAGTCTTTTCCTAATTATGAAATGAATTTGAAATGTTTCAGGTTAATTATTTTGGAAGGATTTAAACATTAACTCATTTCCCCACAGATTTTTTTTTTAGCCAATGCCAGCTGTAGGTTGAGTTTTGTCTTTCTGACTGAACTTTGAATTCCAGTCTGTGAGACCACAAAGGTTCAGCACAACGTAGCTCATGTGATTGCTCTTCACGCCCCGGTGACCAGCATTAGTGGAGGGAGAGAAACATAGGGAAATAGGGAAGGTGTGGCTCAGTGGTTACTGTCATGAAGGCAGGGATTCTTTTGCGGTGACACTAGAAAATTTGGGGAATTGGACTGCTTAGACAGCAGTCTGCATTGGGAGTCCCTAAAAAAACCCTATATTTAGAATGTTTTGTTTGTTTGTTTTTGTATTAGAGTTCTATACACAGTAAAAAATATGATCAATAAGTCATGGCAACTTAAGTTTTTTACATTACTTTATCTCATCCAAATAAGTTAAGCAAATTCAACTAGATTTTTTATGTCAGTTTAATAGCATTTAAGTTTAAATTATTTTTACAGTGTACTAGATTTATAGAATTAAAAAATGCAGAAACTATATACAGTATACACTCACCTAAAGGATTATTAGGAACACCATACTAATACTGTGTTTGACCCCCTTTCGCCTTCAGAACTGCATTAATTCTACGTGGCATTGATTCAACAAGGTGCTGAAAGCATTCTTTAGAAATGTTGGCCCATATTGATAGGATAGCATCTTGCAGTTGATGGAGATTTGTGGGATGCACATCCAGGGCACCACATCCCAAAGATGCTCTATTGGGTTGAGATCTGGTGACTGTGGGGGCCATTTTAGTACAGTGAACTCATTGTCATGTTCAAGAAACCAATTTGAAATGATTCAAGCTTTGTGACATAGTGCATTATCCTGCTGGAAGTAGCCATCAGAGGATGGGTACATGGTGGTCATAAAGGGATGGACATGGTCAGAAACAATGCTCAGGTAGGCTGTGGCATTTAAACGATGCCCAATTGGCACTAAGGGGCCTAAAGTGTGCCAAGAAAACATCCCCCACACCATTACACCACCACCACCAGCCTGCACAGTGGTAACAAGGCATGATGGATCCATGTTCTCATTCTGTTTACGCCATCAGACCAGGCAACATTTTCCAGTCTTCAACTGTCCAATGTTGGTGAGCTCGTGCAAATTGTAGCCTCTTTTTCCTATTTGTAGTGGAGATGAGTGGTACCCGGTGGGGTCTTCTGCTGTTGTAGCCCATCCGCCTCAAGGTTGTACATGTTGTGGCTTCACAAATGCTTTGCTGCATACCTCGGTTGTAACGAGTGGTTATTTCAGTCAAAGTTGCTCTTCTATCAGCTTGAATCAGTCGGCCCATTCTCCTCTGACCTCTAGCATTAACAAGGCATTTTCGCCCACAGGACTGCCGCATACTGGATGTTTTTCCCTTTTCACACCATTCTTTGTAAACCCTAGAAATGGTTGGGCATGAAAATCCCAGTAACTGAGCAGATTGTGAAATACTCAGACCGGCCTGTCTGGCACCAACAACCATGCCACGCTCAAAATTGCTTAAATCACCTTTCTTTCCCATTCTGACATTCAGTTTGGAGTTCAGGAGATTGTCTTGACCAGGACCACACCCCTAAATGCATTGAAGCAACTGCCATGTGATTGGTTGATTAGATAATTGCATTAATGAAAAATTGAACAGGTGTTCCTAATACTCCTTTAGGTGTGTGTATATATATAGCCTATATATATGTGTATATATATGTGTGTGTATATATATATATATATATATATATATATATATATATATACACCTATATTTATACATATATATATGAAGAGTTCAGATGCAAAAGCCTCTAAGTGCCATCTGAAATTTTCTTCTAGAATCATCATTTTTATCAAGCTCGTATATTTAAGTTCAGTAATTTCACTTAAATGACAAATTACCTATTAATTGTCATTTAAGTGAAATTACTGAACTTAAATAT
This sequence comes from Squalius cephalus, assembly GCF_949319135.1. Taxonomy (NCBI): domain Eukaryota; kingdom Metazoa; phylum Chordata; class Actinopteri; order Cypriniformes; family Leuciscidae; genus Squalius; species Squalius cephalus. Next base: position 21,529,356 of record NC_137143.1, read on the forward strand.
ACGAGCTTGATAAAAATGATCGTTCTAGAAGAAAATTTCAGATGGCACTTAGAGGCTTTTGCATCTGAACTCTTCATATATATATATATATATATATATATATATATATATATATATATATATATATACATACATACATACATACATACATACATATATATATATATATATACACACACACACATATATATATATATATATACATATATGTATATATATATATATATATATATATATATATACATATATGTATATATACATATATATATATATAATCTTAAATTAAATGTATTCTTCTAACCGCATTGTTAAGTAACTTTTTAAGCATAAAATATTACAATTTGTTTAAATGTAGTTTTTTTTTTTTGGTTGTAATACACTGTTTCTATATGAGATTAACGTAGTACAAAAAAGAAGCAAAAATAATCTGCACTAAAATATTTAAATACTTACAAAATTTTTATCTTAGCATCTATAAAACAAATGTAAAATTTTATTTTATTTTTTTACAGGAGAATAATAAGACTAAGAACTAAATTGCTTAAGTGCTAGGTTTCTATCAATTTGGTCTTAGCAAACCAAAAACAAAAGTCTCCTTACCATCATTAAGCACGATAACCAGCGATGCTGGGAAATTAGAGGAGAAGTGTTAAAACAAGGAACAGGCGTTTGCAGCTTTTCCGTTTCTTTTCTCACTTTTTTGTGGGTGTTTTTTTTTTTTTTTTTTAGAATGTAGGGAAACCACAGCTTCCACTGTGTGTATTTAAACATCTGACACTGATGCCTTCATGAGAGGGTTTTTTTTCTGGTTATTCGTGTTCTGTTTCTGTGCATATATTTTTTCAATATATAGTATTACAAAAGAAATTCTGCTGTATTTCTGAGCTAATCCACAGGTTTAATCTAAAGTGTCTATTTCTTGTTTTGCTAATACCCTCATTGGAGATTCCCATGTGAGCTTGCATTTTATTAGTACAGATATTGGATCTATTGGCCTTTGCTACTGACCATATGGTAACACTGAGCACATGTTAAATGCAGAGAAATGTTTGGGAAGTGACCAGATCTTGTCAATGGGAACCCAGGAGACAGGGCAGGGATAGCAGTCAGGTCTCAGGATACAATTATCAGGCTTTCCAGTTAAGACAGGCCCATCCTAGAGTACAAGGATTTCCTCTATAGGGCCGCACTTCCATAGGCGTCAGTGGGAAACAGGAAGCAAGGAGCCACAGAGTCATTTTGCTTTCTGTTCTGTATACATTCACTCTTCTTTGTGCTTTTCTCTCTCTCAAATATTTCTCATTATATTTGTACTAAATGTTCAAACTTACTCTAACCATAACAATTCAACCGTAACCACATCGGTATTACAATGAAGCGAGACAGGCATGCAGATTCAGAAAATCAGGCCTGAGCGCTGAATGCAAACCAGAAGTTATACAGCACGTGTGATTAAAACAGAAGTAAAGATAAAATCAGGTTTTGTCCCCATGTTTGACTGGCATCATAGTCAATGATTGATAAATATTTAGTGGATACTAACACGAAAGGTTACAAGGGGGTTTTCCAGCTTAGAAAGTTTCAGTTTCAATAATTGTTTGAAATGTGTCATCCTTTTGATTACAAATGAAACACTAAGCTTAAGTAACAATTTAGAATGTGCATTTGTGTGTTTGTAATTGTGTAAAGGTCTCCTCCTCTATCACAGGATGTCTTTGTAAGTTGTGGCGCTCTGCTCTTGTTTATTTTGGTATCTGGAATGTCTTCCTGTCATGACATTTCAGTGTGATCCTGACGGCCAATCGTGAGCAAAGGAGGGGAAGGATGTTGTTTGTGCTTATGTCTGTATGTGAGATAGATAGATAAACAGCTCAGATAACCCAGACAAACATTAGATTATCTAATGTACATCCTTATGTCTGGGAGCACATACAATGTTCCTGACATCAACATGGTGAAGTTGTACACAATTTTTGTATCTATTTTTTACATCTCGACAGCCGTTGGTCCCCATTCACTTTCATTAAATGGAGGAGAGCAGCAGCCGGGCTCAGACTACAGGAGTTTCAGGCTGATTTATGCCCGATTTACCCCTCCTGACATTCAGAGAAAGAGAAAAATCGCATCCAGGGCATCGATCAGATGTTCGGCCTAGATTAGCCCCAACAATATCAAACATGTTTGATATTTAGGATTTTAAATCGGGAAGATTATGACTATGATTATGTCAGTAGCCAATGAAAGACAAGGAAATGAAGGAACTTTTGAAATGGCTTTATCTGAAGATCGAGAGGAGATTTGATCTGTAAACGCCTTACATTACCAGATAATATCGTCCGAACATCGGATCCAACCGATGCCCTGGACGCGATTTTTTTCTCCATATGTCGGGAGGGTTAAATCAGCCATAAATCGGCCTGAAACTAGTCTGAGCTCTGCTTAAGACATTCAACTCATTTTGTGTTCCACAGAGAAAAGAAACTCAAATGGTTGTGGAATGACATCAGGGTGAGCAAATGATGACAGAAATATTATTTTTGGGTGAACTATTCCTTTTAAAGAGACTCCATGGACACAATTGTCTTTACATTTTTCACATTTATAAATAATTTCTTTATGCAAGTCTGTGCCTGTTGGCTAAGATGCTTGTTGTGATTTATGTTATTTTGCATCACCTCTCAACTCTATTATAGTATTACAGAAGGCTTTTATCATCCTTTCTCTAAATGTAACAGAGGCTCAGCAGTGTCCAAAGACAGCTTGTTAGCTTAGGGTTGTGGCAGCAGGCTACAATGTATCTGTCTCTGATGAAACTCTCTGTAACGCTTCATGGTGGTATTTATAATACTGAAGGTCTTTCTTTCCCGTTCTGTCTTTCTCCATCTCTCTTTCTTTATAATCTTTCTGTACTCGGCTCTCTCTGCAACTTTCTTTCTTGCACTCCCTGTCACTCACTGAATGATTCTGCTTTTCCCATTGCAGCTCATCAAAATTGCATGTGTGTGACATCTGAACAGGTTCACACTCTCAAAGACTTATTTTTTACAGTGCAGCACTCCAGCTGGGGGAAAAAACAGAGCATGCCTTATATGATGCAATCCAAATATCATCATATCAGTGAGATTAAAATGATTGTGACAGAGAGTATCAACAAAACATGAAAGGATCTGCATTTCTTTGCCATTAGCAGGGGAAAGATATAGTGAAAAAAAAAAGTTCACTCTCAATTATTTCACATTTAAAAAATTGTTTGTGAAAACCCTGAGGAAATAGCACACTGTTTTAATGGTGGAAATATGTGTGCTGTGTGGAATTCTGTTTCCAGGATATTGTCTTCCTAGTAATTTCCTCATTTCAACCAGAGTGGTTTCACAATGAGCTGTCAACACACATAAGCAGAGGTGGATGTGAAGGTCTAATATGTTCATAGCAAACGTGGGGCAAATGCCTCACTCAACTTTTGACCCAGAGCACATTTACCTAAGACTGACCTACAGCTGACTAAACACCTTTTACCACTATGATTTACCAGTATAATTAGTTTATAGGTGTTATGCATGAGGAGTTCTTAAAGGGATAGTTCACCCAAAAATGATAATTCTGTCATCATTTATCTACTCTCATGTTGTTCCAAAATAATTTTTTTCTATGTGGAGCACAAAATATTTTTTTTGTGTTCGTTTTTAAATATATATATATATTTCTGTTTAGCTTTAATTTATTTTTATTTCAGTTTTAGTTTTAGTAATTTTAGTTCTTCAACTTCAACTTATTTTATTTAAGTTATTTGCCAAGTCAACATTTTTATGTTTCATTTAATTTTTTAGTCATTTCTAATTTTCGTTTTTAATTTTTAGGTTTTCAGTTTTTCATCTAATTATTATTATTATTATTATTATTATTATTATTATAATTACTATTTTATTTTTGGATTATTATTTATTTTATTTTACTATTTTATTTTTTATTTATTTACTTTTTTTTATTTTATTTTTATTTAATTTAATTTAATTTTATTTTATTTTATTTTATTTTATTTTATTTTATTTTATTATTATTATTTTTTATTTTTTTTATTTTTTTTTAATGATTTTAGTTAACTATAACAATGTTGGCCTGGAATCTCCAGTCCCCATTAATTCTCTGGAAAACAGAGACCAGGAAATTCTTAAAAACATCTCCAACTGAATAAAGAATAACGACACGATGGGTGAACGATTCCATTAAAACCACAACAATCACTTGTTCCCATCGGAGTTTTGACTATTTGATTGCAGGTCCGTGTACCGGTCACCATAGTCACCTATCAACCGTGCTTTGTTTTTCCCAGCCTGATGTGTCGACATAGTTCCTGTAGGCAGTGAGAAGGTTGAGCAATCCCAGGGCCATTGCGTAACCCTGCCCTTCTCCCTTTCAGGTGCGATCTCCCTCCCTCTCTCTCTCTCTCTCTCTCTCTTTCAGTTCATGCCTGTAAGTCAAGCTCTTCTAGACACGCGAGACATGCGGCTAGCGGAGGTGAGGTAATGCTGTGTACTTACAGTGTCTCCAGCCCCCGGGAGCTGCACAGGGGAGGGGTAAGGCTTGCACAACCAACAGTCTGAGGCTGTTCTTTGGATCTCAGAAGCTTCCGCTCAGGGGAGTCACAGTAATACCTTGACTGTTGACGGAGGGCAATATCTGGCTTAGGCGAATGAATTGTAATGTAGTCATAGAATTAGACAATGAAAGAAGAAGACAAAGGAGAAAAAACTGAAAGAAAGCTTGAGGGTGAGAGACAGATCATTTGTAAATTGTAAATTTTATTGAAAAAGGCCCTATTATCCGGTGAACCGTGCTGGAATGCCCTACTTTCAAATTGCAGTGTGACATTTTAAAAAGCCCAAAAGTACTTGCAAATGACTTGCTGTACAGTATGTCAAACTAAAAACACCTCCGAGTGCTTTGAGTGAGAAAGTGTGCGTGCATTAAATCTGTCTGATGACACAACTGGCAGATATCACTGTACAATATGTGATCATATGCAATTCCAGGCAATAGCACTGTCTCTCACTGCAATAAAAGCGGGCCCGTCTTTAACCATGCCGAAACGATCTGCAATCACTGTGCAACGATGACCAACAGTGCAATGCTCACCTCTCCGCACTCTCACGTAAATGAGCCAACTTGGATGAATGAAGGAGGGTCAGTCATGTGATAAACGTAACAAGAGGGAGAAAAAGTGCTTTTTAAGTGATTGCATGGGAGTTGCAGGATGTGAGTCAGGTGAGATCGGTGTTGACACTGTTAGCACCGAGCCGCTCTGAAGTTAGATCGGGTGTGTGGCTCTTAACAGCAAGAGTTGAGAATCAAAGAGCTGATTTCAGAGGTCTGTGGGTAAAAATTCTGTGATAGCATGCAAAACAGCAAAGTGTTTTTTGTTTTTGTAAGGGATGTCTATGGCACAGATTATTATTGGTTAAATTTTCATTTAACATACTTTCTTCAGTTCATCTACTCCCTGGGAATCAAACCACAGGGTGTTGGGCGCCCAAGGCACATCGATGCATGAGAGCAACGAAGGCTATCTCGTCTGTTCTGAGCCCCTGCCACTTTAAGCACAAATAGTGCCCTTTTGGTCATATTGTGGTGCCTCCCGGAACACAATTTCAACCGAAGGGCACCTCCCCCTTATATATATATATACACTTATGATTTCTTGAAATCTCACCAGGTTTTAGAAGAGAACAATTGTTTACTTGCTTGCTTTTGTGGGAAAGTGAAGCAATACCAGGAGATAATTTAGACAGTGATTCACACAGCACAAGGTACATAGGAAGTGCATCTCAGGCTAAAGTGGAAATCTCTTTCTGTTTTTCACGGCCCTTTTCAGTCGCTCCTGTGGTTGTCAGTAAAAGGAAGTATAAAGAAACACTCAGGGTTTCCCTACTTCTCATGAACAAAGCCTGAACAAGCTTTTTTTTTTTGTCTGAGAGAGAAGCAGTCTTCACAGTGATTGGTATTCCCCTATCAAGACTGACATGTCTAAATCTGGCTGGCTTAGTTTTAGTGGTTACATTCACTGGAAAAAGTTGCATAGGAGTTTTATGTGGGCTGCTGTTTAAACCTGTCAGAAAACATTAGTCATTCCATGAATCGCAGTGTCATAATAGTGGATGAATAATCATACCTTTGGGTTCCTCTTTGGCTTTTTCACGTCCCTATTGACCTCCTTAGCAATTTGTGGCTATTTTATTGACTTTTATTTCCTGGATAATCTCTAAAATTACTCTTTAACTGCAACTTAGTTGATTCTTTTGGCTCAGGGTTTGCATTCATAAGCGAGCGAGTGAAAATTCAAATCACAGATGCTGTATGCAACAGTCTCATGCTTTGATTTATTGCCTTGTTTTGTTTCTAAGATTGTACTTTCCTTCCTGAAGATGGCAGCTTGCGATTTGTGCAGAATTGCCCAAATGAATGAGTCATTCTTGAAGCATTCACAGACCTGGCTGTCGCTCTTTGAACAATCTGTGGAGCACTAAAGGCTTCGAAATGTCATATTAGTGTAGAATGTAGCATTGCTGTGTTCGCCAACACACTCTTGCTTTCAGTTGAGACAGTACACACACACCGCCCATAGGGCTTTTTCTGTCACAAGGTGAATGCGCACACAAACACGCAAACACACATAGACTGCCTCTGCATGTGACTCAAGCTGAAACTGACATTGGAAAGACTTTGTGTAGAGATACAGATTAAATCAGTATACATATCGTTTGATTCCATGCAGGGAAATACATCTTCTGATGCAGTTTTTTTTTTTTATAAGAGACTTGTTTGACCTTGTTTATGGTGATTTCCCTTGACTCAGATTAGATCAGGCATAACTTACATTATTGAAATATAGTTTAAATAGCATTATATTAATCTTAATGCATTATTATGCTATTAGTTTGAGTGCTGATATCTAAAGGCTATTGCTAACTTAATAAAAGGACAATAATTTTGATATGTACCACTTCTTTTTTTCAGTAGCTCAACACAGGAAGAGAACTGTCTTTAAATGGAGACCGGGCTATACATAAGAACCTGTCTTGGTCCTGCGTCTAAAAATGTCATGTTGTGTCATGCTAGCTAGCTCAGTTCTGTGAGGCTGAGTTTCTACAAGGAAGTCTACAGTTACAAAAACAGGCGAATACACTAAAAAGTCCATACAAGTGGATTCTTGTGTGTGATATTGTGACTATAGGGTCCTTGTGAATGGGTTTTAGAGAGCACTTGAAATCATTCTATCACCTAATCATTTTTCCCAAAGGCTAATTTGTCAATAAAGCACTGGTCTGCTTCCAGGAAGGATTATTTTCCTCACAGTGACCTTGAAGAGCCTCCAGTAAATGCACTGATGTCTCATTGACTGCTGGGCCCATTGAGGATAATGGATCTTTATGGATGTCTGTCCATTTAGGGGATTAAATTTCCTGTGCGGACATGACCAGTGTAATAGTATGCTTTGCGAGGAGGATGGAAAAGGGATATAGCATATCGGCTTTTTCCAAGTGCACACTACAAGACTGAAGCTTGTTGCCCTGTGTACATTTAAAGACAAGTTTGTTATATCATGTTGTGCACTTTACTAAACTAATCACGGATCAGTAGTTGATCCGGCTGTAGTTAGTTACGATTACGATCCTTAACTTTGTTCTCACACAAACACGTGCATTAAAAGGATAGTTGATGGGTCGACTGGTCATTTGAATACACCTCTCAGATTAATTCAGGAACACCACTACTGAGATGCACAACAGTTTATTTTAGGTTGGAACTATTTTCATTGGTGGAGTGAAAATAGAGAAAGTAAGTGGCAAATTAAAGTTATGCAGTATTAACTTCTTGTTTATTGACCTGTTGTATAAAAGCTATTTATCTATCTATCTATCTATCTATCTATCTATCTATCTATCTATCTATCTATCTATCTATCACACACACACACACACACACACACACACACACACACACACACACACACACACACACACACACACACACACACACACACACACACACACACACGTCACACACACACACACCTTTAAACAAATATGATCAAATGTCTTTAAAAGTAAAAATCAGAAATCTCCCTCTCCCAATTAGGATAAAGGCAAGAGGAAATGAATATGATTGGTCCAAGAAATCAGAGACACACATACAGGACAGGGTCTCAGGGACATCAGATGCACTTCTTTTTGTGTCGTTTTATCAGTAAAACAAAACTATTCTTGTTATGTGCATCATATATCTTCCTCTCTGTCCACCAGGATTCAGATGATTTCATGGACTGGATTCTGTACATTACGTGTGTGTGTGTGTGTGTGTGTGTGTGTGTGTGTGTGCATGCACAGTGTGAAGGAGCCAATGTTTACACATTCCGGTCCAGGCTATTAATAAAGAAGCTTTGTGTTTCCCATAGTGAGCAGCCTACACTAGAAGGTCGACTGTGTGCAGTACGTCAAACTTTGACCCCATGGATGTGTTGGACTTCCTAGTTCCCAGAGCACGATGGAGACTTACCCAATCCATTTATCACCCGCTGAGACTTTGTAAACATCGCACAGGAAAGTGCATAAAAAGGTAGCTGACCTGAATAATTTATTGTTGGATTGCAAAGCAACGGCTGACATC